>NW_011369951.1:6867400-6893190 GCF_000735185.1 Notothenia coriiceps
ACTGTTTTTCATCAATATGTTATAGGTCTCAGATACAAAACATGTGTCTGAAGTGTTTGGCTCCAAATACCAAACAGATCATTGCAGCATTACCCATAATCCCNTTATTGTTCTATTAATATAAAGGGAGGTCAGGTACTCTTTAAAACAGCTGCTAGTTATGGGTACTTTTTACTGAAGTACATTTCAAAGCCTCTTTACTTTGACTTGAGTAAAGAAGTCAGTACTTCTACTTTCACCAGAGTATTTTTAAACACGAGTATCTGTACTTCTACTTGAGGAAAGGATGTAAAAAATAAGTATTTTAAAGAAACAATTTAGCATTAAAAAAGGATGCAAAAAAACAAGTATTAAAATCAGATTTAAATTGAACTATACGAATAACCTTCACAGCTAAAAAACTAAAACACTTAGGACATTGAGTATATGGCAAACTACAGTGTATTATATTTTAAAGTGGAGGGCTGTGCAGACATGTGTGCACAAATCTGCAAAATGTGCCACTGAAGTTATTTTGACCTATCATAACAAGAAAGTGTCACTTCTGCAACATCTTATTTTTGCAATTTACAGTTAGATAAAATGAGATAAGAGATAAGATAGGACTTTATGATCTGAAGGAAATGGTTGTGCCAGAGTTAAAAAGATACAATAAACACAGCATATTAATAATAAAACGGAAAACTAACAGTGCAGTAAAAATAACTAATTGCAGAACTACAAGAAACATAGACGGTCAAATTATTAATATAACAAACTGTAAAAAACTGTACAGCGACAAGCAGTAATTAAAAGTGCAGATACGTCATTGAACATTATTCTTACTGCGAGTAAACTACAAACTCACGTCAGTAACCCACTTACTAAAACCTGTGAACCTTTGTTGGTAGCATTTCAAACTTTTTAAAGGAATATGCACAATATAAATTAACTACATTTCATATTGAGGTCACAAGATGACAACTGAGCAATTTTCTGAAAGCTACAGAAAATAAGTGGAACTGGAATAAAGATCACTTTTTACCTTTCCTCAAACTAGAACGTTTAAAACCAATAAAATGTAGGTTGGTGGTTTGTATCCCATGTCTGCTGAGATCATATGCATGTGGAAGCTCATTAAAAAGCACTTCCTGTTTCTGAGATCTTCTTTTGACAAGTCTAAGTCAACATGAAGAGCAGAGAGATCTTATAATCCTCCACAACAGCCTCAACAATCCCTGAACTAACAAAGGTTACATGAAATCAATAGATGAACCACGGAGAGAGGAATGAGCGGCACATCCTGTCACATCTGGACATACAGTTCACTTGTTATCAAACTAACCTGATTTTGATCCAACTGAAGCTATATGCAACATTCCTCTCTGCCATATTACTTCACAAACCTGTTATAAACAACACAACAAATCAATACTTCCCAAAGAGGTCAACGCCACTCTGCTTCTTAAAACTGGAGCAGTTTCCCAGGTCAAACTGGAATGGGATTATGGAGTCTGTAGAGAGCGCAGTCTGAGAGCTGATGGGCAACTTGCTCTTTCTGCGTTTTGGCAAAGGTCCCGAAAATATCCCTAAAAATAGTCTCTGTCTAATAACCCGGAAGGTTTCTGCACGTGACTTCAGGATGTAAGCCCTGCACGTTGTAATCCCTCTGTATCTAATATTAACAAATACAAATACATTTCACTTTTATCCTCCTCTGCTGCTCCACAAAATACATATTCATCGGGACACAGAGACAAATGTCTTCCAGGTGCTTTTATATGTGCATAACTGTTTGTCCCATAGATCAGATAGTGCTTTTAAAAGCCAGCCTGCTTTCAAATGGTAGTTCGCACTGAAACTGTGGCTGTCTGTTTCTATGAATAAACCCGATTCAAACCAATAACCCAGGCACTGCTCCTGATGGGAATCCAAAAAGCAAGCGAGTGGAAACAAATAGTACCTTGCAGGAGTATTGTTGCATTCATGTACTGTTGGAATAATCGGAAAAACGAGTTCCTGCCCATGATAATTCATAGAAATATGGCAGACATGGTAAGAATGAACATGACTGCGTTATAAGTTGTAACTGTTAGCTATTAGCTGTTATCTTATTACAGACACATGCATTTCCAAACATCTGGTCTACCTATGTTGTAAAATGTATTGTCTCTTTGATTTACAAACGGCATCTATTGCACGTCTGTCCGTCCTGGGAGAGGGATCCCTCCTCTGTTGCTCTCCCTGAGGTTTCTCCCATGTTCCCCTTTAAACTGTGGGGTTTCTCTGGAAGTGTTTCCTTGTACGATGTGAGGGTCTAAGGACAGAGGGTCTAAGGACAGAGGGTCTAAGGACAGAGGGTGTCGTATTGTCATACTGATATTCTGCACAAACTGTGAAGTCCACTGAGACAAATGTAACATTGTGATATTGGGCTATATAAATAAACATTGATTGATTGATTAGCTGCTCTCTGCATACATGTAAAGACACGTAGATTAGTTACACACATAATCTAGCGTCCGAGGTGTCAGCGCTTCTAAATACTCTTGTGTATAAGTATATTCTTGTGTATACTACAACTCAGCAACTTGTAATGAAACAGTGCCTCAGTTTTTTTCTGTTAAGTCCCTACAAACGACACACTTCCACACACCTGTGAATTCTCACCGCAGCATTCTTAATATACACTGTTAAATCAAACGATTAATTAGCGTTAATCCTTGTTACTGGCTCAACAAGTCTGTCTTCTTTGCTCTTTGTATTCACAAAACAGCTATCAGCGTATTCTTTTAACACTTAAAGACAACACATATTTGTATTGCTGCTTCCACATAACTATATATATACTTAAAGCTCTTGAATACCTGAGTGTTTGTCATGAAAAAGGAACACGTGAATGCAGCATCCGCCACAACAAGAGGTTCCTGGCCCTAAATCCACTAAATACAGGGAAGCGAGGCAAAACAGGACTTGAGATGCAAGAGAGGATGACAGAAAGCAAAAGCAATTTATTTGTGTTTTATTCTACACAGAGTTTTTCATTTGGTTGAAATCCTGACATATTAAAGCAAGTAACTGAGTGCTGGAGTTGTGGGTTCCAAAAACCCGGAGGAAAACCGGTAACGATGTTGAATATTTAAATAAATATTATACTATTTTACCTCATTATAAATGGATAGATTTATAGATAGATAGATAGATAGATAGATAGATAGATAGATAGATAGATAGATAGATAGATAGATAGATCGATAGATAGATAGATAGATAGATAGATAGATAGATAGATAGATAGATAGATAGATAGATAGATAGATAGATAGATAGATAGATAGATAGATAGATAGATAGATAGATAGATAGATAGATAGATAGATAGATAGATAGATAGATAGATAGATAGATAGATAGATAGATAGATAGATAGATGGATAGATATATTTATAGATAGATAGATAGATAGATAGATAGGTAGATAGATAGATAGATAGATAAATAGGTAGATAGATAGATAGATAGATAGATAGATAGGTAGATAGATAGATCGATAGATAGATAGATAGATAGATAGATAGATGGATAGATAGATAGAAGATAGATAGATAGATAGATAGAGATGGATAGATAGATAGATAGAGAGATAGATAGATACTTTATTGAATATATATATATATAACGAATCATGAGGGTTTGTCATCATCGGTTGTGTTTTGAGTCACATGTGCTTTTCAACTTGGGATATTATACAAAATGCTTTCACTGCTTTTCAATTTGTAGACGTATACACTTTCACAGAGTGCGATGGGGCCACTGTGGATGAAAGCGTTTCACAATAAACCAACATGATGGTGTGTTCAAGGTCTCTCCATCTGCGCTCGTTGATAATCTTCCCCCCCGAGCGTCCATGTTCTCCGACGTTCCCTCATCAAAGTTGGGATTTGCTTTAATTATCCCCGATCAATGCTGGCCGTGGCTATACTTTGGAGACGCGTGGCCAATGCTGAGGCAGCAACGAAGTGGAAGAAGGAAAGAGAAAGCGCTGAGTCGTCCTGTGCCAGAGTCTAATGTGCACACAGCGAGGAGAGCGAGGTGTGGGCTAATGCAAAGCTCCAATCATTAGCCCTAAGTGTTCCTCATTATGTTCCTAAAGCCTCTGAAGACCTGGATCCCTAATTGATCTCATCCTGGCATTTAGTAACACTCAGGAAAGCAAAGGGCCGCTCTCTTCCCTGGCTCCAACAGATAGGCGGCAAACACTCGCTCAACACTACAAATGAAGGCCTGATCCTCGGATGGCTGAGCGGCGTCACACACTCCACTGCTCCACCGTCACCAGAGAGGGGCATGTTCACATTGAAAGGGCAGGAAGCCAAACTCCCCTCGCTCTGATATCTTTTTAAAAAGGCCCTATTATTCCTTTAGAAATGTTCCTCTTGCCTGTAGTGTGTTATATAGGTTTGAGTGCATGTCAATGGTCTGCAAAGGCTAAAATCCCTGTGTTCCCAGATGGATTTCTCTCCCAAATGTTGGGGATCAGGATTACAGTGTTATTCAAAACCTAAAAAGAGCATTATAGTGTTTGTTGTAAAAGGATCATCTCTTTGTTTTTTGCCCTAATCATCTCTTTAAAAAATTGCAGAATCCTGTTTTTATTTATTATTTTAGATAGATAGATCGATAGATAGATNGACATTATCTGCCTAGCCTTCAAACTTGAGGCAAGTGGCAGAGACCAACAGAAGACATTTTTTCTGCTGTACCGAAAATGTACCGAACCGAACCGAACCGAACCGTGACCTAAAAACCAAATGTTGTGAACCGTTACACCCCTAGTAGCTAGAGTTAGGAAGAAAAGAGAGAGGCACGTCAGTCGACTGAGAGCAGCTTGGACCTAATCGTGGTGACGTGGTGTGTGAGTTTTGTGCGGCGCTGACCAACAGTAAGTCTATGTTACGCACACTGAACGGGATATTATTGAGCCTTTCATGGCATTTGAGTTGGATTGGAGTTTGCTAACTCAGGCTGTTATTGACATGTTGAGCTAAGCTACCGAAGCTAATGTTAGCATTATTTAGCTGTACCTTTCTCTGTTATGTTTGACAATGTTGGCAATCTCTAATGTTTGGATGACATATTAACCGGTTTAATTGTAAGTTAAAGGGACCTATCGTGCAAAATGCACTTTTGTACGTCTTTTATACATGAATATGTGTCCCCGGTGTTCCAGGGAACTCACCAAGTGTCAGAAAACACAACCCTCTCTATTTTCCTCCATACCCAAATCTCTTAAAAAGGGGCTGCAACGGATCTGATACAGACTGATCCAGATTTGAATACTTCTATGACGTCACAGAAGTGGCGCTACGGCTATTGGGCCAACTCCACCAATCAGGAGGAGACAGCCACGGACATTGCCGTTCCAAAGCGCTGGAGACGCTGTAGTACATATGCCAGGCCTGTAGATGGTGCTGTTCTCACAGAATCAGCCCATGCAAAGACAGTGTTAAATTGAACGAAATGAGGAATGGCTAAAATGCATGATCTTTTTGGTATTTTGAAAAACAAAAAGTATAAATATGCCTTATATAGGTATGGTCCTACACTATATTATTCAAATATAGCACGATAGGTCCACTTTAATTGTAGCCTTACTTGAGTGTGAGAGAGCAGAGGTGAGGCAGCTGAGGAAGATCCCGCTGATTCTCCTCCTCTTCTTCCTCTTCCTGTGGTGTGCTGGGAGGCTCTGCAGAGATGTGCAGGTCTCTGAGTCGGGGACAGGCCTTGATGACCTCCAGCAGAGGGGTGTGAGGGTTAGTTTTCACCCCCTCCAGGGTGAGAGAGACCAAAGAGGAGCCTGCAACTTGCAAGGCAGGAAGGAGCTCCACCAGAGGGCCTGGGTAGCGCACTGTGAGGCTCTGCAGCTGGCCTGAACACGCCTGGAGGCCTGCAGCCAACAGAGAGCCCTGGCTTCTTCCTCTAGTATCTTCACCATCATCGATGTTCACAGATATGGAGCGGAGGTCGGGACATGCACGACTCAAACTGTCCAGAGAGTCACATGATAAGCCCTTGACGTCCTTCAGGCGTAGGATCAGGCGTTCATCACTTGACAAAACTCCTTCTCTGCTTTTTGCCTCTGCTTGAGAGCGACTCAGCCCTTCATCGCTACTCGTTTCTGCTTCGTTTTCACTACCATACCCTTCCCACAATGTCCTCTCTTCTTCATCTTCGTCGCCTGCTGCTGCTCCTTCCCTCTTTTTCCTCAAACTGTCCTTACTCTTCCTCTCCCTCCATAGATCCCACAGCTGGGGAACTCCTTCTCTGTTAGTGAACTCCTCTGTCTGTCCAAACTGTTTTTCCTGGATGAGACAGCAGGCCTGTGCAAGACCCTCCATGGCCACTCTCTCCAGGTAGGGCAGGGAGAGGAGGAGGTAGGCTGCTGCCGCCACAGGATCTCCTTCTTGTTCCCCAAAATCAATATCCAGAGCCAGCAGACTGCAGAGGGGGAGAGGAGACAGGGGTGCCGGGGGAGAAGAGGAACTAACAGATGGAGATGTAGAGGGGCAACCAGGTGACCTAGAGGGACAGCTAGAGGGTGAAAAGGAAGCCCCACCACCGAGAGGAAGTAGTGCAGCCGGGGAGAGGAGATGACAGCGGGATATGTCCAGATGGCGCAGGAAACGACAGCGTTGGGCAATCGTCCTGATTACACATCTGTCACAAGGTGTACCGGCCAGGGAGAGTGAGCGCAGGACAGGAAGACAGCAGAGGGTCTCCGACAGGACCTTAGAGGACAGCTGCTGGGCTGCAGACAGGTCCAGACTCCACAGAGCCTGAGACAGAGAGAAGGGCATTATAGGACGAATAATAGGTCAAGTGGATAATCCTGGGCTTACATTTTTACGAAGACAGGTGACGTTAGGTAAGGGAGAATGACACAATTCGCAAAAAGCAAAGATAATGTCTAAAAAATAATGTGTCGTAAGAAATGTGCCAATATTGTGCAAAATAATTTGGTCGTAATCGTTTCTCTCGTCTATTTTGACCACCTTCCTTCGTTGACAAAAAAGAGGTCAATCATCATAACGTATTTATTATTTATATAATATTTGATTATCTCAACAGTTAATAAATAATATATTGGATAAATAGCCCTGTAAGTCAAAGTATATCTGTTAGATATTCTCATCATAAATTAAAAGCTCTAAATGGCTCAAACAATGGCCCAGACACAAGATATCAAAGAAACAATATAAACTTTGACTTTACTGGTCAATTCTGATAATGTGTCTACAGCTCTGTGGGTGAGTTTTTTTTATTAGCGGTGTATATATTTGTTTGATATAACCTACTGTCAAAATGCAAAATAAATCTGACCTGGCAACGTGCAGCAACGTGGGCGCAGAGGGCAGAGTTGACCAGGCCAGGACACTTCTCCAGAGAAAGGCCTCGGAGCTGGGGGACCAGAAGGAGGTGGAGGGCGGCCCGGGACATCTGCCTTCTGGAGCCCAGCAGCAGCGTCAGGTCCTCCACCAGCTCACCCGCTATACGGAGGGAAAAGCAAAGAAATAGAAACAGCCGGGGAAATATTTTAGCAGGAGTAGAAGTGATTAATAACCACAGGTGGGAAGTAGTGAAGTACAAATACTTTGTTACTGTACTTAAGTACATTGATCTGGTATCAGTAATTTACTGCACTACGACTTTTTACTTTTACTTCTTACATTTTTTTTACACAAATACCTGTACTTTCTACCGCGTTAAGTGGCGTGATCATGATTATTTAGAGTCATTGCGTGCCTATGGATTTTAACACGATCCGTGTATCCATCTTTTCCTGGTCTTCTCTAAAGAAGAGGGACCAATGCGAACTCGGCTCGAGTGAATTCGGTCAGAAGCAACTGCAGCGCATTATTATCCCAAAGATGGATCTTTAATGTTCTATTAATATAAAGGGAGGTCAGTTATTCTTTAAAACAGCTGGTATTTATGGGTACTTTTTACTTAAGTACATTTCGTAGCCCATACTTCTTTACTTTTACTTGAGTAAAGAAGTTTAGTCAGTACTTCTACTTTTACCAGAGTATTTTTAAACACGAGTATCTGTACTTCTACTTGAGTTAAGGATGTGTGTACTTTTGCCATCTCTGTTAATAACCCTGTAAATAACATGCAATTAAGTAAAGCTGCAAAAAAGCATGCATGTGAACTATAGTAATAACACCAGCCCTTATTCAACCTCTGATTCTGCACAAGAAAGAATTCCACCAGACTTGTATTTTCACTTAGCTTCAAAAATGTTCCTGATACAGGAAATCAGTATATTGCTCCACATTGGAAGAGTACGTAAAAGAGTAACATGTATCGTTGTCGGTTAAATGTTCCCCTCACACACTCACGCAGTAGGTTGAAAGGCCCCATGATGTATCTGAATGAGAAGTGATCCAGGTAGTTGTCGGCGTAGTCCTTCACCCACAGTTCCTTCATGTTTTCTGCCAGGCTGAGCAGACACAGCCGAGTCAACGACAGCAAAGAGCCGTCTTCATCTGTTTTCCTGCAGCTCCCCATCCACTCTTTATTTCTCTTCCTCCGGGGCCCAGCTTTGACCCCGCCATGTTTACCTGGAGCTCGAAACAGAGGCATTTCCAGACAGGAATTGATGCTGTGTCTGTGTGATGAGGGGGCTTCCTCTGTCTGCTGGAGGGATGAGGTGGGAAGGGAAAGAGAAGAGAAATAACATGACTGTTTCAGATTTACAATTTCAATTTCTTGAAAATTACAGAATGATTCTTACATTTAATAGCTTGTGAAAAAAAAAAAGAATAAGGGGGAGGGGATCTTGTTTTGATTGAACATTGGATTATAGTTATCCATATTCAATCAGTGCTGACGGGTCAAAAGTATATAATAATCAGCAAGATCAATTGTGTAGTATTATATTGTACACTTTATTGATCCAACATTTAAGTGACACATTAATGCATCACAACATTATAATCATTAACATAATACATATTATTCAGAAGTGGGCAATTCTGCGTAACAAGTAGACTACTTTGACCTTTGGTATATTAAAATCGTTCAAAAAATTAAACGCAGGACTTTTAAAAATAATTTCTACTCTGTGGTATACGTACATTTGCTAAGGTAAGATCATTGTAGTTAATTCCCATCTCCACTGTTGTTCATAACTACTTCAATCAGCTGAGAAGAGAAATACAGTAGTAAGGTTAGTTACTGTAGAGTAGAAGAGTAGACCGAATGAAAGGAATATAACGGTAAATAAACTAAAGTGTACTATCCAATGAAGGAAATATGTTGTATTGCATTAAGACCTACCTGTTGAATCACCTTAATGTCAATAATCCAATGCTAAGAAGCCAGGAGTGTAAAGAAAAAGCTAAGTGTTTGAAAAACCCTTTGCTCAGCCTGATTTACAGCGGCACTTCCTGGTCATAGTCAACGATAATTCCAACCCTGAGTTTTGTCTGTCAGGAACAATTTTTTATTCACGTATTCGGAGGACAACCTTGAACCACAACAATCGTGTTCTAATCCTAAATCAACCCCACATAATCAGTCAGTAATATTGAAAAATGTATATTTTTATCCTTAGGAATATGCTGTTTTAAAAACGTCTTAAAAACAGATTGTTTAATATTCATTGGTGTTTTTTTTCATGTCATTTTGACTATAACCAGCAGGTGCCGCTTTTTCTTTTATGTTTGGGATTATGTTTGTGATTCGCGGCCTAAGTAAATACAGTGAAACATAAATAGTGTAGCATTTACCTTTATAATATTAAGCCAATCCGAATTCAAACTAAAATAACACACTTGGATACCAGGCAGTACATCATTTCAGACATGATCAGTGCATACCGCTGAACTTCGTATCAGGGGGTAGCAAGAGTATACAGGAATAGAATATAGAATATACAGTCTTTGGTCCCACTGCAGTCAGCACAGGGCCGTTTCTTCCTATAGGCGGACTATGTGGGGGCATAGGGCCCCCGCAGACAATAGGGGGCCCCCAAGCTGAAAGTATTTTTTTTTCATCCGAAAAACAAAAAAAGTTTAATTCATACGCACAAAGATAAACAAAATTAGTAGAAGCGGGAGGGCTGAAGCATAGCTTGTGGAAAGTAGCCCTCCCGTGCATCATCCTAATACAGCGGCATTATTGCGTCAAAAACGTATAGAAATGAAGGAGTACAAAGAAATAAAGAAAACAGGAGAACAAATTAAATAAAAGTTAGGGCAGGAAAACAATAAATGCATATATATATATACCCCTCTTCTCAATACATAATACTTGTAGACACGCCAAAACCCCGCTCCTGTGATCGCAATGCATTTTTATATGTACAAACAGTGGTGGGCACAGAAAAACAGATGTCTAGAATATAAGCCTTCTGCATGAGATTCATGGCTGGTGAGCGCACTGACAACTGACTCTTCAGATTTACAAATATTAGTATTTTGACCTAAATCAAATAGAATATCTTGCAAAAGCTTTTTATGTCTGATGCTTGATTATTTGTAAACAAACAATTCAACAAGAGGGATATTCTCAAAAAATGTAATCTTTAGTCAGTGAATTATATTGAAGTGTTGCTCTCTTAGTAATCCATTTTCAATTAAAATTGCGGTTTACCCTCTTTTTGACTGAAGAGAAGTCCATTTGGCCTTCCATCTGGACAAAAATTTCTATTACTTTTTTTTAAAAAGTCCTTCCGTATCTCTGTAGTTGAATCTATCATAACTAATCGATAGATTTATGATTAGAAATTATAAAATAGCGGTAGACAGTGATATTGATCCGGCTGAACAAAACGTGGCATATGCTAACGATACGTTCGTTTCCCACAGATCTTATTTTGAGCTATTTTCTAAAAATCCCATGGAGAAATATCATTGCTTTTTGTGGAGGGAACCCATGCGCAGCTTACTTCCTGGTTTTAGGACGCGTCTCTCTCCTCCTCTTCACACACCACACTTTTCGCGGCACATGTACTTACAGCCAATCAGCTCTGAATTATGTGAGATGACGTTTGGTGGGGATGGCAGCTCTATGCCCCTATGGTCATTAATATTTTACCACACACATTAAATAGGACAATACTCTGAGCATGCGCAGTGTAGTTTTTATAGTCACCGTTCACTTAGAGAGGGAGAGGGAGGGGCATGATCGGGTTTTGTCCCACATGGCTCTAAACAGCTCAATAGGCACACACTGTAGACACTAATTAGAAGAACACAGACTAAAACAGCAATGTACAGACGAATCAGATCATTAACCATGATGTTAAAATATATTTTATATATTTCGATATTTATTTTTTGCATTTTTTTGTAATAACTATTTGTAATACTTTCTGCTGACACTAGGTGGGGTTGTGCCCCACCTGCCCCTAATGACCAGTCGCCACTGTGTGTTCGGTGAAGCATTATATGCTTACAAATCCAATGTAGGATATAAACACGACTAAACTGCAATGATAGCAAAGCTGTGGCTTGGGTTTTTGGGGTAATAAAGTCCAAGATTGGATCGTTGGGCTGTCAGCCCAACGATCACTCATTGGCTGTCAGCCAATGAGTGACGTCTGAGGAAGATGAAAAATGTAAATTAAACATAGTTGAGAAAATGCTGCATCTCTTGCATTTATTTACATAGAGGAGCCTTATTGTTTACCTTTTTAATATCATTTTTTGTCATTTTCAATTGCTTGGTTTTCGTGAAATTTGCCTCTTTTCCTATTCAAGTTTAACAGATTGATGCATCTCCACAGATCATCTTAAAGGCTTCGGAATCCCCCCCATTGTAGTTAAAAAACTGTCAAAACCAAACAGCATCTTGCATAGGGCCCCCAAAAAGCTAGAAACGGCCCTGAGTCAGCATGTCGTTGTGTCCCTGGGAAAGAGACTTCACCCCAATTTGCTCCTGTGGGGATTGTCCACAGTATTGAGTATGTAAGTTGCTTTGGATAAAAGCGTCTAACAAGTAACATGTAATGTAATGTACAGTGTTACTTATATCTGCATATCTAATCATAAAATATATTGTTTTAACCAGTGGTGAAATGTATAATTATAAGTATATTCACATTCACTCACACATCCACTCTTGATATACTTTTACCCCAATACATTTTGTAGGCACATTTTGTGTTTTTACTCCACTATGTTTATTTTACAGCTTAATTTACTAGTCACTTTGCTTTAGTTTTGATTTAAAAATATAAATCAAGAAATATTATTCAGCTACCCAGCATTATATTGAGTAATAAAACAAAGTAATATCATTACCGACCTTAAAGGGATGAACTGAATAATTACAATTCAATTAAATGGCCTAAACTTTATAAATCTGAAATGCTGCATGATAAGTAAAGACCTGTACATTAAATGACAGGATTGAGGTGTGTGGATGCATTTGAAGAATATGATACCTAAAATGTAAATCTTACTGGCTTATTTTAACCATGTGGTGCCCATGATTCCTTACGATAATACTAGGTTAGCTGACAGCAGATCTGCAACAATATCGGACTTACATTTTAAGTAATTTTCTAACAATAGTGACGATGGGCCAATGTTATAATCCCTGAACATCAACAAGGGCTTCGGTCCCAGCTGTGTGCATCACATTCCATGAGATTTGGCACATTTCAGTTTAGATGCATCCTTTTTGAAAGCATTTCTCCTATGGAAATGTTTTTGGGTCGCGTGTTTGCACTTACTTTAATAATATAATTGTGTGATTCTTATTTGCTAATGTTTATCTGTATTTACTACTTTTCACACTTCTTAGCTAAGCTTGGGAAGATTGCTTATTAAGAAGATTTGATGCAGTGTTGAGTTACAGAGTGTTGTTAGTCATGTGCACCAACAGTATGACCTTCAACTCAGGTGAACCGAGAACTTCCTGATACTGCCTCCCTAACTCCCTAACTTCCAGAATGCTCCTTTCCTTATCATCAAGCACTCCCTCTTGCACTATGCACATCATCTTTTTTATATATATCCTGCTTACTTGAAGTAAACGGTTATTTTATTTTTTTTTTGTAAATTATTGAGTGTTCTTGCATTTTAATGAGTGAGTTTTTTTTATACCTCGGGACTGTGGGAAACAGTATTTCGATCTTTCTGTGTGTACAAAGATATTTTGAGATTGACAATAAAGTTGACTTTGACTTGACTTTGAAGCTTCACCCCTCCCTTTCTCCTCTCTCTGTGTTTAAATATGCAACCCAAACTCTACTCTTCGTCTTCCACTCCGCAGACTGTATGCTCTCTGTATGACTGACCAAACTTTCTTGCAAGAAATAAAATACGACAAAGACAGCTGAATGGTTTGATTCTCTATACATTTGATAAATAAATTCCAGCCATAGCCACCATATAGCACAAACAGATTAAACCAACAAACTCAAAAAAGCAAGAATCTTTCAGGTAGTACAGTCTATTTGAAGTGGGCCTTGATGTCAGTGAGACTTGACAACAGCCATCTTAATGTCACTTCTTCTGCTACCTCAGCTTCTCAGCTGTCTGGCCCAGATGGTGAAGATAGTCTCTTAAAAAAGCTGTACGGGCTGTTTACGGGCTGGAAGGACAGTTTGTTAATGCAAACATTGTACCAGTTTCTGATCGTCAAACAACTGCTCACCCAAAAAGTATCCAAACAGGCTTTGTTGTATTGTTTATTTCAATATCCATAGTGTGACCTATCAAAAAATACGTTTAACATGTAGGATTTGGTGTCATAGACTGATATGTTGTGATAAAAATGAAATATATTTTAGTAAAAAGGAAGCAAAGGACAAACATATATTAAGCAATCCAATTAATTTCCCTTCAATTCCCAACATTCATAACAAAGATTATATCACATATATATATATACACAAGTAAAACACATTAGGATGACAATCAAATAAATCAACAATCTCTTTAGTAAAACATGGATTCAACGAGTAGATAAGGTTAGTAATACAAAGCTGTATCAAAAATAACTGATATTCATCATAAGGCAGCATGTTGAGTAAATTGCACTGATTTTGAGGTAATTGGAAGCACAGAGAACGATCCTATAACTGGAATGGAAACTTTTTAACTAATTTGTGTATCATGAGCCCTTCATTTCAGCACACATGGCGCTGCAATCAGATGTCAAATGTAATAAACTGAATGAATCATACTGAAACTAAAAGATTTCTATTAAATGGCTTTGTGCCATTAAGGCTCTGCAGCTACACTGAACAAAGTCCTATATGTTAATATGTCACTTAACGTTATCAAGATTTCTCCAGTTCAAATTTCTCAAGGCAACACAGTGAGATATCAGCATTCAACAGAAGATAAGTTGCAGTTGGCACGTTACCATCAGTATGTGTTTAAACAAGCAGTTCAGGTTAATAAAAGTCTAAAACAATGTGAACATGCACATAAAAAGTGAAAAGTTAATCAGCAAAGTGTTGATGCGTGATTGTGGTTTTTTAGCACGCAAAAATGAAGAAACACAAGTTCACAACATTTAATAAGTCCCTTAGTTCCTGTTTTAAAGTCCAGTAGTTCACCCTTTCCAGCTTCATCAACAGACCTATTTCAAGCTCAGCGGACCACACCTTTGTATTGCAGTAGCAGTAAAACATGGTAATAATTAATTTCCTACTTTCTTTCCTATCATTAAAAGCAGACAGTGCAGCTGTGCAGTTCATGCACAACTACGGCATTTCCTTCTGATACTTCATTGGCTGCACATATTGTATCGCTCAGATGTTCATGTTTTTCGGTAGTAAGCATTTACTCTTTTGTAAATGGTACAACCTTTCTCCCGGCCACAAACACTTCGACTATGTTGCGATCATCACCTGTCGAAGAAGTCACAGAGACAAATACAATTAAAAGGGGATTGTCACATCAAAGTGTAAAACATTTGGACAAATAAACAGAAATTGACACTCACCCAAATTCAAGAACTTCTCCAAAATAATCTGAAATTGAAGTGACAATAAATTAGCCAACACTGAAAGCAAATGTTCTGCTTTAATTCATTTATGTGCAAAAAGATCAAGATTAAACCCGACTACCAACCTTTGGTTCCTCGATCTTGATGAGGTCGATAGGTCCATCAGCAGCAGCCACATTCACCCTCAGGGCATCAAAGTCTTTGCCCACTTCGAAGTTCCCTGTCCGGTCATCCAGGGACAAAGCTACGGAGAAAATGCATCACAAAAGAAACTGCTTTATTTTCTCCACACCCGTAAAATTTGCAATCAGTCACCATCAACAATATCTTGTTCCCACAGTCCTTCATGTGTGCTGAATCACGCGAGAATGTTGATGGAGAATATGATTGTGTGTCTGAACACAGGTCATGTTTTAATTGAATAAAGACACGTTTGTTCCTGAGATGGTTTCACCTTGGCTGCCTCCCAGTGTGGCGAGCCTGAACACTTCCTCGAAGGTGAGTGTGTCGTGTTCTGGGTCCTGGATGGTCAACACTTTGGACGTGTCCAGAGTTCTCCTCACAGCGTCCAGCATAGAGGCCGAGTAGCCCCCCGCCACGTCTGATGAAGCACCACAAACACACACCAGAACATTAATACAAGCTTGCATGCAGACATACGATTACATGTTTTAAAGAGTAGAAGAGTAACAGCAAGCAAATGTAAAAAAAACAAGTGCACAACATGGAACAAAAATAAAAGGTAACATTGTTAAAAGTAGGTAAATATGTAAAAAAGCAATACTGAGGTAGCTGCATCAACAGTGCTGTTACAGCATGGGCATTGAAATAGCTGTTAGTAGCAGTAATGAAGTAGCAGCACTACCATGAGTAAAGCTGAAGTATATCAATGAATTCAAATGAATACCGACCCGTATAGTTTTGTGTATATTGATATAGGTGGACTGTGTTATGCTCCTGTTATTATTTACCACAGGTGATACTGCTGTGCTTTCAGGCCACATGGCCAAACAGAGTTTAACTTTAATTTGTTTTGACCATGTAATCATGTTGACTTCTCTTTTAGTTTTGCAACAGCGTTTTAGTTATTTATTGCAGTGTTATAACAAATGGCCTACTTCCGAATCATCAAGGTGGTGGTGAACCGGTTGAGATGCAATTTGGATGGAAATAAAATGGCTTGACGCTGAAATTTACTTCCATTGAAACAATGTTCAAGTTTTACTAGGAATACATCGGGCCTTCACAAAAAGTTTGGAGTTCTGAATAAGAAATAAGATATCCTTGTTGACTAAGGTTCCTGGGAACTTAGAACATTTTTAAACAGCTAAAACAAACATTCACAAATAGGTATTTGGATCTAACTTTCAGTTAGAGATTTAAACCAGACCAGATCACCCATTAAAAGTAATCAGCTGATGGTTAGCCAGCCTGCTGCATGCCACATCTCTTTGTTGACTGCACTAAAACATTCAAATGATGACGGCTGTAAAACACAACACAAGTTAGTAGGAATATATTTGTACCTATCTCGTGCACGTTAAAATCTACAGTGCATGGATTTCCCAAAACAAGCCAAATCATCAAACATCATTTTCATGCTTCTGTAGTGTCCAACACATTTAGTCAAGAGTGCAAAAAAGAGCCATACGAGTTATACATAAAACTACGAGAACCAACAAATACATTATTTATCAAACTAAAAACACTAAAACTACAAGACCTGGTTGACTATAAAACTATTCAAATGATGTTCAAAGCCGCAAATCAACAATTACCTCATAATATCCAGGTACTTTTCCCACGGAGAGAAAGCATGCACAAAACTGCATTTTCAAAAAACCACCCGTACGAACAAATGCCAAACTGCATTGCATCACAACAAAAGGTGTTAGTCTGTGGAATAACTGTAATGATGCACTGAAATATTGTACAAGTCTATCTAAACTGAAAGTATTATTTAGGAGCCAAATCATGAATGGTTATGAACAGCATCTGTACAATCCCATTTGTTATTTCTTGTAATTGTAAAACTAATTTCTTTCTGATTGTTTTGTAAAAAAAAAAAAGCAAACAAACAAATTAACAAGACAAACATGTCGCTGATGACGATGATCTAATATTTTATTTATAAGGAACATGTACGCTAGAGGGGGTAGGACCAGAAACGTTTTAAGCTTCTTCTTGCCCCTGTTGAACATGACAGAGAGTATTTGAGAATTATTTTTATAATTATAATTTTATTTTTTTTACTTTGTTATAATTATTATTATGAGTGAGAAAAAAAAATATATATATATATATATACAGTATATATATTATTATTATTGTTGTATGTTTTGTTTCTGACATGTTCAATAAATTGACAAAAACAAAATCTGGTAATGCGTGTAAATGCTCACACCTGTTCCCAGCCCCAACTTCACGTTGTGTCTCAGGACGTTGCGGACATTCAACATTCCACTGCACAGCCTGAGTCAATAGAGAAAGAGAGAGATATGATAAGTTTCATATGTTGCATAACGAAGTCAATCTGTAATGCTTGATTGCTTTTATATTGGAAAAATGACATTCATCAGACGTTGGTCACATAGAGACTGTTTAAACAGAAGTGCATAGGCCAATAGCTTTGGGCCATGTCTTGTCAGCTGACTCACACACACTGTAACAGTTAGACACATTAAGTATATTCAAGTTTACAATTGTGTAATGCTCTTGATAAACTATTGGAGACTTACGAGATGTTGGAATTGGGACAGTGAGACAAAGAGGCTCCTGTCTCTCTGAACAGAGCCAACTCTTCATCACTTAGGAAGCAGCCGTGAGCCATCACTGTCTGTGAACCGTCATCATATTTAGCACTTTAATCTGCATTTATGTTTTTCCACAAAACGTCTGCTTGCGTGTGTGCCAGCAGAAATGTGACTCACCTTGTCAGTGAGCAGGTTGTGTTTGTGATACACATCTGTGTAAGACTTAGATTCAGGAAACAACTCCTTTACAAGCTTCACTTCCTCTACGTTTTCACTGATGTGACTCTGGAAAAAAAAATCATTAAACTGTTACTTTAAGAGAACCTGGGGTGTAGCATTCAGATTATTCCGCCTGAGGTGTGCAGGAGAGTATCGTTTTGCATGTGTGTATTTGTAATTCATCTTCCAAAACCCCCACTGGTCCAACAGTGAATGGTATCCACGGCGACAGTCCCCTGTGGAGATGGCCCGGTTTGGTTCCCACAGTGATCTCACCTGGATGTGCAGGTTGTTATTCTTAGCGATGGCTCCCAGCTGTCCCAGCAGGGCTCCTGTGCACGAAAGAGCGAAGCGGGGAGTCACCACCGGCCTCACCAGAGGATACTACGCACACACCAGAGGAGACAGGGTTTCAGAAGATGTCTTTATAATGCAGGCCGACCTTGAGTTTGACTGTTTATTGTAATATAGAATCTTACCTTTTTCTTCAAGAGCTCTGCAATGAACCTGGAGGGAAAAAAACAAAGATTGAACTCATTTTTAGCAGCCACATTTGAACATTTGAAAATGCACCCTTTTTCTTTTTACAAGAATGTCTATGTAAGTTACATTTTGCAAGGGATTGTAAAGGTCTCCATATAAAATCTTTATTGTTTTATTGGCAAGAACAAAGGTTTATGAGGCAAGTGTGACTGCAGATTAGATGTACAGTCTCTGTGATGTGCACAGGTGTAATTCAAGTATCAGTCGACGTCAAAAAAGTGATTTTCCTCACCCATATTAGCTTTGTCACATTCAGTGTCTATGGGCATAATTTCAGGGATGTAGGAGGTCATGTGGAAAAAAGGGTCTAGAGGGACATATCTAATGTGTAACATACATCTTCACGGCAAAGTACAACCCAACTGTGACACATCTGTCTCTGTCTGTTCAAGATATACTGTGGTAGCTTTGAGATGTACGACTGAAAACTTCACTCACACACATTTTATACATTCAGTGTGACTGAAGTCTCAGTGAATTTTTTCTGACTGGAAAAAACATTCACTACTCTATTCTAAATGAATCATCTATTATCAAGGTTACGCAATGTTTCAAAAGGGTCACTCTGTATTAAGCCGCATCTCCTGTTTAAAACACCCATTGTTTCACTATTTTAGTAAAAGCTGATACCCACCGGCAGGTTTCGTCCTGGGACTCCTGATTGGTCTCTTTGTAATGTTTCACAGAATTGTTCGTGTCCATACACACTTTCCCAACCAAGGCACGCTGCCCAAAGTCATCTGCAAGACGAATGAGGATGATGAGTAACAAGAACAGGAAACACAGTAACCCGTTAAGCCAAAACCCCCGGTTACCTAACCCTAACAACAAATGTGTTAATATTAAGTGATGGAAGAAGTACTGAGTTATTTAACTTAAGTATTTTTAAATATTCTGGTACAAGTAAAAGTCCTGCATACAAAACCGTACTCAGGTAAAAGTACAGATGTATTACCAACAATATATATTAATAAACCAAAAGTAAAAGTACTCGTTATACAAAATGGCCAATCGTGTATCACATTTTACATTACGGCATGATGCATTAATGTGTTCATCACAGCTGGTAAAGGTGGAGCTAGCTTTACTTTACATACTGATGTTGGATATTTTAAGCAAATTAAATTAGTCCTCATTGAGATTCCATAGGTTTTTGACTCGTTCCTACAGACTTCTCTTTTGGTAAAAACAATGTTGTCATTATCATTCCATAGAGCAGTAATTGTGCAACGATTAAACTTGCACTTCAACAATCTTCATAGTTTCACCTGTCACCTGCAGCATGTAAAAGCATTCCTTCATGTGTCAGAGTCAAGTCCTGCTGTCACTCACAAACACTAATCCCCGTATTTTTGTAAGAATTCTCCCACAGACACACATACCAATACACGAGTGCACCACACAGCTAAGTACCTGCATCTCCATCAAATACACGCCGCATTCTTACAAAAGGTCATGCATTTGAAAGGCTGTCACTTGAGAGTTATCACTTGAACCATCACGATCAGCATGTTTTAGCTTCTGGTCTGTTTTGACATTAATAAATATGCTGTGAAACAGTCAGGGGAACATTTGGGGCCGTACTAAATCCACAATAAAGATGTGTTGTTTGTTACACCAAACATATGTCAGAACAAAAGGAAATAATTTGATTGTAAACGTTTGACATACATTTTTTCCCAAACAAAGGATAATCTTGTATTAAAAGTCGAAGCCACAACTGTATTCCAGGGACATTGATGTGCACGGCCAACACTTTCTTTATAAACACACATAGATGATTTCACTTATTCTAGCTCACAAGAGTGTGTGTGTGCAAAGGCTTTGATTGCATCACTCTGACTTTCCTTATCATTCTTATTGGTGAATTTGATTCAGAGTATAGTTCATCAAGTCTTCCATCTGAGTAGATGTGTGAAAGAGCTTTTTTCCCTGCAGGCATTTTGACTACTAGCAGGAAAAGGACAGGTAAAGGTATTGAATTCAGGTGAGCTAGAGGAGATTCAGGGTCCTGGAAATGTGCAGGCTGGTTTGCTGGCACTTGGTCTGCAGGATCTATAAATGATCTACGGACATTACCAAGGATTTCTGGGAGTTATGGCCAACACGGGCATGTTAACCATTTGTACACAATACAAATGATGGTGGTGTGTGAGAGGGGCTCTGTGAGAGGGGATACCTTCTTATAATGATGTGCTTTAAGAAGGTTAATGTTACACATACCATACATCAGTTCACTCAGGGACTGTGAAAGAGCTTTGTGCGTCTGTGACCGAAACATTTCCACTCAAATCAGGCAGAAAATGTACATGTATAACGGATTTCACTGTTGAACTTTGAAACCAACAAAATTCTTGCCTGAGAAAATATTACATAATGGATTGTATGCATACTTTGTGTTCTTCATATACACTTTTTAAAATAAAAACAAATCCAGAAGAAAATGAGGCATACATGCTAAATAAGTGTTTGAAATTCTCCAACTTGTTAATCAACACACAGTCCTCACACTAAATACAAACACTTTGGTAGAAAGTAGGACAGATGCTCGTGACAGAGGACAAAGGTGGGGGTTCAACAGCCTTAATGACACGGAGTTACTCTGCACGGCTGCTAAAGCCAGCCCAGCCACAATGAGTGGGTCCCTTTACACTCAAGCAAGGGTGTGTATTCAGAATTACACAACATGACAACATGGTGAAAAGGACAAGGCATAAAGGGTGAGCCAGAAAAATGTTCCTATAAGCCAGTTGAGACCACCAAGGGAAACAGGACTAGTCTAACTTCAAAGGCACCACTTAGAGGGTTTTATGAACACACAATTATAATTAAAGGGCGTAATCTGATAGATCACCATATTACATACCCTTCACCACACCCAAACAAAACAAATAGATCCAGTAACTCGATGTGTGCTCTTCTTAAAATGACGACTACAGCTTGAATATGTCCGATAAAGCCATCTCTGTCTTTATGCACCACATCACTTTGACTAAGAACTGAATATATATATAACAAACGTACATAATATTACATACATTCTTATTTATTTTAGCAAAATCTCCAATTGTTTCAAATAAGGGCACAGCCTAAATTGGTAACCATCCATTAGTCACCTGCCCTGAGGCTAGATAATGTTTACAGGAGTATGGTGTAAACTCTTCTGGCACTGTTGCATTTGTGTGTGTGTGTGTGTGTGTGTGTGTGTGTGTGTGTGTGTGTGTGTGTGTGTGTGTGTGTGTGTGTGACATCTTACTTGCAATCTGGGCCAACAGCAGAGAGGCATCTGTGTGTATGGTTGCAAAGTAACATGCTGTGGTTGTTCCATTCCTCAGGGTCCTTTTCTGAAAAACACAGGGATTATATTACACGAAGGTAAACATTCAAGCTCTGTCCATCTTTTTTGTACATTGTTAAGCTTTTAAACGGTTCACACCCTTCTCAAATGATATTGTTTCTGCAACAATGGAGGAAACCTCACTGAATTTCTGCTTTTGCAAATGGAAAAGTCATCAACATTTCAAACCTGATTTACATGTCCTGCGTTACATAATTCAATTTTGACTTCCTGTGAATGATCGACGGCAGCTCTATAATTTTTATTGGCCGCTTAAATCATGGTGCCAGAAAACTCACCACTACTTGAGAGTAGACCTGTTGGGCGAACTCCAAGTCCTTGAAGCGTGACTCCACAGGAAAGGTGTATTTATTGAGCCACTCCAGTAGGGGCATGTCCAGGGCCGTGCCAGCGTAGCTGTACTGGGGCGCGTGGATGTGGGTGTCCACCAATCCGGGCATGAAGAACTCACTGCAATGCAGCAAGCCATTAGCATGGTTCAAATATGCTGAATTATGTATGTGTTATGCATGCTGATCTAATAGCCACATACTAATGCAGAATATATTCAGTCATTCATATATATTCAACTTACTGTTGTGCCAGTTGAATGACTTCTGAAGGACTGAACCCAAAGGTCTGAGAGAGGCTGTCTAACTCTGCAGCTTTCCCAATGAAAGCAATCTGACGGCACAATGTAAAAGAGGCAATGATTAGAAAGTGGTTGTATGCAAAAGAGAGTAAGCTGTTAACTTGGTAAAAAAAAACATCATACTTATATTTATCATTAATATTCATTAAGACATGTTCTAACAAATTGCATCAATGTTAAATTCTGTAAAAAAAAAACACACGTTTTGTGTAAAGGTCTTTTATGATACTCTTTACACTGTATCCACGTTTTTAAATATCAGTGTAAGATTTACACAATGTCCGAAAAAAATATTTTGTTTTGAAAAGAAGAGAGAAAGACACATGTATGATTGCTTGGGGTGTTTTAAGGACTTCATTAGTATTGTTATCCCTTTTGTATTTGAAGAGGGTAGCCTACTTCAAACTGTTATGTGGTAATTTCCAAGGGCCTGGCGTTTTTAAAGTTGCTCAGCAACAGATTAATGTGGTATACAATTAAGATATTATGCAACAGATTTACGCCTTCTCCGTTTGGAAATCTATTTTTTATTCCTGTGTGCCAAATTGTGTCTCTTTGCGCAAGGTTATGGATGAGTCACAATTAGCTTAAACCTATTCATTAATTAAGAGAAAAAGGCTTAACGCATTGCTTTTTTTCATACACTAACATTAATAGCATAAATAGTCATACTTATTTATAGTTATCAGACCTGAGGCTGTTAGACATTCGAGTGTGACAAACCTTTCCATCTGTATCCACTCCCAGGACCTCATCTTCCAAGATCTGCAGCGGTGTTTGCTGGGTAGAGTGGATAAATGTTCCCCTGTAGACGTATTTAATTTCGGTGGTGGGTCCTTTAGAGTTTGCCATCCTTTCACTAGATCAGCTGGAGTCGAGCAGTGACAGAGAGATACCTGCCGCAGCTACGGAGCACCGGGGTTTGTCTTCGGAGAGCTCCGATCAACACCATGCACCAGGACGCGCAACTCCCACAGAGACAATCTGCAGCCAATCAGAACACAGGGTGAGTGTCTATGCGTGGGAATGGGTTTCTCGGTTTGAAACGTCGTTTTAGTATAACTATCTGCTTGTCACAGTCCCCAAGACTGACTGATAACAAAAATACGTCTCCAGTTTAATTTCGCTTTCCTTTTTTCAGGACTTGTGACTAAATAGCCACTAAATAGTAGGCTAGGTGCGGCACTTTACCTTAGTGCAAGGTGCCACTTTCGTTTTAGATGACCAAGAAACCGTGGTTTCCGTGGCAAATAACAGCATGCCAGATACAGAAAAACTGCGGATAGAGTGCTCAATTCTCCTAAGCAAATACACCTAATGATATATTCTTATGCGCAAAATAGGCGAATAAAAAATAATCAGATTTAATATACTTTTTAATCTCAAAGAATGATTCCAGGGAGGAAGTGCCATCGTATTAATAAAGGAAGTGGATTTAAAAAACAGAGACAGCAGCTCAGTATCTGGAGTGGTGTTTTAAATCCCTACAATTCGACTTTTACGCGATCTACGAACACTTTACCAACTTATTGTTTTCCTTATTCACATCTTCCAATACTTCAATCAGTACTGCAATAAAACATCCTAGACCGTGTCTGGTGTTTAGAGATGGTAAATATATCTAAACTCAGGCTAAAGTTCAAGTTGGCATGTGGGTTCTATATTTACAGGTTTTAAATTCCAGTGGGCCTCATTTACAGTAATAAGCTGAAGAGAGAGAAGGACATACTTTACATAGATAGCTATAACACAAAAAGACACTCTGTGTCTTTCACAACATATGGCCAAACATTCATTAAACCATATGAACTTCAATATTGCAAACGTTGCTTTAAATGTAGGTATGCCAGTCAGCATATATATGGCCTCTTCCTTTTTGTCAGTGTACTTTCGCAATTTTTGTCATAGGTCCTCATGGTGTTTGAAACATTTCCTCATAGCATCTTTTACCAGCTCTGTACATCTTTATAATGGGGTAATACTGTATTAGAGTGGTTATGTCTGAAAAGGCTGACTTTAAATAGGGACATTTTATAAATCAAGTTGGTTTTATATTTGCTAATGTAAGGGTTTCATTTTTTGGGAAATAATTTAGCAAAAGCCGGGTATTATTTTGGCTTATCCTATTGCACGGTAATGTGGTACTAAAGGGCGAAGAAAAGGCAAGAACATAAACAAGAAACAATTTATCTTTGTTATCTTGTAAACGCCCTTTTAAAAAACATTTAAAACCAATAGACCAGCTTCTATTTCAGTAAATATGTTGCTTGGAACAGTCAACATTAATCATGAAAGTAAAAGCAGAACAGAGCCATGTGATATACATCAGGAGACCTTCATAAAGGGAAATCCTATGAGGTCATGACTAAAATATATATTGGCACATGCTTTTAAACGTATCGACCCCATGACACACACTAACTTTGGATGGTACTACCGGTTTTTCAGTAAAGATGGGTTTTATTGATTGTTATCAATACAGATGCTTCATATCTATCCCCAGGGGTTCAGTTGGGTTTTGTTGTGTGGGGGGGGCTCTGTCTTGAAGGTGGTGTGTGTGACCATGACATTACTTGTTAGATGCTTTTATCCAAAGCGACTTACATACCCAATTGCTACTGTGGGCAATCCCCACAGGAGCAATTTGGGGTGAAGTGTCTTGCCCAGGGACACAACGACATGCTGACTGCAGTGGGGTTTGATCCTGTGCTCCCCCCGATCCGAACCCCAACGCACTAGTGCACTGCCCCACACGCCTCCATGACCTTATGGCCAAAATGATAACGGTTATTTTGATCAATGTTGAGGATATTTTTCAATATTATTCATTGGGAAATAAAATAAGTGAAACAAATGTTTATTTCCCAATGAATAATATTGAAAAATATCCTCAACATTGATCAAAATAACCGTTATCATTTTGGCCATAAGGTCATGGAGNACCGCGCCTTTTTCCCTATTTTTCGACGCTGCGGCTTATATAACGGTGCGGCTAATCTATGGATTTTTACAGCTAACGGCCAACACCTTTAACTCTATGGGCTCTATGGCCGGTCCGCGCCCCCCACCTTTAACTCTATGGGCTCTATGGGCTCTATGGCCGGTCCGCGGACCCCCACCTTTAAGCGGCGGGTTCCAGCAGGAAAAGCTGGAGGCCGGAAAAGAGTGAGACAGGTAGCGCGCAAAAGTAAAAGTGGAACCGAGAGTGGTATGCCGCTGCTGCGGCTTATATTCAGGTGCGCCTTATAGTCCGAAAATTACGGTATACAAATATATAAAAAACATGTCTATGAAGTGTTTTGCTCAAAATACCAAACAGATCACCCATTCTAGC
>NW_011369951.1:6893235-6900417 GCF_000735185.1 Notothenia coriiceps
CGTATTGGGTGTATGGTGGTTGGTTCTAGATACTCTTGTTAGTGGTAAGGAGATAAGGTGGGGGCGAGAGGACGATGGTATAGTCAATAGACAGGTAGGTGGCATCAAGGAAAGAATAGTGGTGAGTGTGGTGTAGTCAGTCAGGATCGGCAGGTGGTCACGGGCAGGGTAGACTGGTTATAGGGGTAGTGTTATTCGGCGCCGTCGTGCTCGGTCAGTGGAAGTTGTTAGCAACTTGGCTCTAGGGTCTGTGGATTCGGGTGTTTTACGAAGGACTCTGGCGTCATATACTAGCTCTGGTAGCGCTGCCGTGGAGAGGGACACATAGTGTAATGGGGAGTGTTGTGTTGCGAAAGAAATAGATGAGGACATTGTGGGTGTGGCGTCGAATGGGTAGGGTGGCGTCTGCTTCAACCCGGTTTAGTGGTTCGGTTTTTTTGGTACAGATCCTGTGCCAATCATGTCTGGCCCATTCTCCGGATGGGTGCATACATTTATATTATGGGGTGTTAGTTGGTAATGTAAAATGTGTGTGGGTATGTGTTGGGTTTGTCTGTTTATTGAGGAATGTTACCTCAAATTATTAGAGGAGGTGTATGGGGAACATTGATTGAGGGTCGTAGTTGGGTTCGTAGTAATTAAGAAAGGTTCAGCGTGTGAGATTACAAAGGATAGTCGCGTAAATTGTGGTGTGTGGACGGTGATTGTGGTGGTCAGGTTCGCTCAGTCACAATAAGTCGGTGTTCTACGTGTCGGCGCACAGGGCTATTAGTCCAGAGCTACTTTCTTTGTGCATACGTGAAGTAGGGGTAGTGTTAGTGGTTCCGGTATGGGAATTGTTAGCGCTAGCTGCCTGAAGTCGCCTAGGGGTCTGGGAGTGGCCTGGCTTGGGTTTGTGGTATGGATATAATCTCTGCTGTCGTGGAAGATGTAAGGACCAAGAGTGATGGAGGTGTGATAGAGTATTCAATAATAGAGACAGTTGTGTGCAGATGGAAACCTCAATATAGGTCTAGAAGGTGCTGGTCCCTCTATCTAATTGCACGCCTGGGAAGGAGTTCGTGTCGAGAACTGTTGAGTCATATTCTGAGACCATCAGACGGTACAAAACCGAAGCAGGGTCGCGAGATCCGTGTAGCGAGATGAGCAACATTAATTATTGCATTTGGTGTCTTGCAGTGTTATAGTGAAGAACGTAGGGATTTGTGGGAATGAATGGGGATATTGGAGGTGGAATAACATGTTTGCTCTGTGTCAGGGATTGACCCTATTCTAACCTATGTTTGCAGTGAATGGTATTTGAAGGGAACTATGGTCGTAGTTCGTGTCCCATCGGAATCATTCTGCCTTTGTCTCTTCTGAAAAATCTTGTATGTTGCCTCACTTTCCATCAGCCTTCAATTTGTACATTTCAGTATCTGTCTCTTTCCGATATAATATATGTTATATCCTGCGTCTGAAGCTTTTTATTCCCATGTTTGCAGCTTTGTCTTATAATCCCCATGGTGTGGTGTAACCTAGTGAATGCTTAGTCGCTGTGGGTAGTTAGAGTCACTGTAACAAGCCTGCTTTGGGCTGCTGTCAGCTCCCTAGCCTGGTAATTTATGCAGGATCTGCTCTTTCGATTGTTTCAGCTCCAGGAAGTTTTTTTACATATTTTATTTTTTATTAATAAATGTTATACATGTAATAGGATCAAAGCCAATGTGTCTATGTAACATCAGGATGCTGGCAGTTTTCAGGCTGTGATATTGAGGGATATTAATGTTTCTCACCAACAGTACAAGTTTCATTCACTCTGTCTGCTCAAATCTGAACTGCTTCCCATTATCAGTACTTTTGATATATTTTATAGTGAGGTCACCTAACCCAGAGGTGGTGACAGAACATAGAAACCCAGATGTTTTGGTGAAGATGAGGAAAGCAAACCATAACCTTGTGATTTCTCTCTTTTTAGGTCTACCTCTGGGCGCTATACCAGCGGCTTTCACTTTTGCTTGCTATGGTCTCTTACCTGGCGTGGAAGTCAAACTGCAAAACCATCATCAAATGTGGGATGCAATGTGCTGTGTGCCCTTTATTAGAGCAGCTATCTTGATCCCATTTGATGATGGTTTGCTGAGTTTTGACTTACCATACAAGCCAGGAAGAAGACCATGCAGCTAAAGTGATAAAGCCGCTGTGTAGCCCGGTACCTAAAGGAGAATCACAAGTTAATTGGTTTGGCTTTCCTCATCTTCACCACATCTGGGTTTCTAAAGTCTGTCACAACCTCTGTGGTTGTGACCTCTAATCTTAAAATATATTTCAAAAGTCTGGATATGGGAAGCAGTTCAGATTTGAGCAGCGCAGATGTGAATGAATGCTGTCTGGTGTGGTTGGGAAACTTAATATCCCTCATATTCAAAAGCCTGAATATGCCATAGCTCTGATTGTCTACATAGACCACATTTGGGCTTGATCCTATTTGCATGTGTTAACATTTTAATAATATAGTTATATGTTATAATAAAAGCCTTTGGATAGTCTGAACATCTGAGGTGCTAGATCTGCATAAATACGTGTGTGTGGTGGAGCTGACAGCAGGCCAAGCAGTGCTGTTTATACAGTGTACTCCCTATAACTACCATACAGCTGACTAAAGGGCTCACAGGGTTACACCACCATGGGTGGTTAAAGACAGCTGCAGAACATGGGAATAAATAGCTTCAGACTGCGGAAGTGACATATATACGTATCATGGAACAGAGCAGATCTGAATGTCAAATTTGAAGGCTGATGTGGATGTAGGCCTTACCAGATTTTTTCAGAAAGAGACAAGGCAAGAATGATTCCGATGGGAATATCAACACGACATGGAGTTCCCGTTCAAATACCTTCACTGAAAATAGGTTAGAATAAGGTCATCCCTGCACAGCAAAAGTATCTTATTTCCTGATCTCCATCATTCATATAATTGCGGGTCACAAAATGCCAAAGAAAAATGTAAAAATATTCATCGAAGTCAACTTTACGTTTAAATGTCTGTTTAATATGACTCAACATGTTGACAATACTCATTCATTGAAGATGGAACATTGATATACTGTTCCTTGCACACATTTATCTTCACACACTCACCGTGATTTCCTCCAAACCAAGAAGGCTCGGATGACTTCAGGCACTCGTACTTCACGATGAGAGGTAGCTGGACATGGTGCAGGACACGAAACGCTTAAGATGTGAAACTTTGCTACAATCGCATAACAAATAGACTCTCTTTATCAGATCAATGCTTGATATTATCATACACATAAATTTTCACTCACCTACTCCAATATTTCTCATATATTATGGATCCAAATGTCTGCTATCTTCCCCGGCCCAGACCAAGCATGTGCTCTCTCGCTCTCTCCTGTCTTTCTCATAATGAGGTGATTCCATGCCACAGGAAACACACCATATGAGCATGGTAACATTCCTCATAAACACGAGCTTTATGGGAGGTGACTGTCAGGAAACATTCAGGTGTATTGTATTACTACCGTAATTTTCGGACTATAAGCCGCACCTGAATATAAGCCGCAGCAGCGGCATACCACTCTCGGTTCCACTTTTACTTTTGCGCGCTACCTGTCTCACTCTTTTCCGGCCTCCAGCTTTTCCTGCTGGAACCCGCCGCTTAAAGGTGGGGGTCCGCGGACCGGCCATAGAGCCCATAGAGTTAAAGGTGTTGGCCGTTAGCTGTAAAAATCCATAGATTAGCCGCACCGTTATATAAGCCGCAGCGTCGAAAAATAGGGAAAAAGGCGTGGCTTATAGTCCGAAAATTACGGTATATCTGAGACCTATGCTATTGCCTACAAACAGCATGATAGGTGACCTTTAAAGTTATGTATAAATGTTGATTGTGTATATACATATTGGTATACATATTCTTTTTGTTTTTGTATTCTGGATTGTGGGAAACAGTATCTCTCTGTCTGTACACACACTCTGAAAGATTGACAATTAAGTTGACTTAAGAGTATAACTGTTTGTTATTGTTGCCTCAGTTTATTTGGAATATAAAACATTGGGGAAATAGACAGTATTGAAGTCAAAATGACTTAAGCCAAAGTTAACTTTCTGGATTTGAAGACCATTTTTGCATACGGATAATTAAATGAAATGTCTTGAATGTACGGGAATTAAAAGGACTTGTTGACCTTTAAGTGTATAACGTCCATGCAGAAGAAAAAGGTGTTTTAATAAGCGTCGTACCTTCTCGATGAGATCCAGGCACTCTCCGTTATCCATCCAGTTGATGTCCACCCAAACCAGACCTTCCCTGCAGACACAGGACATCACTTTAATCTCTTTTGGTCACCTCATAGGACTAAGCACCGGAACTGGGAGGACAAGCCTTCTCCGTGACAATCTCACCGTGTTCAAATCACAGAGCTCACCTTTCAGAACTGCTTTAATGTGTTATTAATGCTGTGTTTTAGGGTTAGTAGTTAGTTGTTGGTTAGTAGTTAGTTGTTGGTTAGTTGCAGGTTAATTGTGTTGTTTTAATGATGTTATTTCTACTTTGTAAAGTGTCTTTGAGTTTCCAGAAAAGCTATATAGAAAATGCATTATTCGAAGCAACAGCAAATAGTATTTAAAGTCTTGTTAGAATTTGTATAAAATAATGATTTTAGAAACGTTCTGAGTTCAAATCAACCTCCACCTACTTGTTGTACTCGAGCTGCTCCAGGGAGAAAATGTGCTTGTTGAAATATTCCTGCAGCTTCTCGTTTGCATAGTTGATGTTGAACTGCTCGAAGCGGTTCACCTGTTGGACAACATTCAATATCAGACATTTTCACTTTAAATTCTTATATCAATATTTCTCTATTTTGCTTTATTTATATTTGAAATTCGACCCAAAACAAACTGAGAATTTGGATTTTCATTCTTGATATTTTGCATTTCTTATCGTACTGTATGCAAATGAGGCATTATGTAAGAACTATGGTGAATTTAGGATACATCTACACATTCAAATGGACAAAGTTAATACAATAAATGCTTTTTTTTGGCAGATTACACCAATATTACTCAATAATAGACCCGTATTACACCATTATTACTTTGTTAATATACCCATATTACACAGATTTTGAATGTTTTCTTTCCCCTACTCTGACAAACAAAAAGCACAAACTCTCAACCAGAGCATTAAATAAATCCACAGCCCTGTTTTTCTCTCGTCTGTAATAGTTAAATCAGGATTTTGTTCAAGCACCTCGAAGTTCTCGAAGCCGAAGATGTCGAGGATGCTGATGGACTTGAAGTCCTCTCGTCCTCGGATGCGGGTGTTGAGCTTGCGGATGATCCAGTTGAAACACTGCGAGTAAAGAGCCATGGCCATGGAGTCTCTGGAGTCCACCGCCTGAAGGGGAGAGAAACGGTTAATGGACCGCATTTATAACGGTATTTTCCAGTTGTGACGACACTTTAAAGATCTCCTATCATGCTATCTTTAGGCATATATTATGGGTCTCAGATATAAACAAAAAGAGAGAGAGTTTTGTTTTCTGACACTTTGTGAGTTCCCTGCAGTGGCGCCCCCGGAGCGGAGCAGCGCAACTGAAATGATGAGCTGTTGACGGCGCGCCGTGCATGGGGCCGCCTTGAGGGAGTTTCCCGACATGTCGTTGCAGTAAATTAAAGGGTGTTTCATGTTGTCGTTGCTGTGGACCTTAATCTACCTTCTTCGGGGGCCCCCCTTCTGGTCCGGGGCCCCAAGCAGTTGCCTTCCTTGCCTGTTTGCAAGGTGCGCCCCTGGTTCCCTGACACACCGGGGACACATATTTATGTATAAAAGACATCAACAAGTGCATTTTGCAGGATAGGAGACCTTTAAAGTTATTTTACATATACAGTATATCCATTCATACACATTCATTCAGAGGCAGAGGCTGCACACACACACACACACACACACACACACACACACACACACACACACACACACACACACACACACACACACACACACGTTAACACACATCAGGCATAAGGAGAAGACATGCAGGGTGGTCAAATCGAAAAAGGATGTAATAAAACGAGACAAAGCATCAATGAAAAACATGTTTCTCTCTTAAAACCTCCTCTGAGGGAAGTCCCCGGTGCATTCAGCTGCGATGGAAACAGAGTAGATGTAATGAGTTTCACTACGCTGGAGGCGGGTGTCAGGAAGTGGAATGCAGCTGAATAATATTTACATCAGAAATATACGAGACGTGGGAAAATCTGAATGAAGCGGAGGAAAGAGAGAGTGAGTAGGAGGGTTTGAACAGAGGAGAAAACTGCATAAAAAGAAAAATGGCTAAGTGTCTTCTTTCTAGTCAGAATATGCCTACACTTGAGATAAGACATGATAACTTAAGAAGTAACGACGCAGTGAGATACAGGGTCTTGTTTTTACGCGATGCCTCAGTATCTTGTTAAGTCAAAAACACTTTTTACATGTCACAAGGTGTTTAAGCTACTGTGGTGTTTGTAAAAGAGTAGATTAAAAAAAACAGAAGACAGAAATCCTTTGAGCATTTCTGACTTATCTTAGACTTATTATTTCCTGGTCCTTCTCATTACAAGATGTCATTTATCTAAACATCCCGTCTTAGTCCTAAATATACCAAGCTAATGTTCACGTGTTCTTTTGGCAGATGTATTGACTTATTACAAGCGAACACACCGTGTCTTCCAGTGAACAAAGACATCAAGTAATCCAGGAACATACTAGAGATGGAACATGAGAGACAGCTGAGAGAGTGGGAGTCAGATGGGATGTGTGGGGGGGGGGGCAATATATGAACCGTGGGAAAGTTCTGAATGAAGCGGTAGGAAATAGAGAGTGTCTCCAAAAACACAACGTAGAGGTTTTTGAACAGAGAAATCTTGCCAAGCATAGTTTGTCTTATTTCTAGTCCAGAATATGCCTACACTTATAATTAAATATAACTTAAGAAGTAACAATTCAGTGAATAGAGGTAGGGCTGTCCGCGAATACCATTTTTTTCGGGCTCCGGATAATTCGGTCGTAATCAGCAGCGAGGGGGGGGGGGTGTAGTAATCAGCAGCGAACCGCTTCAACACGTGGTATTCGGTTTAATTCACGGCATTCATTTTGTTTTACAGTAATTGTTGGTTTATAAGTTATTTGGTTAAATT
>NW_011369951.1:6900462-6912857 GCF_000735185.1 Notothenia coriiceps
AAATTCTTGTAGTTCTTTTGTAGTTCTTTTTATAAATTGATTGGAAAGTAGTTAGTAGTAGTAATTGTAATTATATTTAGTATAACTATTACAGAGTGATTTGAATGTTAAGTAAATTGAATAAAAAAAGGTTTTCAATTAATAGGTTTCGGAGACTTGTGTGGGGGAGATAAAGTACATTCCAAACCAGATTGGAGGTTGCGACACGCCGTGGCCGCGAAAGATCGACTCTCGTACACTCCTCGGGAAGTAACCAGTACACGTGCAAGCACACACAACCTCCCTCCCCGAGACATGTCCTTCACCGTCTAAAAGAGGACAGCACATAAAAGTTTAAGATCGCTAGACCTCGGCCAAAGGGGAGTTTGAATGTATGGGATGAAATTCTCCAGTACATATAAAATTCAATATAAATAAAACTAAAAAATACAAGGGTGTTAGGTTCTGTACAATAATTTTCTAAATGTGGTATTGTCTACTGATTACTCTAGATAACATCCAACAATCACAATATGTAGTTTATCACTTAAGATGACGTCGTCTTAAAACGTCATCTTACAACGCGCAGACGTGTCACAATATACAAGTGGGAGTCACAGTCATTTATAACCACGTCAATCATAACCTGATGTCTATCTAGGTTGGGGACATGTCCATCTCAATAAATTTCCCGTAATTTACTCAGCCAACTCAAAGACCTACACACAAATGTCGTAACACGAACCCAACCGCACCGGACACGGACCACCACCCCGGCACACTATAGAAAAGTACCCCGGGTTTTTAGGGACCGCCGCGGGGACACCGGACATGTTTAGTACTGTCAAAAACCCCTTATTCTAATTCCAAATACTAGTGGGGTCCTCACCCAAGTAATGTGGGTCGTCACGAGAAACTCGTACAAGGGTACTACTTGTTTGTTATACAATGCGTGTTATCTCTGAACTTGACCGTTGGCAAGCTAAGGGTTCGTTTAGGGAGTCGGTAACAGCAAAAATGATTTCACCAATGACATCTAGACTACCAATTCACGTTGTCCTGCAAACTTTTCGTCTACGTACAAGTCTAAACGCAATTACCGTTTTGTCTAATTGCGTATTGTATGTACGGGTTGGCGATAGTTAGTTAATTTTACAGTGAGATAGAATTAACGTAGGTGTGTTCGTTACCCTTCGTTTATACCTTCGAGTTGTCTACGTGAAACCGAGGTGGGTTTTTAGCAAAATGTTTGGCCCCTGTCAGTCACGGGCCCTTAGAATCGTCCTAACTTTTCACCCCCTTACGGCGCCCCTGACAGGCCACAATCTGAAGTTATAACATTTAGAAATTTAGAAATGTTCCTCCTCAAAATACATAATAAATATGACACTGGAAAGTTCTGAAGCATAGGTTTGATTATCGTCAACAAATCAATCCCATGAAAATACACCAAAAATATGTTCGGCTGAAAACTCAACTGAAAACCCAATGGGACGTGTTTCCATGCAGCGCTTGCTTGGTATTCTTACACTTGTTGTTACTACTTTACTAAAGCAACAGCTCTGAGTTCTTCCACCTTGTCACCGGCTTTAAATCATGTATGGACACCCACTTCTGAACTGTATGTCTCACCTGAAAACAATCTCCAGATCTATTGCTAGCGAGGGCCTATATATACTATTTTTTGACTTAATTATAAGGCGACAGTGGGGGACTTTGGGATATATTTTGACCTCTTTCTCTCCTCATCCATCCTTTGATTTAAAAAAAGAGACAGCGACAGGAAGAGGTGAGGAGAAAGGAGCTGCTATGGGAGGAGAGAAGAAGAGCTCCTCTGGGAGGCCTGGCAGAGAGTGGGTAGGGAAAAAATAGTTTTAAGTGTCATGGATATGGGACGGTCACATTTTATCTGTCACTCAATACATTCTGTCTTCCCTGCCCTGTTTATGGGTTAGGAGCACTGTCTTGTATTCTCATAGACATTTTGAAGGGGAACTTATTTTCTCCGGGAAACAGTTACAGTATTAAACTAATGGTTAAGCTTTGGGAATTGAAACAAAATAACTTAGTTAAAGGTCACCTATCATGCTATGTTTAGGCAATAGCATAGGTCTCAGATATATAAAAATATATAAAAAACATGTCTATGAAGTGTTTTGCTCAAAATACCAAATAGATCACCCATTCTAGCCATGCCTCATATCCCTCTATTTCACTTCCTGTTTCAAAAGTGCTGATTTGGGGTATAAAGCTTTAAATTTTTTTAAAAATGATAAATAAAAAAGGAAGGGGCTGAGCTCATGCGGGACCCAGCAGCTACTGTCTAAACTAAATACGGTGGTGATGAAATGCCATATCATGGATTATCAAGGATTATTTCTGAAACAGTATGGAGCTCAAAGGCTTTCTCTCTTGCTGATAGGCCCGTGGGCGTAAAGCTAGCCTACATTTCCGATATTACGTCATATCGGACGCAAATCTGGATCAGTTCCGTTGTAGCCCGGTTTTTAGAGATTTGGGTACGGAGGAAAAAAGAGAGGGTTTTATTTGCTGAGGCTGCGTGCGTTCCCCAACACACCGGGGACACATGTTTATGTGTAAAAGAAATCAAAAAGTACATTTTGCATGATAGGTCCCCTTTAAGTTTAGAAAAAGATTAGGGTTAGCATAAACAATATATAAGATTTACATGAGATAACTATGTAACACGTATAAGATGTAAGAGCTAGGAGGTGAATTCATTGTTGGTTTTGACATTTTTAAGGGATTTGTTGACAATAGGGCTGTCCCGAATACCATTTTTCGGGCTCCGGATATTCGGAAGTAATCAGCAGCGAATATTCGGATATTCGGCCCGCGCGGGGGGTTGCGTAGTAATCAGCAGTGAACCGCTTCAACACGTGTATTTCGGTTTATTCACGGCATTCATTTTGTTATTCTACAGTATTGTTGTTTTATAGTTATTTGTTAATGTATACAACCCAATGTGTGTTCTTTGAAATTGAAAAGGATATCGCATGGTGTTTGTTACTTTCGTTGCAGTTGTATATGTCGTAAGTGTAATTTGGCTTGGCTTGCTATTTTGTATGGACATGCTTTTATTTTGAAGGAGAGTTAGCGCTGTTGACAGGAAGTTGTTGTTGCTATGGAAACAATGTGACGGAGATTAACGGAGAAAAAGTAATATCTACATATAAAGACGGAGAAAGTAAACGATAAAGTTTATGGTTAAGTGTTAGCCCCCCCCCGAAGAGGCACAAGCTCTTATGTTGATATTGGAGATTTCAATAAATTCAATTTGGCAGCGTGGCTACCAAAAAATAAATAAAAACGAATATCCGAATAACGAAATTGAAACCCGAATAGTACTCCAACGAACGAATATTTGAATAAACAGTTGACAACTAGAACAATACAGAATAATAACCAGACTCATCCTTTAAGCTGTGCTGATTCTAGCAGTTTTGAAGGTAGAATTTGCTTTAACTTGTGTCATTAATTCATCAGTTGTGGAAAATCCCTTAATTTTCTAGTAACCCATTAGTGCCTCTAAGCCTGATACATTTGGGATTTGTCTCGACTTGCCAAAGCACAAATCTGAAGATATATACCAAATTGATTGAACCATTTTCTGAAAATTGAGTTCTTTCTATATATGTAATTATACGTTAGGATAAAACACAAGTGTGACCAAAGACTACATATATCATGGTATCATAAGAAAATATCTGTATCTCAGAAACTACAAGGAGACAAATCAAATTTAAATTAAGAAAATATTTGACATGCAATACAATGTTAGTCCATCCAAAGTATGTCCGTAGTGGCATTTATTTTAATTATTAAATACTGACTTTTCTCCTACTCTCATACTTACTAAAAATAAACCTTGTTAGTTAGATGTTCTACTTGAGAAAAGCATCCGATTACTTCCTCCACAGGTGCACTCAGGAACCATGTGTTAATAGATGAGAATGAGCCTGTGCCCATAGAATAATCAGGCTTTTAGTATAATCATAATGTACTGCTTGGGTTAAAATAAAATGAACGTGTTACATTATCGGACATTTCTCCAATTGTAGACTCTCTGGGAGCTGCCACCACAGACAGAAGGAATGTTTAAGACAAGATGGAGATGTTTGCCATCGACAGCTTGTCTAGAAAATGAACGGTGTTGACATTGTCAGTGGTATAAATCAATGGGAGGGAAAAATGAGTAGAGGGGGGTAGTAGATGAAACCCTGCTGTCACACACTCACCGGTACATGGGGGGTGGGTTTCCCTGGGCTTCACAGCTGAACACCACCTCCCTGTTCTTCTCCACTATCTCCACAGGATACACAATGCTGCCAGGCTGCTTGGTGAACACGGGGCTCTGCAGGATGCTGCTTCCTGGAAAACAAGCAAAAAACAACACGGATGAATTTTAACTTGGCATGTTTGTAGGGAAGCCAATTAGTCAGTGGCAGAAACAGGTGCTTTAAGTGTTTAGAAGGGAAACAATCACAAGCCGACAAGACATATCAATTTGAACCGCTTGTCACAACACCTCGGCACGGAGAAGACTGATTTGAATTGAGACGTGTCTCCAGTGGCAATTTAAGTGGTAATAGGATATAGAGTCTTGATTTATGCTGAACAATTATCTGGAAATGCCTTCATTTAGTTTAGCCGACTTTTTTTTGTTTTATTAGTTCAATTATTTATTTGGTTGTCCGTGCTATTATGTGTCCATGCTGAGGTGTAATCGTTTGGTGCCATGTGATTCGAGCTCTTTGTTGTAAATGACAGAAGTCCCAGTGACTCCATTAAGGCGCCATTAAGGCTGTGTGCTCGTCGTGCATGTCTTTAAGAAGTATCAATGCTTTAAAGATAAGGAAAATGGATGGATTTAATCACTCTTTTCTGGATTTATATTTCATTAGCCTTTCTTGCAGTATCCATTTAAAAGTCAATGTACATCTTGGATTCTACATAGAAAATGTCAAAATGTCAAAGAAGACGAACAAGAAGTAATATAAATCTTAATACATGTTTTTGTGGGACTTTCACTTGCCCCTGATCATGCTTTAAAAATCATATTTTCTTTAAGAATTTTGGGCCATTTCTGTATCAAACTAAGCAGTAGTGTTGCTGGCATAGAATTTCCGGCGTGCTTCATCTCTGAAAAACAGAATATTTAACGATTGGTTCTAGGCCTGTCACCTGGGAAAACATTTACACTACCATTTTAGCTTTTTTTCTGTGTTGGGTTCTGTAATTCAGTTGTCTGATTAGGGTGAGTACTATGTTTAAATGCACGCGTGAGAAGGAAGAGTGTTAAAAGATAAAACAATTAGACAGAAGGAAATATAACTTCATCTACGAGCATCGCTTAAAGAGAATGATGAGAATGGGACTTTAACTCCGGGGGATATATAAATAAAGAATGTTTCAGCACAGCAGTTAGAGTGATATTTGATCAGATACAACTTTATTCTTATTAAGTGCGAGTAATACGATCAGGAAATACGAGTTTGCATCTATGCTTAAGGTAATGAGATCTTCAGCCTTCACACAGTACAGCTAAATCATGGTCTAAAAGTGAGGCCGGATGATGATGATTAATATATTACCAGGAAGTCAGGTCTTTTTTTTTGCCCTTCCCACTTCCTTATTGAGTTTCCATGCTTTCCCAAGTGGTACAGAATATGGCTTCATGAAGTCTGTATTAACCAGGAAGTTAGCTTGTAAATCAATCTGAGGAGTACTTAAGGTTTCTATTGGACAGCTGTTGACATTACATCTAAACTACATATGGTGCAGTAGATGGAGAACAATAACTAGCTTGCCTGGACACAGTTTATAAAATAAATAATAAATATAAAATATGTGCTCCATCTGGTAATGATTATGGTAAACTGGGATGATTTATTGTTCTGGGTCTCTGGGTCTCCTCTATTAGGCGCTTTCACACCGGAGTACTTTTCCCACTTTAGTTCCGATATAGTTCCAAAAATGTGCGTTCACACCAAAAAAATCCGGAACTAAAATTAGTTCATGAGAACCTTTTTACCCCATTTTCAGTCCCTGCTAGAGAGCAGGTACTTTCATGGAAGAAAAGGTTCCTATGTCTGATTGGCTGGGCAGAATGCAAACCACGCCCCGTAAAACTCCCAAAAAGTTTTGTGAAGCCGCCATTTTATTTGCTCGCATTAGCATTATTAGCATTAGCATTAGCCCAGCGCACAAACGCAGAGAGACTAACTTATGGCAACACAAAATAAAACGTGGGAGCGTCGGAGTGATGAGGAGATGTCGGCGTCTGGCGATTTAATCATCGAAGCCAGTCCCCAACTCCGGGGACTTCCGGCCAGGGACTTCGGGTGGCAGTATACGCCGTGAAGTTGTTTGCGGCCTGCCAGTAAACCCAAAGCAGAAGAAAAGGAAGAATTGCCTAATCCTCCCTCAGGGACTTATTCCGGTGTGAACGCGATCTGTACTTAGTTCATGAGAACTAGAGTTCTCATGAACTAAGTTCTCATGAACTAAGTACGGCAAAGTTCTTGGTGTGAAAGCGCCTATTGTTACTAAACTTGAAACATTTACTTGATTGAAATTGAGTTTTCAAGTGTCCAAGTGTACAGTATTAACTAAGGGAACTGAAATCACTATGAATTTTAAGATTGATTGACTTTATATTTGTACCATCTGGACGATAACTCCTAATTATTTGTTGACCCTAACCCTAACTCTTCATAATGCATAGTCACAGTCAGGTCAAAGTGTCTTGTTGACAAACTCTTTCATGACAACACGCTCGCCCCTAATCGAATGAGAGGATACCAATTAAATCTGTGTGTGATATTTAACTTCTTCATATTCCAATCGCCTGACCTTTTCGTTGTAATCTTCCGAAACCTAAACTGCACACATTCACTTAACAAGACTTTGATATTGGACAATCCTGTAAAACCTCACATTCAAATACAACCTGTGGTTTAACAAATGTCTTTTCTGTATACTCCCTCCCTCCACCATTGAGTTTGCAACCAGTGTCGTTGTCTTGAAACGACAGAAACGTTGAAGCTCCAGTGAAAGTAGTGACAGATCTATGCAGAGCTGTATAGGATGACATGCACAGGGTAATGCATTATTCAAGGAACTGCTCAATAAGGAATCTAATTCAAGAAAATGTCTCCCTGCACACCTCACATTTTACAGCATCAGAGTGTGCTTCCAATCCCCCAGACGCACTCAAACACATGCTAATTCTACGGGGTAAGATATTCCTTTTTTTATGCAAAACTGAACATAGCATTTAAAGTTCTGAAAACATGCAATCTGCATAAACGTGGAGGGGGGATATCATAAGGGAAGAGTCTTCTAGCAAAGACACCAAGTAAATGAATATGTAGATTTGGTAGATTGTCAAAGATAATTTCATTATACATACTTGGCTAGCTCAAAAATAATTCATCAAAAAACAGATTTTGTATTTTAAATTCTTATCATAATCATAACTTTGCTGTTAGCATCCTCCAACATCCATTAAAGAGATGGTTTAAAACAAAATAAAAACATTCTTGCTTTTTTTACCCTTCTAATTATTTCTTGGATGTGTAAGTTGTTCCCGATCATCCTGTAGTAATTAGTTGTTCAAGGACACAATTAATCTTTTCTGTCAGACAGTTTTTCAATGTTTCGGTTACAAAAAGCCCACAATGCTTGCCGTAACCTCATAAATGATTGGGAAAACAATTAATTGTGAATGTGTGTTCAATGCCAACAGTGCACCATTTGTAGGAAAAGATAAACGGTCCCACAATAGCCGATATGGTAGCTTCCACTTTGTCGTGCAATTTTGGTTTGATTCATCCACTTCACCAACTGTTGTGTATGGACTATATGCAACAAGGCTTTGAACCTCATGCAAAAGGTAGAAAATGGCAGAGAATGTGTTTGTCTGTATTATGTGAACTTACACCAAACACAAAACAGGTACAATTAGGGATTTAGGTGCCAAAAAACAACAACCAAAATGTGGTAAACAACAAGGCAAATGTCCCAAGCAGACTCAATGCATTCACACCCTTCAATATATAACAATATTCTGCGTTAGTTGATAAAGTGACAGCAATTCTACATCACTGAATGTTATATTCAACAAAGATTTATATAGCTATTACTCATCACAGCTCTATTCAGTGGGACATAATGTGGAAAATCCGTGAAATCATGTCTTGGCCAGCCTATTTATTGTGGTTATCTGCCAAATCTAATCTATCATGAGGTTAATAAACATTACCGAATAACGTATATCTTTTTTTACACATGCGTGTTTCACTATGAGGCTTATGTATCTTAATCACGTCATCATAAAGGCATTATTTTACCTTTGTTCTCTAATTGTTGGCAAGTAATCTTTCAAGGCATAACAACAGGGTGCTCGCTGCATACATAGTAGATAACACAAGACTACTTTCTGCGTCTGTTAATCTCACATAAACCTGTTGTTGTAAATGGGTTTAGCTTACTGCAGGAGCAATCTTTTAAACTGCTTGATTTTTCTGTTTCTAAATGGCTTTTTCCAGAGCCCTCAGAAATACATTTTTCTTATAAAGAATGTATACAAAATTACGGAGCCCCCTAGGGGAATGGGGTTTTGCGAGATCTCGCAAAACTTTTTTATTTATTTTTTCTTCAAAACATTTATTTTTTCTTCTCCATGTCCCCTAGGGGGCTCCGTACAAAATAGCATAATATATATCACATCACAAAATTACAAATGAACAACCTAGGCACCTATAATAGCTAATTGAGCCATAATTAACCAAAAATAAACGGCATGTAGGAAGAGGTTAAGATTAAATAAATCTGGTTTAAAAGGACTACAAAAGTATTCCAGTTACGTTTCTGATGAACCTTCTGAAGTTGCGCCATTGACCACTAGCACTAGTATAACAATTGTAAGTATTGTGAATAGTTTTGTATTTAAAAATACAGGTGAAACAGCGTAGAACATTGAATTAACTAGGGATGCCAGTGATTATTCGATTATTCGAATATTCGTTACAGTCTCCATAATCGAATATTATTTTTAAAAATCGATTTTATTTATATACTTTTTTATTATTATTTATGTTTTTTTTTTTTTATTCTGGCTTAGTTTCAACCAAAATATAGACTAATGCTAATAATAGTAATAGTATTAATAATTGTAAATGGCCATTGGTCACACCACCAGTTTGTTTTACTGTAAACTTGGAGGAAGCCTGCGTACAGAGCAGACTGCTGCTGCAGCACGCTANATACTTGGGGGGGTGCTGGTAGCGGAGGGGGGGTAGGGGATTGAGGTGACGTGCAACAACATTAACATTAACCTTTCTGTTGGTCGCTTGTTAGCAGACCCTTCACGCGATGGCAGAGCAAACAGGTGCAAGCAGGGCCCATAGTGATAGCCCTAGTTTAAATATACTACCCACGAATAAACATATGGACATGGGTTACTATTTACTATTACATTGTCCAAAAGTTAATCGATCGCAGATGGCGTCGTGGTCGCGGACGGAAGAAAAAAAAGAATTATTTTTTTTTTTTTTAAAAACCTAAATGGGTTGCGAAATATACTTGGGTGGCCGTTAATATACCTGGGCGGCCCGCCCAAGTAAAGTCTATGTGTGGGAAACCCTGCATAGCATAGCAAGATGCACTGGTAGGACTTCATAACTCTGCTCTAAAGCTCCTCCGGCAGTCGAACAGTACACAAGGTGTGTCTGTTTGCCCATTTCTGGGTTAGGAAACTACATTCTAACACTGCAACCAATTTAATCGGCGTGTGGTTGAAAGGGGATGTTGAGTAAAGGAGGTTGTAAATAGGACGCAGTGACAGGAAGATTTTTCCAGTTTCCAGCAACTCTGAGGGAAGAATAGAGAGAAAGTTTGCGGGAATGTCAGCTACTCCCTCTGAAAAACTAGCCCTGATGTAAGAATTGAAGCCATACAAGCAGAGTGAAATCTACCTTTTGTGGGACTGCTCTAAGAAACAGGGGGCTTTAATTTACCGTCTCCTGGGTGGAAATATATTTAGAGTTGAGGCATGTTCGACACAAACCTCTCACAAACTATTTGTATAATTTTGCTATTAAAGAGAGGCACAAAGAAAGTCTATTATCGCCCCCCTGCTGTGATTCAGCCTAGACAGCTCAAAGCTTTTCAGTGAGTAGCACAAAAACACTGAAAAAACATGTACAAAAAGGCCCCAGAAACTGTTTGAGTATGCCACATTCTCATTAATGTGAGATTCTCTACCTTCCAGCTCTGTCTGCTGTCTCCACCTACAGAGGCCTTTTAACTCCACACATCTTATAGAGGGTTGTCAGAGTCTGTCTTGGATACATCAATGGAGCAACGCTGTGCCTCACTTTCAGAGAGCAGTTTTATGCATATTAGAGTGTGTCTTATGAAAGCACCAAGCCCTGCGCCTATTAGGCTAATGCCCGGTTTGTCTGCTGTGATGGTTTCAGTTTAACATGTCACATCAGCGCTAACTTGATAGATGAAATTAGTACAATGTATTTAATATACTGCACAGGTCCACTAGTACCAATGTGTTCACTAAGTTGTATTTCCGTGCTGGGTCTCATTTGCTTTTCCACCAACCAGTGCCAGAGAGGAGCGTTGCCATGACGTCACCTTTACGCATGAAAATCCCTCTCAATAACAACAATGGCAGTCTACATTGAAACTGGGCTCATGTTGCTATTAAGATTACATCACATTTCATTTTGATGAATCCAAAGCGACTTACAATAAGTGCAAAAACCATAAAGATTCAAACTCTGAACATCAAAGAAAGTGCAGATAATTCACTTCAAGCAAGCCATACCGTTGAATTGGTTACAATGCCTAAATTAACCTTTTTTTTTGTTTTTTAGAATTTAATTGTCAAGGTACAATCGAAACATATGGGTTTTTTAAGTTTGCGACAGAAGATGTTGGAAGGGGCTGATCCCCTCACAGCTCGGTAGGCCAGTACAAGTGTCAGAAGCGACATATGGGCAGCCGTATTTAACTTACAAAGCTCGATTGAATTAAAACTACATCTCCAACTTTGTGCTGTTTTCCAGAGTGACAAGGCTTTAAATGATCGGTACACCGCTTGTGCTCCACTGGCATTTAGCCTACCATCTGCTAACGTCAGAAGCTACGTGATTCTCTGCCTTACCGTTACATCAGTAACATCCTTGGATGCCTATATTAGCCTGAATTATTATTAATTTTTTCAGTTGTATTTAACCGTGTTTGGGGACATAGTGTTTAAATAACAGACTGCATAATGTGAATGAAGTTAGCCTAAACACCAAAGCCATTCTAATTGTGTATAGTGTATTTTAAATCAAACCAAGCACAATAATCCACACAGTGATCTGATATATTTTTAATCCATCCCAAAATAACATGAATCAAAATGCTCTGGAAATAACCTGGAAGTGATTTATATAAACATTATGTATGCAAACTAAAAAATATGACATGCAAGTTGGGATTTTGGTAACATCACTTTTGGTCCAAAGAGAGACTATCCTGTCATTTATTTGTTTTATCTTTTATATTTAGGTTTCATCTTTATTTCACAACTTTCGTTTTAATCACAGAAAAAACATTGAAAAAACAATATATGACACATAACTGTTGTTTTACATAGGCTTCACTTCAAGGTAATAGTATGGATCTCTTACCGTTTGCTACCATTAGCCATATCCAGTGGTGCAAAGTCACTAAGTATACAGTATTAACTCACGTACTGTACTTATTCACAGTGTGGGATCAACCAATGCTTATATTGTTGCTACTTACTCCCTGTACTACAAGTATAAAAAGTGAAGATACTTTACGAATATTCCCTTTTTGTAATGCTGATATTTCCTCATTCCTTGTAATAAAATTGCTAATTTGCAATTGGCGTCCCACTCAAGCATCAGATATCACAGATAGTATGCACTCAAACTGCCTTCGGCTAAGGAAAATGACTGATGATGCTTCGGGGTACAATAGGCGGAGATAATCAATGTATTCAGTCAGTAATAAATTACCAGAAAATTGAAAGATTGATGGATTTTTGCCCACATGCGGTAAACATCTTAATGTGCAACATGAGGACAATAACCACAAGTGTACTCAAAGGACCTTTTTTCTCTGGCACTGAAGTTGCAAGGTTTTTTCTGGAGAAAAAAAACCCATTAAGCCTAAAGATATATTTGTGGAAAGATATGCAAGCTTATACAAAACATAAAAAAGTATTCATTAAATTAAATTACAATCTAGAATTACCGCGTACTGGAAGTACTTTTCCACCAATCAGTCAAGTTGCAATTTACATCCAAGTGAACTCACTTATTTTTACTTTTGGGGGAATTTTCATACTTAAACCATAT
>NW_011369951.1:6912919-6933872 GCF_000735185.1 Notothenia coriiceps
TAATAGTATTAATAATTGTAAATGGCCATTGGTCACACCACCAGTTTGTTTTACTGTAAACTTGGAGGAAGCCTGCGTGCAGAGCAGACTGCTGCTGCAGCACGCTAAAACACCGGCCCCGCCCCCACCCCCCCTCTCCCTCACACGTGCGACTAAAGATGAACAAAGCGGCAGGTAAAAAGAGTTCCTCCTCGTGGAACTACTTCGAACTTACAAGTCCAAAGGAAGTTAAATGCAAGCTCTGCGAAAAGACGTTGGTCTATCACAGCTCAACCTCAACAATGCGTTCGCATTTGAGTGCGAAGCACGCCAAAGAGGTTACAGAGCATAGCGCATCTCCAAATAAAGGCAATGGCAGGCACTTTAGAAAATAACAAAAAATAAACCAACATCATGTTGATGTTGGTCTATTTGTCGTTTATTTAGTTTGTCCTGTTAAACATGTTCCAGTAAAGGGAGTAGTAGAGTCGGTCTGGATGACGTTGAGGGAGGAACGACCGTGGATGGGCGTACACGGGTGGCTGGGACGTCGAGTAGGTCTTACCTCGCCGAGCAGACCAGAAGTTGGAAGGTCGTAAAAGGTCGTGGTTGAGGCGGGAGGCGCAGTGAAGTGACCGAAGGTCATTAACGTTTGGTGAATTTTTTGTTACCATGAACGTATGGTACGACGCTACCTAGACCGGGAAGGGATGTAGGTCCTGTACCGAATGTTGACTGTGGGGTCGCGCACGTGAAGCGAGGCGTAGTCGGTTTAAAGCGACGTGGGGACGCGACGCTCCCCTGGGTTCAAGGGGTAGTCGTTTTTGTGCACCAAACGATAGGACCTAGCGTTTTACTACCTTACTCGAGGGGTAACTTTAGTCCTCTGTCGTCTATCGACCATGTAAGAAGGCCGCGTCTGACTTTTGAGTAGAGGAAAGGCTGAGTGAAGCCTCGCTATCTTATCGATAGTTTCTTTGGACGAATGTTTCGTGAATTATGATTATTTCCCTGACCCGATTAGATATCGGTCACTCATTCGTGAACTTTACAAACCGAGATCTTTGGATTACTTCAATAATCCCAACGGTCTTTGACTGTGACTTGTTTTGCTATATCCGTCGGGACCGCTTATTATTAGCTATACAGCTTGCTGGGTGAGGGGGGGCGCCGCCCTCTCTTTTTTTTTGGCCTGTTCTTCTTGNTTCCTGTTTGTCTAGAAGTCTTCTCATCAGGGCTCTATAAATAAAGAACTAAGGCAGATCTGTAATATTTAATGCAGCCGAACCGTGTATTACAATGCAGTTATGTGATGACTTTCAAAGAGAAAAGCAAGAACACTCGGAATAAAGTATTTTTTTTAAAAATGTTTTTCGGATTTCATATCGCATTAACACTATATCCCAACGTGCATTGCGGCTAAAATATCCAATCACCGAGCTGAGGATCTTGGGTAATCAGTTCAGAGGGTGTATATCTGTTTCCGGTTATTTTATTTGGAAATTCAGTTTCCTGCCAAAAAAGCCAGAGATTATGGAATCAAACAAATACATAAAAACAAGGATAATTGTGTGATATTGTTGAGTAAATAACAGTGTGTTATTTACAAAATAATAATAAATTAGAAGGAAAAAATATTAAAAAAACTACAGATTTCAGTATTCTGAGGCTCTGAGCCCCATTTCTTTTCCTCGCGGACGACTAAAAAAGTCTGACATGATACGATTTAAAATAAAAACAATAATCGTGGCTTGATATTGACACGAAAAAAAGTGGAAAATCGTGTCAACAAATCACTCTAGTGATTTGTTGACACGATTTTCCACTTTTTTTCGTGTCAATATCAAGCCACGATTATTGTTTTTATTTTAAATCGTATCATGTCAGACTTTTTTAGTCGTNCCCAAATCAGCGTTAAAAAAGCGGGAGATCACATATAGACAACAGCAGGCTCCACATTCCATCCCCCAGGGGTCAATGATTCAAATGAACCTGCTGAATTCCAGGTGACTTGTTTAAAAGATGTAGCCCTTGGAAAGCCTGAACATGGTTTTGCCTGAAAAATGGGGTGGGAAAATGGGGCGTTGAATCAGGGGGTTAGTAGTTCAATCCCACCCTCAAAATGTCAAGTGTCCTTGGACAAGATACTCAACCCCAAATTGCTCCTGTAGGCATCACTGGATTGAGTCGCTTTGGGTAAAAACATCAGCTAACTAGCATGTAGTGAATACAAATCCTGCCAAAAAGCCTTTGAAATATTGTGTTTTATATGAAAATGATATAAGTGCTGAAGGTCTCTCTGTTGTAACTCACACCCACCTGGTGTGTATCCTCGGTCCACAGTCAGGCTGGGGAAGGGCATGGGTCTCAGGCTGAACTTATTGTGTGTGAAGCCACAGGAGGGGGACGGCAGGATGCCCGGGTACTGAGAGGAGTCCAGGGCCGGCACCGGGATGGCACTGACCACCGCTGTACACACACACACACACACACACACACACACACACACACACACACACACACACACACACACACACACACACACACACACACACACACACACACAAATGAAGAAACAGATACGGTCAGTTGCTGCAGTATAAATAAAACCTGGCACATTATACTTTAACACTCCTACAGAGAAAAAGATCACTACATAAATCATAAAACAGCTGTAAAATATCCATTTACACCATGTTTTTAGGTATACAATGTTATATAACTCAGGGGGGGGGGCAGGATGCTGGCTCCTGCTTCCTCTTGTTTCGAACAACGGGGTCTGATTGTATTAATCTCTGCTCAATGACTGTATGGGGTCAAAGAATTGACAATTTGGAGGGCTGTGAAGCGCATCTTTTCTTTAGGTGTGTGTGTGTGTTGTTAAATTAAGTGGTGCTGTGATAATTTCAAGAGAAACGCATTTGATTACAGCGGAGAGACGAGCAGAGATGAGCAGGTCTGATCAATACTCACATCGACACACACTGTGTGTGTGTGTGTGTGTGTGTGTGTGTGTGTGTGTGTGTGTGTGTGTGTGTGTGTGTGTGTGTGTGTGTGTGTGTGTGTGTGTGTATGCAAGTGTGTGTGTTTTTTTTTTATTTGTGAGACAAAAACATAAATGTAACACAAGATTTAAAAAAGAAAGAACAACAAAGAGAAAGCGATTGATAAGAAAATGGACAGTGGAATAGAGACACAGTAAATATATAAGACAAAAGAATAAATGACTTTGGAACAAAGGGAAATGAAGAGGCAGCGGGTTTAGAATAACATGAAGTTAAGGCTCAGAAAAAGATAGATAGTAAACAAAACAAAGAAGAGGGCAGCAGAGAGAAGTGAGAGAAGAATGGAAGAAAGCTTAATTAAAAAATGTGTGTGAGATAAAGTCAGATAGTGAGATAGAAAGAGAGACAGGAGAAGACCAAACACAGAGATACAGATCACCAGATCCACTGAGCTGCAGAGGCAGGCAGGAAGAGTCTCTCACATCCACACACTGATCCACTACACCTGACACAGACTCCAGGTCAGTTCCTTCAATATGTTTGTAAATCAAATTCAACGTTTTGCTGCAGTATTTTGGTTCTTTATAGAACATTTAACTTATCTAAATTGTTTGTATTGTGTATTTTTTTGTATGTCTTTTTCTACTACTGTAGATACTGTATGTTTACTGTATATATGCTTTTAATGTTTTTATTTTATTATGTATATACTTTATTCCAACTTTTAAATATTTTAATACCTGAACACACTGATGTTGTAACAAACTAATCTCCCAATTTGGGATCAATAAAGTATCTATATATCCATCTATATCTAATACTACACCATAAAAAGTCAGAAGAATGCTCATCCATTTATCCATCCTGATCGTGCATCTTTTATAAAACACAGTTATCTGGAATCAATAAAGTGCAGTGGTTTAGCGTGCTGATCTTCAGACCAGGGGCCCACGGGAGACCCTTCCCACCTTAACCCCTACTGCAGTCAAGAAACATCCCCCTAGTATTCAACGTATTACAGTACATCTACGTCTAATATATGTGATATGTAATTGAGCTCTTGGAAGAGCGTTAAAATAAATACCACAAATGATTATTGTTATTATAATAGCATAAAAATAGGACAGTAGTCCATTTCACATCAAACGTGCCGCTATACATTGAGATATTTCTATTTGTCCATGCGTGATAGTGTCATATATGAAAAGAGATCTGAAACTGGGCTACTTTTAAATGATCTGCTAGATTAAAACCACAGGGGGTCGTCCCGTCTTTCTGAATGATCTGTCCCACTCCTAAGAGAAAATCAAGAATGTGATTGAAGTGAATATATTTATATTTAAGTGAATGCATTTGTTAGGAACATAATGGACATAGATACAGTATATAAAAGTTTAAAATCCTCTCTGTCTTATAGGTTTTATTGTGCTTTTATTTAAAGGAAGAAATGTAGTAGGTATGTATGTAAGTAGATATTAAAACAACATCACTGTGAATATTCTAAACAAGGAAGAGAGGATCAACGCTAACTGGACGACATGTAACACTAACATACTCATCAAAGGTCCTCTCTAATTTATTGCTCTCATTTCTTCTGACAGGAACACATAAAGTATTTCTTATGTATGTTGTCAATGAAAGCACACCAATTACAGATATAATGGGTGAGTATTGTACTGGCCATTTTGTTGTGCAACAGGAATGGTTCGACCACTGCAGAATACCTTTTAAATAAAACAAAAGCCAAAAGGTGAAACAAGGAAAGAAGAAAGAGAAGCCTCAGAAAGAATGAATGAATCCTCCCTCAGCAGCCTGATAATCAAAAATATGTTTCCATCAAAACTTCTTTCTTTCGGATCAAGGATCAAACTACATGACAGAGAGCAAAACCCAGAAAGAGAGAAGTGACATGAGAGTGGAGGACAGGTGTGTGTGTGAGCCTGAAGGCTGTGACCCACATATCACACCAGAGGTTGCCCTATACTTATCCCTGCCCATCATTTTGACGGACAGGATCGTAAGATTTGCGTCAAAATCCAGTATTACCCGTCGGCCTTTACACAACTCTGACGAGGTGGGACGGGGACGAGAGAGAGCACGCTAGTGAACTGTCAACCGGGGGTGGGGAGGGGGGGGGGAGAGCTTGCCTGTGAACTGTCAACGGGGGGAGCGCCGTGTTATGCATGCCCACTCAACCCAGTCTCACAGCATTTCGTGTTATGGTCACGATATTTAATCTAGTGATTTGTTGACACGATTTTCCACTTTTTTTCGTGTCAATATCAAGCCACGATTATTGTTTTTATTTTAAATCGTATCATGTCAGACTTTTTTAGTCGTCCGCGAGGAAAAGAAATGGGGCTCAGAGCCTCAGAATACTGAAATCTGTAGTTTTTTTAATATTTTTTTCCTTCTAATTTATTATTATTTTGTAAATAACACACTGTTATTTACTCAACAATATCACACAATTATCCTTGTTTTTATGTATTTGTTTGATTCCATAATCTCTGGCTTTTTTGGCAGGAAACTGAATTTCCAAATAAAATAACCGGAAACAGATATACACCCTCTGAACTGATTACCCAAGATCCTCAGCTCGGTGATTGGATATTTTAGCCGCAATGCACGTTGGGATATAGTGTTAATGCGATATGAAATCCGAAAAACATTTTTAAAAAAAAATACTTTATTCCGAGTGTTCTTGCTTTTCTCTTTGAAAGTCATCACATAACTGCATTGTAATACACGGTTCGGCTGCATTAAATATTACAGATCTGCCTTAGTTCTTTATTTATAGAGCCCTGATGAGAAGACTTCTAGACAAACAGGAAGAACTGCCGCCAAAACTGAATATGTGACGTGGATCATAAATATATCAACAATTAAACAACATCTTCAATTTCTCTTCACAAAATACGTCTCCATGCAGTGTCAATAGTAATTTGGCTGACTTTTATATTTGATCCAATCAGTAGATAGGTTATTTTTACCCCATAACGGTGCACAGCTGATAGAAAAGGACTTGTAGTTTTTGAAGATATTACTGATTGTCTTTGAATATAAGAAAAATACTAAGTTGAAAGAATAGTCAGGGGATTTGGGTGATGGGAGACACATCTATGGAATCACAATTTCAATAGCTTACCATTAAATGACGGATATGCCTTTCTGTCTGTGATGTTTTACAAATCAGATATTAATGTGTAGAAGTAAAACATAAGAAATAGTATAGCAATATCCTGTAAAATTATGTAAAAACATGAATAAAACTACACATCTTCAGATGTTATACATACATACATGTAAGCGTCCTACATTAATACAAAGTTATTGTTAGTATGCTGTGTGTACCTTGTGTGAACCGCCTAGTGGTCAAAGCACATTATTGAATTATGTTTGTTGAATAATGTTATTTTTGTTGAACAATGTTATTTTGATGAAAAAAATATTAAGAGTACATACTTTCATAGGGGGAAAGTAGAAGGTCAATGATAGAAATATAGAATATAAAAAATCAAGAAGATACTGTAAGTGATCTCTACAATAAAAAAGTTTAGTGCTGGATGTACAAAGATATTAATATGAGGATGTGCAAAACAGACAAACTAATTAACCTTTATTTAAACATTAAATAATAGTTTAGATTAAGGTCTTCTTTCAAATAAGTAAAAGGCTTTGGGGGTATCTATCCACAGATAAATATTAAGCCTGACAAAGTACTTAACGTCTAATATATTGCTTTCCTGCAATGTTAACTATGTTGAAGCACTTATTTTAACTGATATTATACACATTAATGATACTCTTATGTATGTAGATAGTATAAGAAATGTGCAGAATTTGACAGTTTAATGGTGGAGGTATACACACATATTGATAGATGTCTTGTAATGCACTGTTGAGGAACCTGTGACCCAAGTTTTTCATTCATTGCATAACTACACCGTAGTTGATTATGATATGTCAATAAACCTTAGAAAATCTTGAAATCTTGAAAGGGATGAGCAAAATAGCCATTATATACAGTCTTTAATTAACTATTAGTAGAGAATAACGAGTAATGAATATACTTTAGAGATCTGCAGATTTAGTCTTCTCAAGCACCAAATATCTTTCCTGATTGTTGGCACTTGACAATCACCTTCCCTGAATTTTAATCAGGTGTAACTAAAGTCTGCTTTAAGGGTTGTTTATTTTCACATCATTACTCAGAATTTGCAAAGTTAATAAATAAGTGTAGTGGCAGTAAAAATACCAGGTTAACCTCTTGACGGAATGTACGTGGGGAGTAAATTCAAGTAACCAATGCGCTTCATGTGGCGATTATATTAGCTGCGAATTCATGGACACAAGCGATTTTCACCCAGGTAGTCTGAAAATTACATGTTTAAATTGTAACACCAATGTGTTTCCTATCGCCTAAACCCCAGGTTACACAGTTTATACTGTCAATTATAATTGGAAAAAGAAAACGTCTTTTAAAACTACCAATTCCCAGTAGAGACGAGGCCATAGAACATGTTGCGAAACACAAAGCATAACACAGCAGCTTTTTGGCATGTTAAAATATTTATTTCTGCCTCGTCATTGAGAGTAACAGCTGGTGAAATTACAGCCTCGCCACTGATTCAAATGTGTGCTCTAAAATGAGTTATTATAAGATGACTATTAGTCATTATTATAAGCCAAGACAATAAATGCAAAAGATATGTAAAATAAACGTGTTTAAGATACGTCAAAGATAACGTAACGTGGAAGAAAATTATGTTTCTTAGAATGATATGTAGAAGATGGAACGTACTTTGGATTCGTTCATAACGAAGCATAACGGTGGGGAGAAAATACGTTGCGTCGCTAATCGTAGTGAGAATGCTCAGTTAGCGTGCTGTGGGAACGTAATTTTTGANGGAGAGTAATGTTGGACATGCACATGTTTTTTGGGAATGTACGAAAATGAAGGGATACTGGGATGATGTATGGACTGTGCTCAAGCAGATTTTGGGATATGAGGTCCCGAACACTTTTGAAGTACTTTATTTAGGAAACCTCACAAGGAGCATTGTCCAATGCGGAGACCAATATCTTGTTCGTAGACTGATAGCATCAACGAAAAAAGCAATCACAAGGAAATGGCTACAGGAGGAACCCCCTACAGCCAATGACTGGTTGGAAGTGGTTGGAGAAATACTCCGTATGGAAAGACTCACCCATGTGCTCAGAATGAAACTACCAGAATTTGAAAAGAAACTGTTCAAGTGGACTGCCTATAGGACCCTTCACTAAGTCACAGCGAACCCTGACCTTAGTTACATTATGTATAGATGATTATTTGATTTCTGACACTTCTTTTGTTTGTTTTGTTTGTATTGTTGTTCCTGAAAATAATAAAACCTAAGTTAAAAAAAATAAAAAAACATGAATGGCCAAGAAGTAAAACCTAATTTACTCAATCAAGAACTCACTCAGTAAAGTCTACGAGACCATTAGGTGAAACCTGGTTCAATTCAATTTGGCAACAAGCACTTAAAACTGATTGCATATTTAATTGAGACTAGAAAGAAATGACACAGTCCTTTTTGCGAAATGAAGTTGTATAATTAGGATTTGATGTGCATGCTTTGGAATTTATTAGCCTGGAACACATTGTATGAGGATATGAAAAGGACCTCATGGGGAAATGAGCTCTGAAGAGTTTTAGGGGAAAAAAGTATAATCAGACAAATCAACGTGAAGCGAGACGCTGTTACAGTTATTCAAAACATTTATTATTGATAGTTTCTGCTTTTGATATTTTGATTTAAATAAAAATGTTCTGACAAGCCATTGGATTGGACATTTTCCAATGTGATATTTTACAGCACACATAAATACAAATGATTTAATTGTATTTCATTGTTATTTGTTAGCCTTTATCTAGTTATATATTTGTCTAAGGATGCCTTCATCAAATATAAATGTGGTAATTGTCAGATGGGCTCCGTTGGTTCCCCTTTCAAAACGGTTGTCCTGACAATGCCTGTACTAACTCAGTGCAAAATGCTGTCAAAAGTGTTTTAGTTCAAGATGTTTTCAATGGAAAAAATACACCACATAATATGATGTTGTCTGATCCTGTGCAGAAAGGTCTGTGGCACAAATTGCCCTGCAAAACCACCACCACCCCTGGAGCCCCACTCATCACTGCTGCTGCTGCCTTGTGTGGACTGGTTCTTTGAAACTACAGTAATCCACTGAGGGCTGGCAGGTTTTTAATGTCATCCGACAATGCTACAATCAAACAGCTATTCAGATGGTATCAGCGTTGATCTTCTAAGAGCTGGAAGGGAGATATTTTTGGACACACTACACTCGCTCTCGCTTAAGCTGGCCATAAAGGAGAAGATTAACGTCTCTGAAAAAACAGTTGTGATTTGGCTGTCCTGAGCTGTCATCACGCTTTCAGCCTGACCTGCTTGAAAAGGTTCTGCCACCATTGGAGACACAAAAGAACACCCACAGAGACGGGGTGCAAACTATTCTATAAAAGGTGAAAAGGACATTTCGGGACACCAATGTTCAAGTTCATCATGTGTGAAATGTGAAGTCGGCGGCTGGATGTGTTTTTATTGTTCGCTATGGTTAGGCTAGCTCGAATAATGGAGGTGGTTTGACCTACAAGAAAGAACATAATGACATTGTTTGTTCAAGTGTATTGAGAATGACCAAAAAAAGATGATTGCAGTATATCAATTCTGCAGGAAGACAATCACATCCCTGACTCATGATTTCCTTTATAGTCCCTGTACTGTTTGGCTTGATTCATAATTATTTACAAAATGATTGCTTCCAAACTGACTTTTTGTTGGTGTTGACCATCACCGCTGCTTTTCTGCCAATACTAGTAGGCATACTGTAAATGTATTTGTGACAGCGGGGTGTGGTTAAAGCGCCGGGTGCTGGAGACCAGACAGCTGATCAGAAGCAGGTAATAACTCACTAGAAAAGATGGCCGCCATGGAAAGATTTTGTTAAGGTTATGCAACCCTTGTGCCATGATCAAAACAATAACCACTTGTTTAATGTTAGTGATATACGCTTAAAGGACTGTCATAAGGAAACAGCTAAAGTCACACTACTTCCTCCCATCCCCAACACACCAGAGTCTTAACCCCGTCTTTGTCACTGACGTTAAAATGTTTGGGCATTTGCTGAAACAACTTTAATGAAACCACTTATTCTGCAGGATTTTAATCATATTCAGCTCAAGGCATAAAGAGTCTGTCTCCTTTTTCTGTAGTGGGATCATTATTGATACAGAAGCATTGTAACTCTCGTGTTATGGTCCCAGGCAGAATCTCTTAATGAGTTACGCTGCCTACAGAGTCTCATTAGATGTCAACGTCTGAATGAAACAGACATATGTGTTCAATGTGATAGCAGCATGTGGTCTATCTGATAATCAGATAATGGGCCAACTTTGAATTGCCGTGAATAATGTACAGTAATAGTCACACACAGACACTGATTTCACAGATACGGTCTCTACGGCACTGGGTTCCTGATATTTAATGAACACTGACAAGATTGTAATGAAAGAAAAATGTAATTAAAATTCACATCTTTAGCATTATGATTAGCATGAACCCTTTGCTGAAACAGGTATCTGAGGGCCCTTTGGGAAGTGGGTGGTAAACCCCGTTAGCTCTGCCTCTCTTCTCCTGTGCTTCCTTGCCAAGAACGTCTCAGTGTTCTTTTCCAGCCTCTCAATTAGCATCGCTGCCTCTGGGAAAAAGCCAACAAGCTGTTGGAGAACTGAAAGAATAGCGTGTGTCTTGGTTGTTTAGACAGACACATAAATCATTCATCTCTTTTTGGGTTGCATGAGACTGAGGCATTGCCACAGAATTAGCTTGGAAACGGCAACCCCATCCACACAAACATACACATGGTAAACCCTTATTGCGCCTACAGACAACAGCAAGGTGATCTTGACTGATTTGGCTCCAAGAGGTCATGAATAAAACATGTACCGATATGCATATCAAAAGGCACGAGTTGACACAACCAAACAAAGATGTAGGAGTAGTGGAAAGAAGAAGGGAGGAGTGTTTTCTCTTGAACCTGCTCTGAATCCATAACAAGCCAATTAGCAGGGGCTTGGCTTGGAGGCTGTCTGGGGACCCCCCCCTCCCTTTATCTTGACATAATTGCTCCTCCTGAGGAAGAGCAGGTGAGCGCACCTAGAGACGCTTGCTCCTGGTTGGCCAGACATGCTCGTCAATTTCATCTGCTACAGCTGAGCTCTCACTTAAAACTGTCATCAAGCAGATCTCAGCCCTAATGAAAGCTTTAATAACCCAGAAAACAGTTAAATTAAATTAGATTAAAGGGGGTTCTGGGGTCATGTTGCTAGGTACAAATGTGTAAAAATGTAACCAATTTTCATATAAATGCTGATGAGTCCTTGAGCAGTGCTGCTTAGGTTAAGATAATCAAACCCACTTTGCGGTGTAATCAACCCCTAATCAGCACATAATGAAGTGGGGACAGCTGGGCCAGTTTGGAGGTGTGCATGGACACAGACCCAGGGGCCAGGGGCCACAGAGTCTGCCCGTTAGCATGGCTCAGCTGGCCTGGCACCGAAGGCTGCTCACCCAGTGGAAAGGCAGAGGTCAACGTTCATTCTGTCACCGCAAAATGGCCTCGGGACAAGACATCAGGGCAGCACCGCTAGAAGAGACCTTGACATATAAGGCCATCTGACATGAACGTCAACCTTAGAAATGCCCTTCATGGGCAATGGGCATGATTATGGAGACACATTAGGAGAGCATCACTCTGGATGGTAGTTATTGCAGCATCCAGAAGAACTGGTACTGCAATGACAGATGCTGAACGTCCTTCGATTATTCAACAACATTAAACCCCAGAATTGATTGAAGTGGAAATATTAATCAGACGGAAGCTGGAGGGCTATGTTTGTTTGAATTGGTTTAGCACTAGAGGAGACGTTAGTGCAGGTAGATTTTATTTGAATTGCAGTTATTGTATTCTCTTGTATGTTGAACTATGATATTTATTTAAATGTACTTATTGGATTATACATTATTTCACATTGCTTGAAGAATGCCGGAGCATTTTATATTTTGTCTTCCCACCCTTCAAACTGTTATTTGTTTCCATTCTTGTAACTTCATTTGTGGCATCTCCACTTGCCTAAGATGTGTAATCCACTGCAGAGAACATTTTGAGGGCTTTTTTTGATGTCGTGGTGACATTATGATTATACGGTGATACATTTGTAAATGCAGAATGATTCGGAAAGTCTTTATAGTATTACTGCACATAATAACAAGTTCATATAAATGAAAGATGGCATCATATTTACTGTGATGGATGGTCCCTCTTAAGCAGGTTTAAGGCTTTTAAATATGTTATTCTTTTTATCAAAGACTGTAAAAATGAAAGGAAACTAGTGGAAGCACAAAGGGAAGGAAAATATATGAAAAAAAAAGAAAACCTACATTAATAGTGAATGTCCTTCTGTAAGCATGCCAACTGTGAGCTCACGGTGAGTCAGCTTCATTTGGTCAGTTAGCAATGAAACATGTGGAAGTGTGCCCTGCTTTCAATGAAGCCATATTTCCCAGCTGGTGATAGAGTTCAAAACCTTAATTTGGTTTGGTTTTATTCCAATGGGTATTAAGCCTTGACGAGTGTAAGAGAAACTTCTGTAGCAATGGAGAGTCAGGACTCAGAGAGACACGAGGAGAGTTGGAGCTTTGATGTCAAACAATTATGGGTTATTACGAGTATTGACCGGAGGATTCATATCACAAGTCACAGCAGCCAGAGGTTCTGACTGCCCGGGAGAGTTTCCACATCAATTCTGAAGCGCCTCTCTTTTGCTAGACCTTTTTAATAGGTTCACAGAGAGTAATCAACATAGTGGGGGAGATAAACTAAACATCTGGGAACACTAGAGATAGCCTAAACATCTGGGGACAGTGAATCACTTGTCTGACCCTCATGGCCTTGAAGGTTATACCTTGGAGTCCACAAACACAGAGAAGGAAGTGTTCCAGCGTTCTCACAACCATAAACCATTTGTGACCGAGAGTTGCCCGGTCATAAACTGGGAATATCAACATATAGCTGGAGCAGCACATTCCTTAAGGGAGATAACAGAGTCAGGGTTGGTCATAAACGTCAAAGGGCAAAAAGGTTAGATATCTTAGGAGTAAAGGAGTTAGAATTATTCCCTAACAGATACGATTGATATTTGAATAAAGTTGAGGAATATACCATTTTAAATATCCATAGGCCTTTCAGTATGAACAAGACAACATATGATATTTATTTTTGCTGGCATAGAGAAACACAACTTTAAAAAACAGTCTGTTACAAATCGCATGCTTTACCGTTTTCCTTTCAGTACATCTTGCAGCTGCCCTTACAAAGTGTTTCCTGTTGCATGCATTATGTACAATTAGGACACACTGCTTTGTTCTGACAGGGAGTGTGAGCTCACCTGCACAGAGGTTTGGGTCAATGCAATTGACACACGGTCGTCCTGCAGCAACATCATCAGAATCAGAATACCTTTATTGAGGGGAAACATCTGAGCCGACACTGTCTATGAAATAAACACAGAAGCGCATTTGGATATAATAATAATAATAATACACCTAATTTGTATAGCGCTTTTCAAGACACGCAAAGAAGCGATATGCAGGCTAAACGCTTGAAACTGTATTTTTCTGTCTTTCCTTCTTTCTTTCCTCCCATCCCAATATCCATTTCTGACATCCCTCATCTCTTTCATCCTCTTTTTCTCCTTCCTCTTCCTCAGCCATGACTGCAGAGGCATCCACCAACCCTCTGCTCCAGCAGCAGCCCCCCCCCCAGCCGGTGGCTCCGCTCCTCCCCGGGTCCTCTGCCCTGCCCGGGGACCATGTTCCTGGGGTCGTTGCCATCCCAGGGGCCCCTGCTGCTGCCGCCCCAGAGGAGGTCCAGACAGGAAGTGGACGGACCATCCCCACAGCCTGCGTGCGGCCCACCCACCCCCTCCGTAGCTTCACCAACCCACTGCTGCCACCCCCCATGGGGACCATCGACCCAAAAGTGTACACCTCTAAGCTGCCGCAGTCGAGTGAGTACATCTGACCACAAACAGACATAAAGACACGCTTTCTTAAACCAACGCCTCTTTCTACGTGAAGTTACACAACCTGGCAGCCTCTTCGATCCCCGACCCAGTTTAGATTTGACCAAACCGGCTTCTGAATGATGAAAGCATTGACACAGCGTCAATGTCACCGTTGGCGTTTTCATCACAAAATATATATTTTTCCAAGTACATTGATGGAAAGAGCTCTTTTGTATGAAAGAAGATCACAGTTATGCAGGGCTAGTTAATGTTAGTTAATATTTTTTATATTAATTCACCATGGATTTATTACTAATAAACTTGCAAACAATATGTATCCTTAAATCTCTTCTTTTTTTTTTACAGTGTTTGAGTATATGTACTTTGTCACTTTCCAACACAGTCAGGTTATATTAAATATTATGCTTGCCCAGGACCGCTCTAATGATTTCCTGCACGGCTTGCACTGATGAGGAGCAATGGGAGGAGCTGCATTCAGCCGCTCAGCCCCCAGTCAAGTTGTGTCTAAGCGAAGGAAGGAGGAAGTGAGGGAGGCGGTACTAGGAGAGAGGTGGTTAGCTAATTATTTCTGTTCTAAAAAAACAGCCCATATCGGGTTGTTCCCCAAGCTAGAGTAGAAATTATATAAACTCAGCATTGTTACCATGGGGACAGAGTCGTGCAGAGCTTAGTTGATGCAGAAGTGGGCTTGGTTTAATCTAAACTGAGTTGGAAAAACGATAGATGCAACCTGGCAAATCATGGAATAACAAGACATATCGTTACATAAAAATAACGTGATGAGACATGAAATGAAAAAACAACAGCAGAATGATTCAAGATAGGATTGTGATCATTCATCATGCTGTCGACTAAAGTGTTAAATTGTTCTTTCCTTTAGACTCATTTAACATTTGATATCATAACTAACAAACATCTGCTGAGACAAAGGGATCTTACAGACATGTGTCATTATGATGTTACAGCACAAACACGCCATAACACTTTGCAGCTGAGTACAGTTTGTCATATTTTTCATCTGATTGCAATTTCTCATGTGGCAGAGGAACGTTTGTGTGCTTGAGGCCGTGCGTGGGTTGAGATGTGGAGAGTGTCCTTTCTATCCAAACCCACAAATACAGAGGAAAGGGAAAAATGGAAGAGTACGATTTGGGACAGTAAAACATAATTTGTTTATTCATTTCTATAATAACCTTATTTTAATTTTTGGAATGTAGGGACGTTTTATTTATTTTTTCAAGAACCAACAGTGATTGCATTCTGTCACTGCTTCTCGAAACTAATTGAGCAGACCCGATATAAAGCACATTCATATTTGACTGTAACTCTTAGCACTGATCATATGAATGGACTTGGTTTAGCAATGAGACGTATTCACAAAGGGGCTAATTTTGTGCCAAATGTATACATATTATCTCATTTAAGTATTTGAAAACAGCCCAGGAGCAGCTGGTTGGGTGGATGGGTGTTTGTGTGTGTTCCTGAGGCAGTGTACTGTAACTGGCCTTGACATTAGCTGGGGTTTGGATGTGATCTGCAATCCTCACCTCTGTAGGCAAAGAAGTATAAAAGACTACATTTCCCACAGCGCCAGCCTCTATAGAGACCAGAGATGGGCATCCTGTGTGGAAGACGCCGCTGAGACACAGTTTTAATCGTTAAGTTATCTTTTAAAATGATATAAGCCTACACAAAGAAAGAGAGGGGGACAAGCTCATTTGATAGTTATCTTATTTGAGTTTTCTTCTTTTGTTTTGATTATTTTGACTATTGTAAAGGCCTATTTCCCTGTTGAATGTATGAAAAGTTGATTATTTTATTTTTGATTAAAAGCAAGTCACAGTATATTAACATATCATCGGAAGGCAAACAATTAATCAAAACTGTAAGTAAAACTAATAAAGTAAAGATAACACGTTAGAACTGATTAAGGTGTCTAGTTGAAACAAAGGAAGGAAGCCAGGACACCCTATTTGTCTTCTTTTGTTTACTGTGTGTCTGTGTCTTACCCTTATCTCTCTCCCTCATCCCCTCATCTCCTCATCCCCTCATCCCCTCATCGCGTGTGTGTGTGTGTGTGTGTGTGTGTGTGTGTGTGTGTGTGTGTGTGTGTGTGTGTGTGTGTGTGTGTGTGTGTGTGTGTGTGTGTGACAGGGTTAACAGTGAGTTTTGATCACACATTCTATTATACCAATAGAATCTGTGGACTCTCAGCCTTTCATATGTGACCTGCTCCATCGAAATCAGTCGCATTGACCCGAAAACACATTTTGAGTTGTATACTCAAATAGTCGAAAAGAGGGGATTCCTAGCTTTCTAATGATATCAGGATTGTTGGATTGTTGTTGCAAAAATATGTCGCATTATATAATGACTGTTACAGAGTCATCATTTTGAGGAAAATGCCTTTAAAGTTTCCTCTTCTCTGGAATCCATCGACCTGATTGATTATTAGCAAATGATCAAAATACTACAGAGGGAAAATATTTCCGTTTGGATTACTGGTCTGGGGGAAACTCGGGAGTGTGTGTGTATTTTTGCGTTTGTGTGTATTGTTTGTTTCCCGGGGAAAACTCTCACGAGAAACACCGGCTGTTGTTATGCCTGCTGTGACGTTAAGTTACTCCGTTCTCTGCTTGTAATTATGCCGTCACAAGCTTCAAAGTTGTATTTATCATCTGAATTTGCCGGAACAATTTTAATATTCTGAAAGCCAAGACTTTTTTTATTTGAAATCAGATGAAAACAAACTAACGGACCCTGCCGTTAACACGGCAGGGTCCGTTAGTTTGTTTTCATCTGATTTCAAATAAAAAAAGTCTTGGCTTTCAGAATATTAAAATTGTTCCGGCAAATTCAGATGATAAATACNCCTCGCTCGTCTGCAGCGGGTGCAAAATGCCGCAGCAAGGCTTTTAACTGGCACACGGAAATATGACCACATTTCCCCCATTTTGGCTTCGCTCCACCAGCTGCAAATACACTTTAGGATTCATTTCAAAATCCTTTGGTTTACTTTTAAAATCCCTAAATGGCATGACCCCACCATGTCTTTCTGAGCTGCTACACCCTTACACGCCCAACCGCCCTCTCAGGTCAGCGGATCAACTGCTCCTGAGTTTGCCCAGAACCAAGTCAAAGCTCAGAGGGGGCCGTTGCTTCTCTGTAGCGGCTCCCACACTGTGGAACGATCTGCCCCAGCACATCAGACAGGCCTCCACACTGCCTGCTTTTAAATCGCTTCTTAAAACCCACCTCTTCTCCTTAGCGTATTAACATCTTTTAGAGCGTCTATTGTTTTTACTTATACTTGTTTTATGGTGTGTGAGCTGAGCTGTGTTACTTTTTGTATGTTTTGTTTATTTGCCTGTACAGCACAGGTCTGGAGGTTTAAAGTGCTCTATAAATAAAGCTGTGTTGTAAGCCTAGTATTTTTTCTTTGTGGTGGATTTTCGCTGCTTTTGCTTTTCTCTTCCTGCCTTTTTTTTTTTTCCCGGAGCCATCTTCCCCATCTCCTCTCTTAGTCATGTGTTTGTCCTCCAGCAGGAAGTATACAAAAACAACCAGGCCTACTGAACTTTTATGACCCCCTCATTCATGTGAACAAAAATGCAAAAAAATAGATGGACACATTTTCCTTCACATTCATATTCACCATACACTCATCCCCAAAATCGTGTCCTCAGCAGAGGCTGTGTGCTTTCCTGTTTATGAAGACAACATATCTTGTATGAATGGCTGAAACAAATGTAGAAGAGTTTTAATGAATTAAGTCTGTCAAACATATTCGTAAGTAAATCGATTAATTGTCAAACCTTGAGGTCCCATCTTCAACATGCTTGCTCCAAAGATATTTAGATGGATTAAATGATCAAATACAAACTATCTAAGACATTGAAACCAGAAAAGCTCAGTTTTATCATGTTTTGCTTGAAAATGAGTCAAATAATGAACTATGAAAACAGTTCTTCAATGTTCTGTGGATCGACAAATCGATTATTGAACCAATAGATTCAGCACTGCATGCGTTTACATTACATTTTAGGAACCTGAAACACAGTCTCTCCTGGCAAACCAGTCCTAAAATAAGATGTAGAACAATGTCCGTCTATGGTGTCATAGAAAGGACACAAGAAGGAGATGACGAGAGGTTTAAAAATGGATGGAAGGAAGTGAGAAACATCTGGTTAACCAGAAACAGACTGAAGTGCACTGCTCAGGTATAACAAACCTTATCTGGGGGAAGGGAGCTGAGAGGAGAGTCCATGCTGCAGTGTGGAGATAGATCTTTTTATTGTGGTTTTCTACTCGAAAACAGCACTAATGCAATTGAGAAAAAAAGGGTTTTCCAGGAATTGTAAATTCAATTATCTATTGCCTGACTCCTTCTCCATTGCCAGTAGACGAGGATTTTCATTATAACCTTGCGTGTCATGGTCGGCGACAAATGCACCATCCAATAAAAGGTTAGTTACACAATGACCATGTTACGGTGATTAAGCTACTTGTTTTTCATTTTGTTTACTTGTTCAGGTTCTCTTTCAAACCTAAAGACAAACAAAGATATTTTTAAATCATTTTAAAATGTGTTTTCAAGTTTGGATGAATTGTGTTTTATGATGATCAGCCAGGTCAAATGAATGTTGTTCAACATTAGTCTGACGGGTTAGAAGACAGCATTTATAGTATGTTTTTGTACATAAATGAATTATAAGGATCCCTGTTGATTTGATGTTTTATTTGAATTATTCACTTCATTGGACCTGGAGCCGATAAACACCTGGGACTACTGCAGAGTATTTTGTCCCGGGATTGAATGCCGATTGTAACCCTTGCCAATAAAGACAAACACCAGATGTCAGTGGATGTTATTTGTGAGAAAAGATACTACATTTCTCAACACCACCTGCAATGTAAAACCACCAAGAGTCCAGGGGTCCTTGTTTTATTATCAAAACAAATCATTCAGACAGCGTCAACAAGAAGCACTGAATATGTTAGTTTATCAAACTGAGAAATCAGAAAAGGAGAATATTGGCCGATATGTTTTCATGTCCGCAGAGCATAGAGTTGCAGCAGAGCGCCCACACACACCTACATATGGCTGGGCAGCATAATCACAGCAAACTCCTTATTACTGCCTACAAGAATATCATGTCATTCCTACACAAATGTCCATTCCACGTCATCTCCACCCAAGATCTTATCAGTTCCAATCTAATCACCCCTCCACCCAGCTCCTTCTGTACATCAGCTCTCCCTTTTACAGCGCTTGGTATCTCTTTGTGTCGCTCTAATTTTAGGTATCAGTCTACATCAGCCCAGTTTCTACAGAATTTAATTTGCTTTCATTTTAATATGTCCATTTTCTTTTGGTCCAACCAACTTCCCCATAGCTGTAAACATTCCCGGCATTATCCCTCACTACCAAAGCTGTCAAACTAGAATGACATGAACAGAGAGTTGCTATTAATACAACGCTTTTGTCACGGTTTAATCAGCTGACCGCTTCATGTATGACGTGCTATAGAGGGAAATTATTTGGAACTATATCTTGCACTGTAAGGGGAGAAGATGTTTGCATATAGCATTTACATACAGTATGCGACGCGTGTTCCCTTTCCCTTTAAGATCTGACCTTTAACTGCATGCATGTTACAATAATTTCACATCCTTTAAGTTAAAGGGGCCCTGTTATGCTCACTTACAGGGCTCATATTAGTATTCAGTGTCTCTACTGTGACATGTCTCCATGCTTTAATGTTCAAAATGCTCTTTATTTTTCTCATTCTGCCTGTGCTGCAGCACCTCTTTTCACCCTCTGTCTGAAACCAGAGCCCAGTCTGCTCTGATTGGTTAGCTGGCCGGCTCTGTTGTGATTGGTCAGCGGCTCAGAGATGTCCCGCCCCTCAAGTACAAGATCAGGGTATATGCAGGAATCCTGAAGTCAAATGTAAGACCCTTTCCATACATTTTAAGACCTCATCGCCACTTCGAGTTTTAACCGGTTACATTGACTATACACAGTATTGATTGTCCTTCCTCCTTATCTTCCAACCATTTGGACGCAGACTTGCATTTCCCCATAACGATGTTGTTTAACAACCGGCGTAAACGGACCTTCGCGCGCTATCAAGCAGTGAGCGTGCGATGTTATGACGTCAAATCCAACGGGATGCCATAAATAAACTACACAGAATCACACTACACACCTACGCAATGATTACATTCAGGCAGACTGTAGAATACAACCTCTTTGGACCATTCATATACTTATTGAAAACAAGCTACAAAATGTAGATACCTGTGGAAAATGCCGTTTAATACTTTTAAATAGCCTGTCATTTTCGTAAATTTACTTTTTTCTTCTTGTTTTTGAAAATACTTTTTAAGACCCCGAGGGGCACCCTGAATATGTTAGAGCGCTAGCCAACAGAAGCGGTGGAGTGTTGGGAGTAGTGGCATGTCACATGCCCTAGCAGAAGCGAAACCCCCAAAAGCTCGAATAAGGCCCCTTTAAAAAAGTTGCTTACACTTACTATTCTCTGAGGGTTTAATCAATCCTCACCTAAATCGCAAGTTACGCTTTATTTTATGGGACCACCTTTAAATGTGGTTCGCATGCTATTCAGTTTACTCTGCGGGGATCCAGATGTGAGTTCAGTCGCGACTAGCGCATCCAGTCACGTGGCATCGGGTTACGGTGCTACACGCTGTGGGCGGCGGAGGGAGCGAGGGTCGTGGGGTGGTAGGCAGTTGGGTGTTCTGTTCTGCATCATCATCATTATCTCTAATTACCGGTGTCGGGTTTTTTTAG
>NW_011369951.1:6933912-6936085 GCF_000735185.1 Notothenia coriiceps
GTTGCATTCCGCTATTTTACTGTCTTTTTCGGACACCTTAAAATAATGCCAGACCGGTGAAGCCATTTTGGCGAGCTTGGTGGAGGCCTGTCTGATGTGCAGGGGCAGATCGTTCCACAGTGTGGGAGCCTGTCTGATGTGCAGGGACAGATCGTTCCACAGTGTGGGAGCCGCTACAGAGAAGCAACGGTCCCCTCTCCGCTTTGACTTGGCACATTTAGGAGCAGTTGATCCGCTGACCTGAGAGGGTGGTTTGGCGTGTAAGGGTGTAGCAGCTCAGAAAGATAAGGTGGGGTCATGCCATTTAGGAATTTAAAAGTAAATAAAAGGATTTTGAAATGAGTCCTAAAATATATTGGCAGCCAGTGGAGCGAAGCCAAAATGGGGGAAATGGGGTCATATTTCCATGTGCCAGTTAACAGCCTTGCTGCAGCATTTTGCACCCGCTGCAGACGAGCGAGGGAGCTCACCCACCGACCCCCATGTAGAGAGAGTTACAGTAATCCAGCCGAGTGGTGACAAAGGCGTGGATTACTGTCTCAAACTGCTGTCTGGAGAGAAAAGGTTTTACTTTGGCTAGCTGCCTCGGGTGATAAAAGCTCGTTTTTACCAACGATTTAATCTGACTCGAGTTTTAGTTCACGGTCCATTTTAATGCCAAGGTTCGTAATGGTGGGCTTGGTGTACTGAGCCAAAGAACCCAGGTCTACAGAAATGGTGCTACCAAAAACCATTAATTCTGTTTCTCCTTCATTCAGTTTAAGGAAGTTGCACGCCATCCACGCCTTTATGTCCTCTAGACACTTTAGCAGTGGGCTAATTGAGTAACCCTCCTTCTTTTTTAGTGGGACATAAATCTTGCTATCAGCATAGCAGTGGAATGCGATGCCGTGCTTTCTAAGTATGGACCCAAGAGGGAGAAAATAGAGGGAGAATAGCAGGGGGCCTAACACTGAGCCCTGTGGGACCCCATACAGGAGTGGAGCAGAGGATGACTTGGAGTCACCAAGGCTGACAGAGAAATGTCTGTCCTTCAGATATGACCTGAACCAGTGTTTCCGCCAGACCAGGGCTGAGAGGGCGTCCACCCCGAGAGCGGGGGGTTGACTTGAGCCGTCCCTTTATAGATACTGTCTTCTTACGTTAGTGAGCCGGATCATTTGGCTCGGCGGGACGGCTCAAGTCAACCCCCCGCTCTCGGGGTGGACGCCCTCTCAGCCNACAGTCGCCCACAGGTGAGGAGGGAGGAGAAAACACAGGGGCCACAGGTGAACATAATAATACAATTAGACACACCAGGGAAACTAACGATAGGAGGAAAAACACAGGGAAAAGGACCAGACAATAAACATGAGGAAAACATGACAGGGAGAACAACAACACACCGAAACCTAGACATAAAAACATGACATGACATTAATACCGTGACAGCTGGTGTGTGACAGGGAGTTGGCTGGCTCCTCCCAGAAGCAGACGAGGCACACCTGTTTTCACTCACCTCTTCAATCTGTTGACATAAAAGCCCGGTCCTCTTGCCACTTTCCTGCCAGATAATTCCGTCATGTTTGACCCACCGGTGTGTTTCGCTGCTCTCCTCATCCCTGTGATCTCATTGCCTGGATTTTTGTCTCCTGTCCCTGACATTCTCCGTGCCAGCCAGCTTCCTGCCTCCACTGCCGATTACTGTGCCTCTGCTTAAAATAAACATTTTGTTTTTGACCATCTCTCTCATCTCTCTCAAGTATTTTGCTTTGGTGTCCAATATCTCTAGGCCGTAACAGAAACAGCGCTTTTAAGAGTTTTCAATGACATCCTTTTATCTACTGACTCTGGGGACTGCGTTGTGCTTCTACTTATTGATTTAACTTCTGCTTTCGATACAGTCGACCATGACATCCTGATCTCTTGCTTGGAGCAGTGGGTGGGCATTGAGGCGAAAGCCCTGGAATGGTTCAGCTCATATCTGAAGGATAGAACTTTCTCTGTCAGCCTTGGTGACTCCGAGTCATCCTCTGCTCCACTCCTGTATGGGGTCCCACAGGGCTCAGTATTAGGCCCCCTGCTATTCTCCCTCTATTTGCTCCCTCTTGGGTCCATACTTAGAAAGCATGGCATCGCATTCCACTGTTATGCTGATGATAGCCAGATGTATGTCCCACTAAAAAAGAAAGAG
>NW_011369951.1:6936130-6946114 GCF_000735185.1 Notothenia coriiceps
GCTTGTGCGACGGCTCTGTTCTTTACTGAATGGTTCAGTATATCCATGTAGGCGTCAATTATTTTCGCTGTTGCGCCAGTGTTAGCTCTAAGTGCTGGTTCTCCCCTGTACCCTACCATTATGTTACCAGCTGTTCCAACGTCTCTATACCAACACTATTTTATGTACCGTTGTAGTTTTTCGTGACCATTAATGAGCCAGCAGCCTTTTTTTCCCATTTTTCGACGCTCGCGCGCTTCAATATAAGGTGCGGCTAATCTATGGATTTTTTACAGCTTACGGGCTACCTCTCTTTTGAGAACTGCATAGCTGGCGCCTCTATTGCGTGCGCTGGGGAGATTCCGTGCGGACGCCGCAAGGCTTCTAAGACGTCGGGCTCGGGTTTCCAGCTCATGAATAACGCTCGCGGAGGCCTCTCGGAAAAGAGTGAGACAGGTAGCGCCCGCTGGTAAAAGTACAAAGTGGAACAGCCGGAACAGCACCTCTGCAACACAATGGCGCACCTGCTGTTCAGACGACACTACTAACCGAGAGTGGTCGCGCGCGACAGAAGAGACGAGACAATCGACAGACAGACACTACCGAGATGAGAGCGACCGTTTGTCTCCCGCCTGACCACTTAGAGTGTTAACATCGCCGCTACCGCTGTAACAGAGACTGAGGCATCACTGACGGTACTGCGCTGGAACGCACCGTTTAAGTTTGAAAGTTGAAAAGTTTGTGTGTCTGAAAACGCTATGTGATACAGTACAGTTTACACAGCACAGTACCAATGTTCCATGTAGCTGCTATTGCACTAAATGGTCAACACTTTGAATACGTTATGCAAATATGCACTTGTTTGGATTGAAATGTTAATAAATGGGAGCTTCCCTCAAACAGACCTCATCATATTCCCGACAATCCCTCTGTGCACGAACCCTTACATATCGGTAACCTTAAACATTAAAACACGCTGCAAGCTTATAGTCCAGTGCGGCTTATATATGTACCATCATTCAATTAGCTTGCTGCGGGCTTAATATTCAGGTGCGCCTTATAGTGCCGAAAATTACGGTAGTTTATAATAAGATAATCAATTGAGACACGTGAGAGAGCTTATCTGTTGAATGTCCTTAATTACAGTATTCCAACAGCAAAACTTCTGTGTTATGTGATGTGACAACCTTGACATGGTTATAGCCTTTTCCCACACCTAACTACTTGCCTGATCAGCCTGCTCTCAGCTTTCTCATTTTGTCTGTGTTGTATTGAAGCAGTGTCCTAAATGTAAGATGCTGCCATTTTGTTTTACTGTGTAGATTGTCTTTGAGAACTGCTCACCCTGTGGAGATTGCATGGCAAAGTGTTTCCTGTGTAGCCTGGAACACACTCTGCAACCACAATGTTGCACTCTGTTCCAGACAGCCACTACCTCCACACTCCACCTGGCTGCTGTACATCTGTCCTCAGCTGCACTGAAACAGAGCAGCGATGGCACCAAGCCAAGAATCCCATGGTAATCGTACAGTAATGTGTTCACAAACCAATCCACGGGTTTAATCCGAGTATCTTCCTTTGTGCCAAGAGCTGATTTAGTATGTTTGCATCACGACGTTTTCAATTAATTTGACAATTATTTGGGTGTAATTAATAGGGTGTGAAACCAGGCAGAGTGAGTGACATGGTGTTCATTTCACTAAGCCACAAGCAGTTTACAGTTGCTGACGGTGTAAGGTATATATAATTGTCCTAAAGTAATTTGTATGTACCTGCTACAGAGTTGTGATTGGGTGTCTGAGTGTAAATTGGTTCTTAAAGTCCCTAATTATCATATAACATGATTCAAAGGAGTACAAGCGTTACAAGGCCGTGCGGGGGGAGCTGCCAGACCAGAATGTCGCTCAAGTCAGCGAGGCATACAAGGACTTCTCAGCAGACCATCGCTACACGAAAAAAATTAATAATAGCTCACTACTCAACTCAACGTCTAACACTCTTTCAGAGATATGTTTGGAAATGCCACACATTAATATATATTTTTTGCATCTACTTTCTGGATATTGTACATCTGTTCATCTGTTATCATAAACTAGATTACTGAAATATGCAGACTAATTTAAATGGTTAAATCATGTATTTTTCCCCCCTATATAAACATCAACCTATGTTTTGTAAAGAGTTTATTAAATATAATCTGTAAAATGTTATCATATTGTGGATTTTAAATTATGTATTGTTCCTTTGTTATTTATGTGTGCGTTTGTTTTGAGGATATAATTCATTAGTACCTAAACACTCGCTCTCGCCGTAATAACACTGCTTTGTTGTAATAAAAAATACACCAATCTGTCAAATAAGAGCAAGAAATCCTTTAAGTCGTTGTTGCCACAGGCTTGCCGAAATGAATGGAAACTTTTCTCCCGATTAATAACATTGTGTAATTTGCTGCTGTTAAATACCTTCAAATATGTGCAATATGTGTTTATGTGCAATATATACCTTTAGTACATATGCCATCTTTAATAACTGTAATATATACCGGGCTACTAAATCCTAAGAACTGCTACAGGATTTGATTTGTAGATTTGATTTGTTTTTGATCTGTATTTTTGAAAATTATGTAACTTTTTATCAGCATATTGTTTATTATATTATAACTTAGTACTTTTTTAGCATATTGTTTATTATATTATAACTTAGTACTTTTTATCGCATGTAAGATATTCAACACTAAGCTGTCTGTGGCTCTTTCCAGCTTCAACGCTGCAAATTTCCCCTCTGTGGGACTAATAAAGGTATTCTGATTCTGACAACGGGACGAATTTGTACAAAGGGGCACACAGCAATGTAGTGCCGACTTTCTTTCACGCTGGAAGGCCAATCGCTTTTCTTTACCCCGAAATCCGCTGATTCTTGCTCTCGGTGTGTCATAACAAACTGTCAAACTGTCAAGCTGTCAAAACTCTGTACTCAAACCGGAAGTACTCAGCCGCACACCCAGCCGCCGGAAGTTGATAGACGCCATCTTGTGCACAGAGCCTATAGTCCCTAATATATTTGTAGAAAGGCAGGAAATGGAATTAAATAGAGAAAATGTTTCATTGCAGAGGACCCCCTGTTTTGTGTCCCCCCCACTTCTCAAACCAAAGTTACACCCTTGCGGAAGGCCTACAGTTTTACGTTATTAGACACATTATTAGACGCATAGTCTTAGAGAAAATTACATTATTTGTCACTTTATTTTTAGTCATTATGGCTCACCAATTAGCGCATTATTTGTGTCACCTTATTTCTGTCGATTGCCTAATCAAAATAATGATATTTGGATTTTGGATATATTTGTTTTTTCTGGAAAGTCAACTGGAGTTTATTGTTTCATAAATCATATTTTTTCGAGAGGAACAAAACAACATCTGTGCATGCTTTGAGGAAATGTGGCTTCAGAACGTTTAAAGCCCAGGATAAGGCACTTCAACAAGCATGAAAGCAGGATTCCTGTTCTTTCTTGGTATCAGCTCCTTTCTTGTGTTATCAATTCTTAGATGTAATGTAATGTGTTTTATTGTGTGCTGTATCAATCCTACTGCTGTCTCTTTTATGGACTCCTCATGTCTGTGGAGCTGCAGCATCAGTGCCCTTTGTTAGTTTTTCTTAGCAGAAACACATATAGGACCCACAGGGTGCAGTGGACAAAGACAAGCATATTTTTAGAAATGAAGCATCACTTGTTGAAATTCAAGGAGACAGAAGTGGGTTGGCAGGCCTGTGGTTACCTGAGGCGCAGCTGAGACGCAGGCTGGCCCAGTTTCTGTGCGATGCAATCCTTTATTTCATGGTTAGTTGTTTCCAGAGGGACAGATAGAGCCACTGTGTACGTGAAGTGGACCTTCACCAGCACAGAGCCCGCCTCCGCTCCCTGAGCCTCATCAGCATGCTGGGAAGAAGGAGCAGGAATACATTAAAAAAAAATCAGTGTGAATACTGTTTATATGGGTATTATGCAATAACATTATTAATACTAATCGAAATTGTAGTTTTTGAAGTTACTTTTCATATTTTGAAGACACAGACCCAGCCCAAATATTTTTTGATTCCTTATCGAATTTCCCTGCATGAAAATAAACTATGAATAAGAAACTTATTTGTCACTGACCGCACACATTGATTTCGGGGACTTTCATTTCAGAGCCTCAAGTTTGGCCTTGTTGCATTTGCCATCTATGTTTTTTGGAACCAAAGTGACCATCAGCCCCCCATATGGAAGAAAATAATAATAAACAGTGTACCATATTGGTTCAAGAGTAGAGGGGAATTTGAGTGCAAGGTTTCTGTATTAGAAAGTATTTAAGAATAGGAAAAGTAAGAAATGTAATACTATTTTAATATCATATAAGCTAAATAAAGGCTAAAGCTAAAAACGATCAAATATGAAATGATGTACTCAGTGACTGAGTCATTGAAGTCATTAAATTCACCAATCAAAAATGTTTGCTTTCATCTGGGGTCGGGATTAAAACTGAGTGCAAAGAGCAATTTCAACCGTTTTTATTTTAAAGTGTTTAATCATTAATTAATTAATGAACATTTTCACATCACATTATTTTGGCATTTGGTAGAAATGTGCTACAGAACGTCCATTGGTTATTTCATCAAAACATTTCATGTTGTCAGATCACTGGCATTCAGAAAGAGAAAACGATATTCATATCCAAACACTGAATACCTGTCAGTGGGTGTTTCTCAATGTCGAGTAAAGCTGCTCCAGAGCCACTATTTCAAGCATACTACATCATCGAGTGCCGCCGAAGGACTGTTCCAATGTCCAGCATACTTGGAAAATCTACCGAGCCCGGCGTACTTCATTTTGGAGAAATTTCGAGGCTGCACATTTGTAGACTCCGGGTCTTAAAATCCCCACAATGCTTTGCGCACGGACCAATTTCCCCAAAGGTATCTGTCGTTGACTTGTGAAGAATACAACCAGGTGTTAAAGTGTCTTTATAACATTATGTAATTTTTTGTAAAAAAAGACTCGTGTAACTACGAAGAATTGGTGTTCTATTTGTCCTAATAAAAAGTGTTACAGTTACTAATTGCCAACCATAGTTAAATCCACGGCGTAATAATACCGGAAATATTATAAATGGGGTTGGTCCTCAACATTCTACAACCTTCTATAAGTACCAATGTTTTTATTCAGACTGTCCGGTGTTTTGTAGTTCTTCATTATTCTGTACAACCTCTTTATTTGGTTCCAAATAGGCCTAAACGTCCTGTCGACAATAAGTCAACATTTTGACACCTACAACAAAACTCAAACGTTTTAAGTCTTCCACAAGGACTAACACTTGTCGCTATAAAAGATTTCTAACAACAATCTTTTGTGTGTGTATCATAAACCATTAAGTGTACCCTCATACCACATATTTTTTCTCTTGGTAGAACACTACACTATGTTGTCATGTCGATTACGATTAAGTTAGACATTACATAAGTCTGACATTAACCATGGACATGACACAAAAGACGTCACGTCAAAAAGGAGTCTGTGAGGTGGAGTGTAGGATGAGGTGACGGTGGGCACGTGGCCGGAGTTCGGAGTCTCGCGGGGGTCATGTGCCTGTTGGGTTGGTCTTGTCTGGCCATTATAAGGGGGACACTTTGTGATTTAAGGTCTCGCCACTCTGCCTAGTGTAGTTCAATACAAGAAACGTGTAAGTCCGAATACTCTCTGTGTGTGTGTGGTGTGTGTGTGTGTTTGTGTGTGTGTGTGTGTGTGTGTGTGTGTGTGTGTGTGGTGTGTGTGTGTCGTGCTGTGAGCTGTTGTTAGGATTGGAAATATGTCTTAGATTGTATATCTTCCTAATACCCCGAACACTTCTATGACGGATCAATTCCAATTTTCATCGTCCCCCTTACAGGACTAATTCAGTCACTAATTATATTATATTATTAAGTAACAGTAATATGTCCATGTTACTCTATCATCTCGAATGAGGAAAAAAACTTCCACGGGGAGACTCTGAGCCCCACAAAGAGTTGAGCGCTCATGCGAACGAACCTAGTGTCAGAAGAGCTCGGCAGAACGAAGTCTTTCGCTCCGTTCCTTAGCAAGGACCGTAAGCCTTTTTGTTTCTCTCAACCTGTCCTGCTCCTTCCACGTCCACACGTAGTGTACTCTTCGGGGTTCGGAATGTAAAAAGGNGTTGACTTGAGCCGTCCCTTTATAGATACTGTCTTCTTACGTTAGTGAGCCGGATCATTTGGCTCGGCTCTCTTAAAGCGCCGGCTATTTCGGCTCCTAAGCGGTTCTTCATGTTACCACAATTTACCACGGAGCCTCAGTTTTGCCGCTGCGAGGCTCTGGTGCTCGCAGTTCACGCGTGTGCTCCACTGAACCCCCCTCGGGGAAACAATATTCAATACTCCGAAAAGAATCCCACCAGACTCCTTTGCCCCTCCAACAGCGGGATGTCCTTGTCCTTTTTCCTTTTCGTCATTTCAAGCGATAAAAACTCTCGATCTTCTCTCGAATTATTAATGTTTGTGGACGCCCTCGGCTCGAGTTCAGGGCGTCCCGAGCTGAATAAGGGCGTCAAATGACGGCAAGACGTCCCCCTGGCGGAAACGCTGGTGGACTGTATCGAAAGCAGCAGTTAAATCAATAAGTAGAAGCACAACGCAGTCCCCAGAGAGTCAGTAGATAAAAGGATGTCATTAAAAACTCTTAAAAGCACTGTTTCAGTGCTGTGCATAGATTTAAAACAGTATTTGAAAACCGCCAGTATATTGTTCTCTTCCAGAAAAAACATAATTTGACTGTAGACAATCTCCTCCAGGATTTTTGACATAAAAGGCATTTTGGAAATGGGCCTAAAATTAGCCAGAACTGTGGGATCCAGACTGGGTTTTTTAATACGAGGTTGCACTACTGCATGCTTCAGGTTTTCAGGGAAAGCCACTCCTGTATCAATGCTTGTGTGAGTGCATGTTATTTCTGTGGAAAATGAAGATGTTGGCACAAGTGCTGACGGGTAACACTGGTAGGGCCGTTGTTTATTTTCTGCTGCCTTTAGCTGTGAATTTCTCTTGGCACTTCTTTTTATATTTTACACAATCTACCATTTCAGTGAATATACTGAATGGTCCTCTTTTTAAAAGGAAGCTGGCAAGTTAAACAGGAAACCCATTGATCGTAAAGGTTGTGCATACAGGAAATGGGCCACTGCTGTGAAGAAGAACCCGCTTTCCGGTGGTCAGTCTGTGTCTATGTGTGCGTGGGAACAAAATGCAATCCTTTCTTTAAAGTGGGAGCCTTTCTGTCACTTGTGGTTTCAATTAGGAGTGTGTCGCCGTGAATGCCGCACAATGAATGTAGATTTTCATAGAAAGAAAAAAGACGGTTAAGAAAGGCCTTCAGGACTCTTTGAAAGCTTTCTTCCTTTTCATTTTTTATTCCTAGCAAACACTTCTTGAAAGAAGAAGTATTCCTAGCAAACACTTCTTGAAAGAAGAAGTAGCTATGTCGTTCTGCTTCATCTTATTTTCCAGCTTGCATGTTTTTGTTGCTGCACAGAGGAGTCTCCTGCTCCCACTCAGTCGTGATCGAAGGCGAACGTTTGCTTTGAAATGTTCTTTAATCTGAGCAAAGCAGAACTTTAAATAATAAAACATTACACTTGGTGATCTTTGTGTCGGGCAGACGGTTGAAACGGCATTTCTTGACAAAAAGCTAATCTTGTTTGCTGACTTTGTATGCAAGTTCAGTTATAGTTTAGATACAAATGTGCCGGTCATTACTTATCTTTCCCTGTCACCACACTGTGTGCCCAAGCTCTGTCACACTGTCAGTAGAGATGATACATGTTTTACCAATAAAGCCACATTTCCACTGGACAAAGAAAACACTAATGCTTCGTAACGTCTGGCCTTTGTCTTCAGTGGGAAAGCTAACAATCAGCATCTTATTCCCAGTCCAAAACACTCCCTTAGTCACGATCATTTACCGTCTCAAGCTCTGATCGTTGATGATACGACACTTGTTTAGTATGGACAATTCTTCTTGCGTGAATATGGACACGTGACTTTAGTTTGAAAAATATAAAGTGATCGCCTCTATGTTTAATTTGTTCTATTGTAGCCCTGTGATCATATCCATATCCAAATTTGCAAGACCTAATTTGCCTTGGCCAACTGACCTTTGTAAGCTGGGGTGTATTTGCCTTCTGGTGTCACTGGTTAGCTGTAACAAGCTGTAAATGAGCTGGTAAAAAAAGGAAGGAAAAGCAGGTATTGACCCAGCATCCATCTTAGACACTGTTTCACATTCCTTTGTTTGTTACCCAGCGAAGAAGGAACCTCAAGAGGCTTTTTAGGAACAACGAAATATATTTGTATTCAAGTAGCCTCACCCTGCAAGTGTGAATGCCAACTTTTTGGTGATCTCTTTTCTACTCGTGCCAAGATGTTAAAATGACAACAGGCGTGTTTGAATCATGGCATGTGAAGATATCCTCATTAGTAATTCTATAAAATGCAAATGAAACTTTCTGCAAAGATAAGACTAAAACTTAGAATATAAAGGAATCAATGCACTTGGAAATGTATAAACACTACAGAATGGACACTAGGAAGGAGTTGCATTGAGAGACTGTAACGGGTTCATGAAGGACGGCATCATTATGTAATGTGATACTTTAATTGCGCACAAGACACTTGTCATTATGGGGTTGAGAACACAGACATCCGGCCTGAGACTGTCTACTGTTCCCTTTTTAATACCCAAAGAAATCAACAATTATAATAAGACCATTGTTCAGTTTCTCGAGCCCTATGCATACGTTATTTGGATTAAACAAATGAGGAGCGTCAATGTAAAATGTGTGGTTAGGATACTTTATTGGCATGTCAGTGTCCCTCTTTCTGTCTGAGCTCTGCTGCCTCTCCAGTTACAGAATATATTATGTCAAAGGTCCCGCTGTCAGGATTGTCAACACTAAGTGCTTCTGAGTGCTAACTCATCAGACCTCTTTGTGGTCAGTGATACTCTGCTAAGGCCTCCAAACACATCGCATGATATCAGCTCAAAGGCCAACTGAGTTCGTCATTGCTAGTGTGCTACAACCGTGACAACACATAGAGAATGTAATGATGACAGTTTTTAAGTATTTTCACAAACTAAATGAGCTTAATGCTAGCTAATCATGAGGATTGAAATGGGGGACTTCAAGTCTAATTCTTTGGCACAATAAATAATTTAAAAGGGATTTACGGTACGTCCACACGGTTCCGTCGCCTGCTTCAACGGAGACTCTTCCCATTCACTTTGAATGGGGTGACGTCAGGCTTTGCCGAACTGCATTGTGGTTCCGTCGCGTCGCTTTGCCTCCGTTGCTCGCTTCAAGCGTCGACGGAAGCGCCAGCCAATCAAATCATATGTCAGTACAAGCGCTAGCCAATCAGACCACGTGCTTGTGTGTCCGGGGCGGGAGATTTATGTGATTGGTTATTGGTTCGTGCCAGACACGCCCACCGGCAAGCTTCAACGTGATGGAACCGTGTTGACGTACCGTGGGTGTTTCTCAATCTCGAGTAAAGCTGCTCCAGAGCCACTATTCCAAGCATACTACGACATCTAGTGCCGTCGAAGTACTGTTCCAATGTCCAGCATACTTGGAATTCTACCGAGCCCGGCGTACTTCATTTGGAGAAATGTCGAGGCTGCACATGTGTAGACTCCGCGGTCTTAAAATCCCCACAATGCTTTGCGCACGGACCAATTTCTCCAAATCTGTGGCGGAAAATGTAAGGCGGGGCCTCTCATGTGATGCACACCTGCACACTTGCTCGCCTGTTCCACTCTTTGTTTTCCGAATGCCAGGAACGATTCTTGCCTCGCTTCTGAAGCAAGACGCTCGGAAGACGTGATACCAAGCAAGCGTACTCGCGATTGAGAAACACCCCGAGTCTCAGAGGGGCACCTTCAAAAAAGGAGTAGCTCTA
>NW_011369951.1:6946159-6946699 GCF_000735185.1 Notothenia coriiceps
AGATAGCAGCTCTTTCACACACAGTCAGGAGCCACAGAGACGCGAGCTTGAGAGCAGAAGACGTCTCCTTCCTGCACAACTACAAGGCTGCAGCGGAGAGGCTGCAGCGCCCCCTGCTGGAGGATCCACAGCTGCCCTCAGGAGCTCTGATAGACCAGGCCAAACACCTGGGCAGCCTCAGCTTCAACATCTGGAGCAAGATGAAGGACATGGTGTCCTACTCGCCTCTCATCCTGGACCCAAACACTTCTAATCCATTGCTCATCCTGTCTGAAGCGGACTTCATAAATTGGCAAGTTATGTGAAATAATAGGTATTAGCTCTGAGATACAAGGCGGAAGAGAGACCTGTCTGAGACGACTGTGTCGGGTGAGGCGATCAATTCACTGCAGTCTGAGGTTTGGCACCCTGCACCAGGGTCACATCAACGCTCTAAGTGATCGGGAGTCTCGCGACCTGTTCTCGATCTTCATTCCTCGTAGTTAGGTTTGGAGACCCTAATAGGTCCTGCAAGGAAGGAGAGAGAAGGGCAGAGTGAGA
>NW_011369951.1:6946742-6958885 GCF_000735185.1 Notothenia coriiceps
TGTGTGTGTGTGTGTGTGTGTGTGTGTGTGTGTGTGTGTGTGTGTGTGTGTGTGTGTGTGTGTGTGTGTGTGTGTGTGTGTGTGTGTGTGTGTGTGTCTCTCATAAGCTGAATGTGCAAAGAACATAACTTTGATGTGATCCGTCTCACCGCTCTGAATGTAGTGTTTCACAGGGGAATATTACCTGGTTTCTGGTTGGGTTGTCCGTGTACTGGGGGGGCTCTGAGGCTGAGGCCGGTGCACGGGTGGCAGTGGAGTAGGATGGAGGTGGAGTGTCTGAGGAAAAACTCACTGCAGGAAAACACAGTACAGGTACAATTACAGTCTGAATACATTACAGTTGAATTAGCATTAGGCTGTTGTGATCACATCACAAGATGGTCTCTATTTTATTACACATACTCCCATGTGAATACAAATACTATGTGTGTTTTCTACAACAATCCTTTAAAAATATCGCTGTCACAATCAGAACACCTTCTGAATTTGCAAACTCAAACAACATCCACAGTTTTACAACTGAATACAGTGGCCTGCAAATCCGGATAAACTTGGTTTATTTCCAACATGTCTTATTACTTCTTGATGTTTTGTGGCCTGTCAGACTTATTTTTGTAACATGAATATCTTCCAACATCTTACAACTTGGTTGGTAAAATATTATAAAAGCCATAATAATGCACCTAAATTGATACCAACCAGTAATCTTGACATTGTGAAAATAATCCTGTTTTCTTGTGTGTTAAGAAGCATCAATGTGCTCAGAAAAAAATGTTTTTAATGTATTACAAATATATTGTGTGCAAAGTTGACCAAAATAAAAGTGGTCAGTTGCTTTACTAGATACAGTATATGCATCAATTGTATTACTACTGGTTACTGAGTATAGTAGTTTATTTATAGTATGCTTAAACCATTGTGCCCATTCAAAGTAATTATTTCAAGGCTATTCTAGACTCGCTCAGATTCAGTCCTGTCACACTGGGAGGGATGTGGTAGCTAAGCATTAGCATCAAAGGCTAGTCAATCATAACTGACAACCATTGAGACCACATTCATAGCTAGCAACAATTGTTATGGACCTAAAACCTAACCTGGATGTCTTGATTGAAAAAATGTATAAACACATGCTATGGTTCACCTTGCCTTTTTGCGTGATGAAACAAATCTTGTAGCATCTTGTTGCTACATCCGATGCTTATAGAACAACTGACTTTTAGTCTTTTAGTGCACAGCAGGACCGCTGAACATGCACAACGTTCATGGTAAACAGTTAGGCAAACAATTCAATAAATAAAATAGTGTAAATGGTAAATGGACTGTACTTATATAGCGCTTTATCCAGTCTTTAAGACCCCTCAAAGCGCTTTACATACTACATGTCATTCACCCATTCACACCCATTCATACAGAGCAGTGTACCTTACTCTAGGACCTAACATTCACACACATTCACACACCGTTGGCCATGCCATCGGGAGAAACTCAGGGTTAAGTATCTTGCCCAAGGATACATCGACATGTTGACTGCATGGGCTGGGATCGAACCCACAACCTTCTGGTTGAAAGACGACCGCACTCCCTCACAGCCACAGCTAAAATAGTGTATGTTGTATAGTCAATTCATAATACAAATATTGACTTCTAACTAAACTCTAATACAGTCTCAGTACTCTCTCTTTTTTGCTGAAATTAGAACCTTTTTTTTAAGGGAAAAAACGTTGTCTATTACAACATGTAAAGACAACCAACGAGAGAGCAGATTCAGGTAGAGTCCTGAGACTGTATGTTAGAATGCTGCTCTGACCCTTGAATGAACTGTAATAACGGAGAAGCACATGTTAAAAGCAGAGCAGGAATGATGTGGCAGGCGGTCCTCCCTTTGAGACATGAGAATTTTAGATAAAACAGAGGAGTGTTGTTGGTGTTTTACCTCGAGGAGGAGCTGCAGGGCTGGGCTGGGCCTTTGGGCGGGTCGGGGGCTTCAGTCCCGGTGGGAGAGGGATCCCACTGGGAACTCTCTGTGGAAGAAGTCAGTGATATAGAATGTATTATCTAATGGTGGAACACGCAGGACACTTGTATTTGTTGTTGAAACAAACACAGTGATCTACAAACTGTTCTCGCTGAAGAGCAAACTGTAGTCCTTTACTTTTAAATGTATTTATCCTAAAATAACATTTTGCTGCCTGGTCTCACATGAAGAAGAGAATACTCTGTTCAGCATGAGTCTAACTCCTGCAAATTGGGAAGTGCTGCCAGTAAAGGTCTACACTAACATGAGCTTAAAGGTCTCCTATTATACTATTTGTAGGCATATATTATAGGTCTCAGTTATAAAAAACATGTGTCTGAAGGTTGGGTGGGCGGGAAGTTGCCAGAAGTTCAATGTAAAGCCAGCCCACATGTTAGTACTGTCTAGCAAATCTGGATCAATCAATCAATCAATCAATCAATCAAAAAGTGCACTTTATATAATAAGTGACCGTTAAAACATTTTGGCCAGAGGATCATAACGTTTATTAATATATTATTACAATACTTTACATTCTCCATTTTGCCTTTTGACGTCTTGACATCGGCAGGATCGAGCAGAGACATTGGAAGAAGTCCTCTCTGAAAACAAAGGGCCAAAAAAATCTGAGAATACATGAAATATTATATGAGGCTGAAATACAGAAGACAACAAAGCACAGGATTATGCAGGGTTTTCACCAGCCCAAACCATAACCTATATTACACCAACTGGCTTTCCCTCAATGTCTTTCTATCCTTGTCAGATCAGACCTCAAGGGGCTTGTAACTTACAGAATTACAAATGCCTTCATACATTTAATAGAACAAAATTATTTAAATTGAAAAATGGTGGTAAATCAAACCTTTCTTTGGATGTTGATTTAGATTTCTGACCAAGTACACACCTTTTATTGAACATCACAGCCTAAAATCATGATTTATTTGTAAAATGCTTCAGTTATCATCATCAAACACATCATTACAAATTGCCACCACCTCTGCAGTATTTAGCTATACGATGTATTCTCTATTCTTACCTGTCCATCATATATGACAGTTGCCATCCCATCCCTGTCTTCCTCGCCAAATAAAAACACCATGGCCCCCCCCGGCACCGTTAGCTCTTGAGGCCCTCGGGCCATGTAAGGAACTCGCATACGCATGTATCGAGAATCCCTGGGAAATTAAAAAGAAAATCTGTCATACTTACCATCAACAAACATTTGTACAGTATTGGTTGTTTAAAAGCTCAGGTTACTACTTGGATGTCACAAGATTAGGGATGGGTATCGAGAACCGGTACTAAGTCAGTACCGGTACCTGATTGACGGTGTTGGTTGGTACCGTTAAGCCAGTCGACAAACGGGGCTGCGATCGGTTTATGAATTACGCTACTTCCTTAGTTTAAACAATTCTGGTTGGTTGGGAACCTTCATCCCGTATGACGTATCCAGTTTGAGTACCACTCTGATTGGCCACTGTGAATGCCACTCGTCATCTCTCCTAACAGCGGTCTTATTATTGTGAGACTCCCGGGGGCAGACCATAGGGGCAGACGCAACATCTTGCTAGAAACAGCGTCTCAAGGCTTCTTAACATTTAACAACCTATTAATGATGCATACCCACTTAACGGAAAAAACTCAGCTAACAGACGATTTTAACCATTTTACGGACGGAACAGAAGTCCAACACCAAGAGTCTAAATCAACACTTAGAAAAACGGGCTAACGGGGCTAACGGCTACTTTAGCACATATCTGCAGTGATGCAAATTAGTCGCTTTTCGGCGCCTCCCGCTTTTTTAACGCTGCTTTGGGTGACTTGTGTAATTCGTGGAGAACCGAAGAGTTTTCGTTTTTTGGGGGGGAGGGGGGTCCGTCCGTTAGTCCATCCGACTGACGGACAACTTCTCACTTCAAAAAAGAAGAAGAAATCTAGATCGCAAAATAATTAAACAAACGAGTGCCTGTTTTTCCTGGCCAAGGACAGGTTTCTTGAACACAACACGAGCGTAACGTGTCTTCACGTGGTTATGTCTCGTCTGAAAGGAGTGTAGACTAGACTAGAGTGCTTACGGAGAGCACCGGAACGACGCTCCAGCTCTTCAAATATTGCAGTACCCATAAGGAGCCGTACACATGACGCAGTGTTTGCGTGGTTGTGTCTTTAGTTGTAAGCACAGTGGCGATCTGTTGTTATTAGCATCTGATTAGCTAGCTATGCTAACGAATTTAAAGAGCTTTTCTACAACCAGGTGGAAGAGAGCTCTCTCCTGAGAGGCTCAAATAACCTCAGCTCAGTGAGGTTAAGGCACACCTTGATATGATCATTATAATTATTAATGAGACATTAAAATAAATGAAAAACAGGTATAAAATACTATATGAGAGTAACAAAAAAGTTGTTAACAATAACAAGAATAGAGTTTAAAAGGGGAGTGATTTGTAAAATATCCCAAAAGAAGAATCTGCTTACGGTTCTGTTTTATATGGGTGTTGAGATGTATCCATAGCCCCTAATGTTGCTCTCAAAATGCACCAGATTGATGCTTTTAACTTCAATATTTAAAAAAAAAATCTTCCCGGGGGAGCATGCCCCCCGGACCCCCCTAGAGGAGGTTAGGTCCCCCCCCCACTTAAATCATGTTCACATGGATAGGATACTAAGTACATTTGCACACATCTTTCTGTTTTGGTGGACATGCCACAACTGTGCATGCATGCACAAGTCATAGTAAAAATATCTGGATTAAGAGGTTGGTTTTCTTTGTACAACATGAAAGAAAGGCCAAATGAATAGTCTGTGATTTTAGTTTTTTTAAGCAGAGGTTGAGTTCAATCATTTGTACGGCCCTCGGAGGATTTTGTAAAAATTGAAAGGAAAAAGGTTCCCCACCCCTGCTGTAAATAATAATAAAAATCCTTGATTTATAACATCTCTGTCTCCTATTGATCTGAGTATATTATAAAAAATAGCCAGTTAATTGAAGCATTATAGCACAGGCCTTTGTCAGATGGTATATTACGCTGTTTTTTTCCTGCTTCGAATAGTTCTCTCTTTTTTCACCATACCTGTGTTTGCATCACTGTATCTGGCAAAAGCAATCTTTTCTACGTCATTTTATCGGTTAATCCAATGTCTCTGTGTAACTTTAAAATGATTACTGATAATCCATCATTACAATTATAAATAATAAACGCAATAAACAGATTATAATGGTTAGCCGACCGGAGCTTACGGTTTAGGAGGTGCACACGCAGCGTCTCGTTTTAACTGAATAATGGTCATGTTTACATGGATTGATGAACTGCCCCACTGCCCACCTTCCAGAGACACACTGTCAAACACACTCATACCTGCTTGGTATGAAATTGAAAAAGTTACATTAAATAAAAATAAATTACAATAAAATGTCTTTAGTTTAATCTTCACATCTTGTAATCATGTCTATAATTTTGAGAACCAAATTATTGAAAAGTATCAATAAGAGTATCGAAAAATATCGGTATCGATAAGTAGTAGGCCTATCGGTATCGATAAAATCCTAACCATACCCATCCCTACACAAGATAATACTCACTGAGCTCCATCCACCTTGGGCTCATAGAAACCAGGTTTCTGTGGTGAAGACAGAGTGATAGTTGGCAAAGAGAGTGATTGACAACATCATCTTCATTTATACTGACACTGTACTGATTCTTACCTGCAGCCTCAGAGGTTCAAAGCCTCCAAAGTCATCATTGGGAATCATGGATGAAATCACCTGAAAGCAGAGCATCTCTCAGTGTAAGTGACAGGAGCAGGTTGGAAGCTCATTAAAGTATATATTACTATAGAAGACTGTGATTACTATACCCCCATAATACAACATTCACCAACTCTACCTTTGCTTTGCCCAGGAAGTCTCTTTGCTGCAGCTGCTCCACATCCTGTTTCCTGGGACGAAACACCACGTTGTCAGGCACCAGCAGAGGAGCCAGGACCTCCTCCCTCTGTTATCAAGGCCAGAGCAAAGCGTTCAAATGACAATGTTTGATTTACCCCAGTGGGTTCTCAAATAGAATATCAAGAAAGTCCCTAAAAGGAGCAGTACATTTTTATTTCCCGGATTGGAGTCATCTATGAACACTGTCATTGTTTTGCGAAACAGGTAAAAAATGGTATTAGAATAACCATTGTGTTACCCTTTGCCATGAAGGTATAAATAACCTTGAAAAGACAATCAAACCACCCCTTTACTTCCTATAAAGTCATTCATGTTAAAACAAAATATTCCATGAACATTTGTTATAATTCATCCCTTGACTGTCCCTGCTGCCACGCACCTGAAACACCAGCACAACCAAATGTAGCACAGCCTCAGATCGACTGTGTTCCAGGAAGTTTCCAAATGTGTCTTTCTATCCTTGCTAGGATGTCAACTATGGCAATGGCAGAAACAAATGTAAACACTGGCAATGTGTCCCTGAAGTCCCTCTCTAAAGTTGTGACACTCACCAGGACGCTGTCCAAAGCCGCCTCTATGTTTCCCCCCCGAACTCCTCCTCTCTCCTGGGAGGCTGACAGCAGAACCTCCCTGGCCTGCTCCCATTGGCCCATCCGACAGTACACAGCTGCTGCATTATACAACACCTAGGGGACACGTCAAAATTATACATGCTGGGACCAGCCGGTAGTATTTCCTTTTGAAAAGGGATGTTGGGCTGGATTCAGAGAAAAGGCAGTTTGATATGACCGTTTGCAGACAGGCAGGATAGGTTAGGATTGTTTAAGCTAAAAACTACATTTCCACCTCTGGTATTCATACCACTTTGGCCACTGGAGTGGATTGTGAGACTGTGATTATTCCTTTCAAAGAGGTTAATGTACAGACTGTACACACAATTAATGTTGTGTGTACTCTCTGCACATCTTTTTGTCCCTGCGTTCATTTAAAAGTTGAATCTTGTTTGTGGTTTAATTTGCAGCCCCAAAGATGATGACATCACAGGACTTAGAAGTCAGCCTCAAACACTGGCAACTCGACTTGGACTACCAGCTGCTCACGACTTGAGCCTTTTCACTTAAAAACACCTGATAGATTTTTAAAGCTGTGCCTTTCAATCAGAGGCACTAAGCGGGGTAGTCAGTCGGGAAGGGGCCCTTGGCTCCCCACTTTAAGGCCCTGTTCTGATTAGGCTAGTTTGATACTGTCACAAACAGATGTATATAATTCTTCTGTCTTACAAACAGCCGCCACAAACAGCCGCCACCTACTTCTACCTCATGAGAAAAATAAATAAAAATGATCAGCGACACTGATGATGCAAATGAGATTTACAATGTACAATTTTGAGATACTTGTACTTTACTTGTGTATTTTCATGTAATGCTACTCCACTAGCTTTCAGAGGTAAATAGTGTACTTTTACTCCACTACCTTTATTTAATACATTTAGTTACTTTACAGATATGGATGAATGATGTGAAATATAATCAAGTGTTAAATCAGACTTTAGTTCCACCTGGAGTAAATCCACAAGCTACCCTGCAGTATACAAAGCCATTCAAACTAGCTGCACCTTTACCAGCTTTGAGAACACTTTCATGATCAATCATTATAAAACATATCATATATATTATTCTGAAATGGACCAATCTGCACAATGACTACTTTTACTGTCGCTAATTTAACTATATTTTGATGCTAATACTTGTTCTACTTTTACTTGAGTAACATTTTGAATGCAGGACTTTTACTGTAACAGAGTATTCCTACACTCTGACACTTCTACTTTTACTTAAGTACAAGATCTGAGTACTTCTCCCACCTCTGATCAGGGGTGGATGACACTGACTGTCTGTTGGAATTCCGCAAACCAATGGGCACATTGCTTTTAAACCTTGGCTTTAAACATGTTATCTGTTACCGGCAGCTGCACTGTCTGTTGAAGCTAGAGCATGTCTTATCTGCACTGTGAGAAATATGTGATGTTGTGTAACCTCCATCAATGAGGCTTTGTTGTTAGCATCCAGGTGAATGGGATGTTTGAAATAAACAATGGAGGTAATGACATAGCACATTTGGCACTGTGTTCATTCCTCAGTGGTGATAGACATAGGATTGGATTTCCTTTATATTCTATTGTAATGTGTCAGAAGAAGCATACTGGAGTCTCATGCTTCCCTGTATTAGTGCAGGTGTGTGTTGCAGTGTGTGCGAGTGTGAGGCTGAATGTCAGACCTGCCAGCTGTACAGTTTGAATCTCAGTCCCAGCTGCCTGTAGTCGATGACCGTGTTTCCTCTCATGTGCTTCTGTGCCCAGATACAGTCAGACAGAGCTTCCTCCAACCTGAGCAGACAGCAAACAGACCAACATTCAGGGAATAAGAGTTCATTTTCTAAATGTGGCATCAACAAAAGCTTTACAAAAAAAACATGCTGGTTTTACAGGGGTGTTGTGGGTCAGACTTTTTCTTTGTCACACACATCAATTTGTTCTCCACTGGTTGCCTGGCAACCTCACAATGATGAAAGGTCTCCAGGAAGTGACTGCCAAGAAATAGTTGAGCTCATGTACGCCCAGAACAACATGTGTGACATACATGTTGATAATGAGCTTTGAAGTGCTGCTTGGTAGATGTTGTCACCTGTGGACACATCCTGGCTCACTATTTTCCTCTGTTTCAGTCACAATGCTGAGCTCAGATAACCAGCTGCATCTACAGTCAAGATAAGAGCACCTCTTTCTAAATTCACACATGTTTCCCTCTTTTCTCAAAATTACAAGAGTATACATGGTCAGTATTTGGAACAGATTGCTCTGATAATCAAAAATAAAATCAACCTACCTGTCAATCTGCATCATCACTGCTGCTCTCTGGAAGAAGCCGACAGCGAGACGTTCATCTTTGGCGATAGTGAGGTCTAAAGCCTGGAAACACAGAGACAGGTGGATGTTGGACACAAAAAGATGGAACTATTATATATATATATATATTTATATCAAATCAAAATATATTATAGCCACAAATCACAAGAAATGCCTTAAAGGGCTGTACAAAGCAAAGACAAAAAACTGTCACATCCTGGCCCTGGCTGATCGCCTCACTCCCTCACCTGTGTATTTGCGCTCCCTGTTAATCACCTGCCTGGCCTCAATGAGCCTCAGCTGTCCCTAATCATCACTCCTCACATGTGTATTTAGTCTGTGCTGTTTCCTTGGTCATTGCCAGTTCGTCTTGTCTGTATAGCAGAGAGTGCTCCATGTTACTCTCCTGACGTAAGCTATTGTTCTAGCTGCTTAGCATTTGTACCAACCTAGTTGGTTGTTTTTTTGTTGCTTCTTTAGTAGTTTTCCGCCAACTTAGTTGGTTGTTTTTCGTTGCTTCCAGTCAGTACATTTTTTGATCATTGCCTGTTTTATTTTTAACTTTTGGATTAAACGCTTGACTAAAGACCCTTTTGCCTGATTGTGCTGTTGAGTCCTATTTTTTGCTCGTGCCTGTACTTGTGCTTGATAAAAACTAAATACAAACGTCATAGCATAAAAATTATAAAAACATTATACAACATTATACATCAACATAAGTATTGCCATGTGATAACAGCATCTGACTGAAGTGATGGTAATGTTGAATGGAAACTAGGTGATGGAAATTATTTTCCAAGGAAGACAGATGCGAATAGATGGGTTTTGAGTTTGCTTTTGAAGGAATCAACGGAAATAGCTTTGCGGATCTGAAATGGTAGACGATTCCAAAGGAGAGGTGCTCGGAAGAAAAAGGCTCTGCCACCCATGGGTGATTTTTAAATTCTGGGGATTGAAAGGAGACTTGCATTATGGGATTGTGGGAGCCTGGTAGATAATCGCGAGATAATTAATGATGATAGATATGGAGGTGCTAGTCCATGTAAGATTTTAAAGGTTTATAGTAAAATCTTGAAGTCAGATCTTATGTGAATCGGGAGCCAATGAAATGAGAACAAGGGTGATGTGATCACATTTCCTGGTTCTGGTTAATATTCTGGCAGCTGTGTTTTGCACCAGTTGTAGTTTGGCGGTTGTTGATTTTGGTAGCCCAGAGAAAAGTGAATTGCATTCCAACCGAGACTATAACATGCTTCCTTTTACGGTGTAAGTATTCAGCAGTGATATCCCACGGATGTTAGGTAGAAGACAGTGGATAGAGCTTCATCATCAAGAGACACAGCGAACCATAAACATGGCATCAGACAACATACTAGAAACTTAATGGGTTTAATGGAAATTACTGTATAATCAGAGGTGGGAGAAGTACTCAGATCTTGTACTTGAGTAAAAGTAGAAGTACTCAGATCTTGTACTTGAGTAAAAGTAGAAATACCAGAGTGTAGGAATACTCTGTTACAGTAAAAGTCCTGCATTCAAAATGTTCCTCAAGTAAAAGTAGAAAAGTATTATCATCAAAATATAGTGAAAGTAGCGACAGTAAAAGTAGTCATTGTGCAGATTAGTCCATTTCAGAATAATATATATGATATGTTTTATAATGATTGATCATGAAAGTGTTCTCAAAGCTGGTAAAGGTGCAGCTAGTTTGAATGACTTTGTATACTGCAGGGTAGCTTGTGGATTTACTCCAGGTGGAACTAAAGTCTGATTTAACACTTGATTATATTTCACATCATTAAAAAGAGTAAAAGTACACCATTAAGCTCTGAATTGTAGTGGGGTAGAAGTACAAAGTGTCAAAAAATGGAAATACTAACTTAAATTGAAATAGTAATATAAATACATCAAAAATATACTTAAATGGGACCTATCATGCAAAATGCACTTTGTAATGTCTTTTATACATAAACATGTGTCCCCGGTTGTGTCCGGGGAACCATGCAAGCCGTCAGAAAATAAAACCTCTCTTTTCTCCGTACCCAAATCTTTTAAAAACGAAGGTCAACGAGCGGATACGGATTTGTGCCGATATGACGTCAATTGGCGGCGACCCACAGAAAGTTGCCATCAGAAACAATCCTGACAGTGTTTTGGAACGTAATTCTCGTCTTTGTTTACATAGCAATGCCCTAACTAAACACTCAGAGGCTAACCTGTAATGTAGAGCAACATGTGTTTAAAAAGCAGGAAATAAAAAAAAGGAACTCTAAACCCCGCCCAGAGAAAAAGCATTTGAGCTCCATACTGTTTCAGAAATAATCTTTGATGTGGGTTTAGAACAGGAATGGCGTTTTATCACAGTAGACATTTAACTTTTAGATATTGTATCAACGCAAGGAACCAAAACTTGAGTTGTTGCCTGTTACAAATACCTTGGATATCTTGCTTGAATGACTGTCTCTCTTTTAAACTATTCATGTCAATAACTGCTTAAAAAACTGAGGGTTAGGCTAGGCTTCTTTTTCCAGGAATAAAGTCTGGCTTTCTCGCTTGAGGGCACGGGCCCAGGGCTAGTCACCTGTGACCTTTTTTAACCTGTGCTGATGTATAGAATGCACCTGCCAACTACCTGAACAAACTAAGATGCTGCGTATCATAGTGCTCTGAGATTTGTTCACCAAATTTAGTAAAAGCCTTACTCATGACTGTACACCCAAGGCAGGTTTACCCATCACTTACTGTACGGGGCTGCAGTCACTGGTACACGAACAAGCTTTTAATCTATAAATATGTTGGGCAAAAACCTCCGTATTATATCTGTTCATTGATAAAGCAGAAAGTTGCAAGCAGCTATTGTCTGCGATCGGCAGGATATAGTCTTGTTAGATGTGCCCAAGAGTAAGGACTGTCTTAGGTAGACAGCTTTTATGCTGCGCAGCTCCACTTGCTTGAGAACAGTCAACAGCAAAATTGAAATTGAGCATTTTTTTTCTCTGAATGTATTTAAGAACTCTAAATGAATGTTTCTGACACTCTGGGGTAACTTTGTAAAATGTTGAATATGTAAATATGATAATCCTCTCGTTGTATTGTTGTTGTGTGTTGTTTTTATGGTTTCAGTGGAACTAAATGATGCAGGTCTCCCTTGTAAATAGATCGATGGATCTGCAAGGGACCAATCTGTCTAAAATAAAGGTTTGAAATGAAATGAACTTTATCTCCGGCTTTATCTGAATCGGGCTCCCCGCCTCCTCTTTTTGTTTTTTTTTACA
>NW_011369951.1:6958930-6965761 GCF_000735185.1 Notothenia coriiceps
CCACACGACACACACACACACACACAACCACACACACACACACACACACACCACAACACACACACACACACACACACACACACACACACACACACACCACACACACACACACCACACACACACCACACACACACACACACAACACAACACACACACACACCACACACACACACACACACACACATATGGAAGTATTTGGACGAATAGCATACAAGGACATCTCCAACAACCTTCGGGGGGACGGAGAGGTAAACAATACCTCGCGGAGAATTTGGATCAAAACCCGATTTACATCCACCTATAGGCAGGATTGGGCGGGACCACTCACTTCACGAACAGCAGGGGAGACACAGGAGTAATTGGGTAGTCGCGGGGAGACGTAGGAACGCACGTCATCGAGCCACTAAACACGAGTGTCGGGTGCGCCTCTCGAACCGGGTAATTGGCCTGACGAACAACAAACACCCAGAAAGCGAAGGTCTCGCGGAGCCGAGCACGTACGGAACACCAGAGGCAGACGTCCCTTTTGAGAGGCGGGGACCAGTCGCAGGACAGGCAAAGGTAGGGGGTCAAATCCAGACTGGTGCGGTGAAACTACTGTGTGGTAAAGTATAACTTATTTAGGGTAAAAAAGTGTTAATTACATATAATATAGGACGTAATATAAAACAATGAGATGTAAACATAAGGTGTACATATAAAGATGAAAAAATTTAGGATAATTATAACCATGTAAAGTCTTTATAAAACCGTAACAAAATAAAGAGCACAGAATTAAAGGGAATACATTTGTAAGGGAAACAAAGCAAAATACGACCGACGTTGCGTTGTGTAAAGAGTTTAATCTCTAGTTATTTTCATGAAGACTAGAGTCAGAAAGATAGGGTTGCCCTCCCGGAGACGTCCCGACTCGTGTTAAAATTAATTCTTCTGGGTTTGATCGGTTGTTATACGTCGTATTGGCCGCGCAAATAAATCAGAACAGTGCAAAACATTGTGTTTGATGTCCTACTCAAATAGCTGTGTGTGTGTGTGTGTCGTGTGTGTGTGTGTTGTGTGTGTGGTGTGTGTGTGTGGGTGTGTGCCTTTTCCCACACAAAAAATAAATATGCGTGTAAAGTTGCGTCCGTTTAAGGTTCACGACGAATGTTTTTACTTTTTTCTGTAATTCTTTGTCAGTAAATTTTCGTTTCTACGTTAGTTTCAATGTCACGTCACACTCTCTTGGTGTGTGTGTGTGTGTGTGTGCTGTGGTGGTGGTGTGTGTTGTGTTGTGTGTGTGTTGGCCTGTGTGTGTGTGTGTGTGTGTGTCGGTGTGTTTATGTGGGGTGTGTGTGTGTTTTGTGTGTGGTGTGTGTCGGTGTGGTGTGTGTCGTGGTGTGTCGGGTGTGTGTGTTGGTGTGTGTCGGTGTGTGTACACACACTTTTTTTTTAAAGAGTACCTTTAAAAAAAACACTTGAGGAGATTCTGATGAAGGAATGTCAAAATGTGTTGTTTTTTTTCAAAGACTAAGAACGTGGAAAGCCAAACGCAAGAAAATCTGTAATGCAACATCAATATGGATGGAGATGTAGGTATTCAATGAACACACATCATAGATGTAAGTTAAAAACATCGATACAAATAATCATGCTTAAGGTTAAACACCTTTCATCTGTGTCATCACGTCGGGCAAAGCGCAACTCCTTCCTAAAGATTACACGTTTTACAGTTTTTAGTAAGAGGACAAATATTTTGCCCCTGAGTTGAATCCTAACGAAGTTGTCTTCAAATGAAGGTGGGGTGGGCAATTCACTTCAGAAACACTTTGTTATATTCCATGGAATGCTCTTAATGTCCTGATAGCAATGAATATATTAAAATGCTTTGACAATAAATACATATCATCAGTGGAAGCCGTAGCGCTGTAAAAAGCACAACCAATCATCTGAGCCGGCTAAAGTAACTGGATGGCCTACCTGCCTGTCAGCCTTCCATCTGTGCACAAACTTATCTCGTGCCCTCATTGGTCATGTGTTCGTTCGTGTGTGTTGGAGGAGGGGCTCTGTGAGGAAGGGGCTGATTTTTTTCGGTTGTGTATTTTCAAATTCTAGCGCACTCAAGCTGGTTTCTCCATTCTTACCTACCCTACCTTTAAGGACACGAGTGTGATTAGGAAGTCTTAAGACACTGTGCAGATTTAACTAAGCTCAGATTCCCTCACATTGTCACATTGAACAACACACTTAGGGAGGAGCTTCTGTTTTCTTTGAATGAACTGAGGCTCTCTGTAATCCGCTGTCATTTTCAGAAGTCCTACTGTTTTTGTAGTAACTAGTATTTCTGTTCATCAAATTGTGATCAAATAAAGCATTGGTTTCTAAATTGTTTTGGTTATTTAGCTCAGAATTGCACATGTTCTTCTGCTGTGTATTTTTTAAATATATTGTACTTTATTATTCCACCGGATAAAAGTGTTTAATGGAATGAGACTAGCTGTATATGATGTGCATTTTTCACACGTAAAACCAAAGATAATCGGCTGAATGGACTGGATTTTAAGATAAGATAAAGATGGACTTTTATTAAACCCCGTGGGGAAATTGTGTCTCTGCATTTGACCCATCCTAGTGTTAGGAGCAGTGTGCTGCCATTTTGAACGGCGCCCGGGGAGCAGTGTAGGGAACGGCGCCTTGCTCAGGGACACCTCGGTAGCACTCGGTCTTGCCGGGACTTGAACTGGTGACCTTCCAGTTGCCAAGCCAACCGCCCATTTTGTTGGCTGAGCAGTCCTAATGTGATTCTACAACTGTCTGAACACTTCGATCACATGCTTCCTGTTTTTATTTCACCACTTCCTGTCGGGCTGCAGCTTTGAGTCTCTGCTGACTTCCTGCAGGACCTCGAGGGGCCCCTGAACCTCAGTTTGAAACCCAGTGTGAGTTTGGTAAACTATATTCAAACCGACTTTAACCTCATTGGCTTGCGCAGGTGGAACCGTAGAAAGAAATTGATGTGAGGGAATAACAACAATACACACCGGCACATTAACAGGGTTAGGATATTTACAGAGAGTCTTTAATGAGTAGATCAGGGGGTGGAAAGCGTGCCGTGCGGTTTCATGCAGACGGACAGACGGACGGTGCTCGGCTCACCTGGAGACACTTTGGCAGCTTTGGGGAACTCCCCGTTCTCGATGCAGGTCATCAGAGTGCTCTTGTCGTCCACCGTGCTCCGTCGAGCCGCCGGCGACCGCCCTTTACCGCTTTTAGACACGATGACGGTGCTGGAAGAGACGAAGGAAAAGCTAAGGTAAGGGAAAAGGTACGAAACATCTCGAGTGAGGAGGGTCTGAAACTGCGGATCAACTTTAAAACTAAAGTAACTAAATACTAAAACTAAATATGCCAAGCTTCCTGTTAAAGTGTGATCATTTAAATTACAGCAAGGTCTTTCTAGTTTTATTTTATTATATTTCTTCTCATTATCAGCACATGCAAAATGATTTCAACAAACAATGGTTGACTCTTTTACATAACTCAAATAACTGTCTCTCTTTTGGATGTATCATACTGTCAGAAGGTGTAATGGTTTGTTGTGTAGCTGGGCGATATTTTTTTTTATTAAACCTGTTTCTTACAGTCGATCCACGAGAGAAAACAAAAGTAAAAAGGGTCATATTTGTCTTAATATTCTTGTGTTTTACGAGAAAATAAGGTGTTTTCTTGTTATAATGAAAAAAATATTGTTTAGATATTAGATATCTCAAACTTTACATGTAAGGAATATCAAAGCCGGGTCCGAATCAAAGGTTAGGCTTCCAGTACAGGACATGGGGTGTTTCTCAATGTCAAGGAAGGATGCTCCAGAGCCACTATTTCAAGGATGCTACAACATCGAGTGCCGCCGAAGGACTGTTCCAATGGCCAGGCTCCTTGGAATTCTACCGAGCCCGGCGTCCTTCGTAGCGAGACATTTCGAGGCTGCACATGTGTATCCTCCGCGGTCTTAAAATCCCCACAATGCTTTGCGCACGGAACAATTTCCCAAAATCTGTGGCGGAACATTTAAGGCGGGGCCTCTCATATGACGCACACTAGCTAGCCTGTTCCACTCTTCGTTCTCCCAATGCCAGGAAGGATTCTTGCCTAGCTTCTGAAGGAAGTGACTCGGAAGACATGTCCTACCAAGGAAGCGTCCTCGACATTGAGAAACACCCAGTGAGTTAAAAAAAGTAAATCTGTTTTTATACAACTTGGTATTTTTGCTCCAAGTCCCCTGTAGACCTCAGCTACTAACTTCTCCTGTCACATATCAGCATCGCTGAAGGAAATGATTGCAAAACTATCCAGCTGATACCAAGGCAAATACCTCGTATGTGTAAACCTACTTCTTTTGATTCTAATGAGCCCCATCACAGTGTCTGTTCTTTTCCTCCGGACTCACCTGGTGCTGCAGAGGACGCTCCCGCTGGAGGAGATGCTCGACTCGGAGGCACAGCGGCGCCGAGGCTCCAGCAGTCGTGGAGACGGAGAGATTTCCCCTTCTTCCTCCACCACAAAACCGTTGGCTATGCCTGAAGGTAGAAGAACAGAAACATTGTCAGTATAGTTCAAGGACTCTGTGCCCAACATTCGTTGTGCCCAAACGGCGGTACTGCAACTTCCGTATCAGTCCGTGACGTCACCCGGCCCAAAACAACTTTCCCCCATTGACTAACATGGGGAAAGAGACGTCTGCAAATCAGACGTCTTAAGGGGCGCATGCTCAGTGAGCGCACATACCAAGCCCGCAGGAAGTGTGATAATATTCGTTGTGGCCAAACGGCAGTACTACACTTCCGTACCGTCGCTGGGCCCGGAAACACTTTTTCCCATTGAGTCTGTAAATCGTTGGATAATTTTTTTTAAACGAAATAAACCACCCAGTATGAACACTTGTATAGCCCTTAAAAAACATTCGGTCCTCAAGTTGTAAAATGTGCTGATAACGTTATTCTGAGAGTTATTTCCCTCTGCATTATGAACGGGCATCTAACCCACCGCCTGGTACGTTCATGTGACGTGTCCAGCACTACCTGAGTTTTAGCTTTACCCATGGACGCACAATAAGAACGGATTGTATGATTATATGAATACTTTCGTGACGTTACGCTCTCTCAAAAGTTGTCTTCATGCGCCAATGAGCAGCTCTCATAGGAAAGAACGAGGCCCCGCCTCCCATGCTGTATCCAGTTCTTATACATCAATGGTACAAACGCCTCTTCATATTTATTACTACACTAAACAGTATTTAATTTTACATTCTGTCCTTGTGTTTCTCATTCTATTTACATACTCCTGCATTTACAACAGTTAGCTTATTGTATTTGTTTAGTTTTCTGACATGCATATAGTTTAGCTCATCTACATTACTCGCACGTTGGTCTCAGAACAGCATCTTGTATTCTACTCCGTTTCTTATTGTTTGTCTGATATATACTATGTTGCATTGTTGGAGTAGCTTGGGACTCAAGATACTCATGGCCGTATCCACCCCGTAGCTACAGAGCATATGACATTAAAGCCTTTGAATCATTAACTGAATCACGAGTCCTTACCTGTGCCGAGGCGTTTTATCGGCGACTCCTCGTCCTCCTCGTCTCCGTCGGCGCTGCTGCTGCGTCTCCTCTTCTTGGGCAGCAGCAGCGTCTCCAGGCGAGGGATCACCACCGACAGGAAGGTTTTGGCACCGAGCGGCGACACCACGGACGCCCCCTGAGTCTTGTGAGGTTTCTGGGGGCTGGCGCTCTTGGACTTGCGGAAGAAGACGTTGTTGTTGCGTCGGTTGCAGGCGCCAGAGGCTTTGGTGTGGATGTCGCCGTTGGAGAGAGGCGGGTCGGGGGCGTGTCCGTTGGGCCTGCTGGGGGACTCTGAGGTAGATGTGTCGCCGTCGAGCTCCATGGGGACGCCGGGTTTGACGGAGTCCAGAGGTTTCGAGTCACCAGACGACGAGTGGAAGTGCGACAGCGACGCTAACAGCTCTAACGTGGGCGAAGGGGAAGGCTTTTTCTCGGGAGGGGAGCAAGGCTCTGCCGGGGGCTCAGGTAGTTGTTTCTCCTCTGATTCTGACGAGTCAGGCTTGGGGGCCGTCGCTGGTGTCGTCTTGAGGCTCATCTCGCTGCGCACCTCCATGATGGTCTTCTTGAGCAGCTTGAGCCTCTTGCTGCGGGACGGGCTGTGCTTCATGGCCGTGCTCAGGTCCAGCTTCTCCAGCAGCTCCTTCAGCTGCTCCTCCAGGGGGGTCAGCCGGCGGTACGAGGGGCTCAGCAGCCGGTCCACTGAGGGAGACATCAGGTAGTAGCATCAGTATTAGCTCCATAACATCAATCAGGCACAGCTAATAATATATATACTGTTATTTTCTAAATGAATGTTTTGGTGTATAAAATGAAAATCGTCTAAAAAGTCCATCTCAGTCTTTAAAAGTCAAAGTTGATTTCTTTATATCATTTGTTTTGTCAGTCCAAAATGCAAGCACCGTAATTTTCGGACTATAAGGCGCACCTGAATATAAGCCGCAGCAGCTAAATTGAATGATGTGTACATATATAAGCCGCCGCACTGGACTATAAGCCGCAGGTGTTTTAATGTTTAATTACCATATGTAAGGGTTCGTGCACAGAGGGGATTGTCGGGAAAGAGATGGCTGTTTGAGGAAGCTCCCATTTATTAACATTTCAACAAACAAGTTGCATATTTGCATAACGTATTCAAGTGTTAGCATTTAGTGCAATAGTAGCTACAGAACATGTACTGCTGTGTAAACTGTACTGTATCACATAGCGTTTCAGACATTTCAACTTTCAAACT
>NW_011369951.1:6965791-6966407 GCF_000735185.1 Notothenia coriiceps
TCATCGTCTTTTTTCTGACAAAAATCTAAAGTAAGAGAGTTTTACAAACGATCGAAGCTAGACGGCTAATTGAGATAGATTTGAAGTAATAAACGTAAAGGTTGACTGTTTTGTTCAATAGTTGAAACTGCCAATCTCTGCTGTACGTACCAGTTGTTATGAAATTATCAGAACGAAATTTGGTAATGTGTTTGGAGTTGGTGTTGTGTTTTAATGGCTGGTACTTTGAATTAGATGGCATTTAAAAGCCTGATATTCGGCGTGCTGAAAAAAGCGTGTAAAAAGCTTGCGTACGCCAATATATTTGCCACGCCGATTAGATACCTAAACATGTCGATTGCCGGTGTCCCCTGGAGGATTTAGATACCTAAACTGTCAATTGTCAGGTGGTGGAAATATAGAGGATCCCGGATACCGGCCAGGCGCGGGGGTGGAAATTCGCCGGCCGAGGTCGTCCTTTTCGACCTCGGGCCTTTTCTCACTACTGTCCATCGCGGCGTTTTCATTTCACCTTGCCTCACCATGCTCTCTGTCTTGTCCTCGTGCTGTCTGTCTGGTAATGCTCTCGCTACTGTCAACAGGGGCATGGTGACCGAACTTTTGACGACGACATCTG
>NW_011369951.1:6966452-6978094 GCF_000735185.1 Notothenia coriiceps
GGCGAGTATTATTTTTAAGAGTGACTGCGACCATACACTCTCTCCATAAGTGGGTCAAGAAGAACCCATATTACGAATAATACGTGTTTTATGCCATTTTTGTAATTTTGTTAAGAAAAATCACTTGTATAATTATATGTATATATTTTGGTTCACACTAGAAATATTTTATATTGAAATTTTCCTATTTATAATTTTTAGACATTTTGAAAAAAAACGTTTCTGAACCTATTGATGCCCTCTCTTACCTACCTGCCCTGCAGCTGAACGACCTATTCTACCTTTAATTTCCTCCCACCTTGACTACTGTACTCACTTCTCTACGGCATCCGCTCCCCGTCACTCGATAGGACTCCAAATGTAAAAAATGTAGACCGCCCGACTCCTCACACACACCAGATCATGGCACCACATTACATTACATTGCATTTAGCTGACGCTTTTATCCAAAGCCGACTTACACAATAAGTGCGTTCGCGACCAACAAGATACAAACTTGAAGAAAACAGAATCATATAAGTACATCAGGGTTTCATAGAGCTAAAACATTTAAGTGCTACTCAACTGGCTTTAGATAAGCCAGTCCTTTGTAGTATAAGTGCTTTGTTAGCAATTCTATCGCTCGAAGTCTCGAAGTGGAGTCGAAAGTTTTCAGTCTGCGCCGGAAGATGTGTAAGCTTTCTGCTGTCCTGATGTCAATGGGGAGCTCATTCCACCATTTTGGAGCCAGGATAGCAAACCCACGTGTTTTTGCTGATGGGAACTTGGGTCCCCCTCATAGTGAGGGTGCAGCGAGCTGTTTGGCCGATGCAGAGCGGAGTGCACGTGCTGGGGTGTACAGTTTAACCATGTCCTGGATGTAGGAAGGGCCAGATCCATTCACACCAGTCCTCAAAGACCTTCATTGGCTTCCCGTCTCCCAACGCATCAACTACAAAATACTGGCCCTCACCTATAGCCCTCCATCATCTGACCCCCCCCCCTATCTCACTGGTCTTCTCACCCCCTACCAACCCCAGCGGTCCCTTAGATCCACCTCAGCCCGTCACCTGTCCCCGCCAAGTCCAAACTAGGCAGCATTGGGGACAGAGTATTTTCAGTGGCAGCTCCCAAGATCTGGAATTCCCTCCCCCAAGATCTCCGCTTGTCTGAGACCCGTACAGTATTCCAGTCCCTTTTCAGTCCCCCCCCACCCCATCAATCCATGCCGGTTGATCAAGTTTGATAGTCCCATACCCCCCACCCTACCTTCTATTGTAAGGCGAGTCCTAGAAAAGCCCTATACAGATATAATGTATTATTATTATTATCATACTGACAGGTATCAGATCTTGCTGCGTAAAATAATCTACCTGAGAGGTGTCACTTGTGATGTAGTCTGTGTGGTCTACAGTATTCCTGACAGCCACAGGTGATAAGAATCAAAGGTTCTCATAGAAAATGCATGCAGGTCATTTTTGACCCACTTATGGAAGCTTGGGGTAGGTAGTAATACAAAAACTACAATTTCTTAAAATGTATACAATTTAAATAAAAAATGTGAATGGCATGATATCCAAAACATGTTTTTGGAGGAATAGCTGGAATATGAAATGATAAAAACTAAATGTAAATTTAATTACAAAGATACTTCAAGAAAACCATCTCACCGGGTCAAAAAAGACCCACTTATGCATCGAAGGGTTAAGTCTATCCCAAGTTACTTTGCTTAAAATCTGTCTAAACGAGAGATGTGATCAGAAACAAAATTAGAAAAAAGTCCTTTGAGAATAAATAGAATATGTTTGTCAAACTCAAAAACTCAACCTTGATAAAATCAAACTATTATAAACACATTGCAGGAGAGTGCAGGTGAGAATGAATGAAACGTTCTTCAGATACAGCGGAGTGGAGAAAGAGCTCTGCTCCTTTCATCCATATTAGATAGACGATGCACTGCAAGGCCAAACAGCCAAGCACCAAAACAGCGTGTCACAGCAAATGATCCATGACATTGACAGGGAGGACAGGGGCTTGTAGCATGAATCAGCGATCACTGTTGATGAGCGCAGATGATGACTTTTCATGCTCACACACACGCAGGGTGATTTCCTCTGCAACCTTCCCTTCCTCCCGACAACATTTAGAGTGCACACGGGTGTGAAGGCCATGATGTGACGGCCATCTCCCCTACTCCCCTTTTTTCACTGCCTGTGAAGTTATGTCTGTGTTATATCACTTGATGTTGCCATCAGAGGGGAAGCCACGTTAATAAAGAATTTAGTAGGTTCAATCATTTTTGGGTGGAAATGAGCCACTCAGACTCAAAGCCAGAAACCAGCTATAGCGAGCTAAATATCATAGTTAGCTAACTTGCTAATTCCACCAACTTAAGCAGAACAAGTGGTCACTCAACGATAGTATTGTGCTTTTCCTGAGCTGTGACAAGGGTCTATGAATAAAGCCTGAAATGTATCAATTGTATTTATTTACTTTAGCTCTATACCACTGCTTGGTTAAGTCGTTATTGCAAAACCTCGTCTCACTTCCCTTAGATTAGCGACGTGCTACCACAGTTAGCCCTTAGCATTCATTGTAATGGCAATGGTATGTCACGATTCTCATGTTATGTCACGTTTATAGTTTTGTAGGTTTGGGTGTTTTTGCTGTTTTCCCTGTCATGTTTTCCTCTGGGTTATTGTCTGGTCCTTTTCCCTGTGTTTTTCCTCTTGTCATTAGTTTCCCTAGTGTGTCTAATTGTCTGATTATGTTCACCTGTGGCTCCTGTGTTTTCTCCTCCCTCCTCACCTGTGTCTTGTTGTGTGATTAGTCTTGTGTTTATTTAAGTTCTGGGTTTTCTGTCTGTCTTTGTCGGTTCGTCTTGTGCCATGACTAGTTCTACGGTGAGTGTTCTGTTTTGTCATTGTTTATATCATAGCCTTGAAATAAAGGAGTTTTTTCAGTTTATATCTGCATTTGGGTCCTGCTTCCTTCACAAACCGTGACATGGTACACACAAACATGGCCAACATGGTGAGCTGAATAGAATGGGGACAACCAATCAACTCCTATTCTATTTCTTCGTGTCATCAAAAACATACTTCCCAGTTAATGGTCTATAAAGCAGTTCCATACTTGAATATGAGTTGTTCAAGTTTACTAATCTTTTTGCTTAGACTATAGGAATTACATGCATGTATTTATAATTAGAAAATGTGTATAATTTCCTTTATTGCTAGATCTGCAGTGGTAGAACTACTGTCTTTACACTCAATCATTGAGGATGCAGCAGAGCAGGCATACCATTGAGACGTATGTATGCACACATGTACTGTAGCATGACAATAAGAAGTCACCTATTTGTCTAGGAAATGCCACAAACAAATGACCCTAAGTATATTGTCATGAGTAACATAAAGGCCAAACGAACACTATAGACACACGGACAAAATAGACCCTCGGATCTTGATAGTGGTGACATTTGGACGCCCTGCTGTTATGACTAATCATTCAAAAATGAAAGCACAAAATCTATCCCTGGCTTCACCTCTCACACCCTCCCTCCCTTTCCTCCCATATCATCTCCCCCACCTCCTCCCCATTCCTAAATGTCAGCATTTCAATCGGGCTCATTAATTCCTCCCTTTTTAGGCGTCTCTGTGAGTGTCTGTGCCCGAGGAGTGTGTGTTGGGCTGCTGCCGGAGGGAGGAAGGATGATGTATAGTTGAAGTAAGTGGCCAGTTGTTCTTTTTCAATATCATCTGTGAATCTTCTCTCTCTCTCTCTCTCATATATATATATATATTCATTCTGGCTCTCTAGTTCCCTCTGATCCATCATCCCTGGGTTTGTTAGAGGCAGCGGCTGTGAATCATGCAGTGGCCTTTCCACTGACACGGCCCGGCCTGACCCAGTCTGGACACCACTGGGCTAAACTGCATCCATCATAAAAACCATCCGTCTGGTCCTAACAGGGACTGGTCTGCTGAATGCATGTTTGTTCTGATGTATTATACCGAAAAGCCACTGTATATGGATGAAGATGAATAGACGACAAATATGCAGATAGCCGAGGCAGGCAGGCAGAATGGGAGGAGGAGGAGGAGGCTTGGACAGACAATGTGAAAAGAATACAAGCATTTTCAGATCCTAACAGACTGTGGGGATCTGAGGATTTCTTGACGTGCTGTCAAAGAGGTGTGCGCACAACGCAATGAGGCAAGGATAGAGGATTACACAGTAAGTGAATCAGATCTGTAGGAATACACAATGCAGCTGTGAAACACAGGCAAGCTGGTTATCAGGAGAGTGGCAAACCAATAACCTTTGAGCTTAATCAACTGTGATAATCACCGATAATGTAACATGAATACAAATTGAGTTAAGACATTGCAATGCCTACTAATTGTATATATCTTATTAATGTGAACAATAGGAAACTTTTAGTTATTGGCTGTACAGATGTATTTAACATGGTACTTAAACAACTGAAACAATGACAACAGAGCTGTATAGCTTTATCTACCTCTCAACACTAAATATTAGACTTGCATTTGTCATGTGACCAGAACCGTCTGGAGAACATTTCGGGTGTGAAAAGTAAGGTCTAGGCAGAAATGAATTAAACCTGAAAGCATGGGGTTTTCTTCATTAGTAAAATAAAGAAGTTAGATTGTGTAGAAGTCTATGAGAAAATTACCTTATACTGTACAGTATGTAAGATAAGGTGATCTAATTTTGCTTTGGGACAGTCTAGGATAAAAAAAAAAAAATCTGAAAGGTTTGCCATATCAACCTAAGCTGTTTCAATATGTCAGCTCCTCCCAGGTGACCCACAATCTGTTATCACAGATTTAGATGAGGTGGTTTAAATGAGTCCCTAGTGGTACTGATGCACTAGGCTGCGAGCTTATGGCAGCTTATCAGACAAAAGTGCACAGCAAAAAACATGGATAGATATTTTTAGTGTATTATTTACATAGATTTATAGTTATAATCACAACTCCAAGTAGCATATAGGCAAATGCAATTTAAATGTATGTTTGACATTGTACATTTTGTTTTTAACTATTTAATCTGACAGTTACAGTATATGACATCAATAGTGCTGTCATATCTGTATAGTAAATATGAAGCTATAGCTGATGGCCGATTAGCATAGCTTGGAGTCTTGAAACATGTGGAAACAGCTAGCCTCGCTATGCTCAACGTTAGATAAATCCATCCATTCCAGCATATTTCACAGTTCACTTATTAACAACTTATTCTTTGTTTGTTTGAATACATTTTGTAAAATGTGTTACACTTTCATTCTTTGTGATAAGGCTAGCTATAGCATTATATTTAGCATAGAGACAAAATCGTATTCCTTTAGTATCTGAACAGAGACACAACATGGATGTCTGAGTCGGATACAATAATCGGTTCTCCTTTGGCTTGTGATTTATTTTCAGTTGACCCTATTTGCTATTGTTCATTCTGAATTGACAAGCAGCCAACTACCTGGAAGGTCTTCAACCAAAAAAGCTTCAGGCTGAGCTAACATTGATAAATACATATCAGTCATCAGTAGGTCAGAGCAGACCAAAACTACTCAAACGTTATAATTAGTGTCTGTGACTGTATCCTACTATTTTCTTTAAAAACCTTTGTTTTATAATCTGCATTTTCAGACCACACTACATGTTTTTAGGCCCTTTGAATATGCTAATTTCTACATCATTATTTTCCCTATTGTCAATGGAAAATTAAAACATTAACAAAATGCAAGTCTAGCATACTGTCTGTAATTTGTCAAAGACAATTAACCAGGATGATTTGTAGCATATTAAAATAGACAAATGACAGCAATTTTCATCCGGAATAATTACTTGATCCATTAAAAACGTAAACAACAAGCTATAGTTTCATGCATTCTAATCTGCTGTATAATTAATGAAAACATTTACATTTCGAGCTCTTTCTTAGAAATACTTTTTTCTTTTAAATAACTTTTCAAAACGTTGCTATCTCCTAATTTGCCAGAAAAATAAGTAATTACAAGTATATAAATTAATAACTCGTGAGTCCCCTGTCGCTCTATGAAAAACGTGTTTCTTTTTCCTTTCCTTTTTTAATTCTTAAATTATATTTTAGTATTGTTGACATTGAGGAAAGAGAGTCAGAAATAAATATCAAGAGGGGTAGGAATGAGAGTCATAGAGAGACAAAGAGAAATGGAGGATAGGGAAAGATAATGTTTAAGATCAAAACCAAGGTTTTCTCCATTTCCTGGAGGAAGACATACAAACAGTTATCTTTATGCAGGGACTGTACAGTGTGTGTGTGTGTGTGTGTGTGTGTGTGTGTGTGTGTGTGTGTGTGTGTGTGTGTGTGTGTGTGTGTGTGTGTGTGTGTGTGTGTGTGTGTGTGTGTGTGGCTGTTTTGCCTCCGCCTGTGATCTCAGACAACAGTGCTAATCAGACGCCTTTGTCATAACAGCGAACACACAGCGGCAGAAAAGGAGAGATGAGAGAAACTTAAACATACTACTGATATCCGTTTCACTCACAAATTGTGGCATGACAGCACGGTTGTCATGGAAATCACAGCAGGCAGTCTTTCTCAGTGTGCAAGAGTGAGCGAACATGTGTATGGGTGCCTCACGGGAGGGCTGAATATGCAGTGAAAGACGGCTACATGGGTCTGTGTGTGTGACTGTGCGTCTCCTGGGGAGCGAGTGCGACAAAGTTAGAAGGGAATTGTGCTGATTAGTTGAGGGGCCGCGGGGACAGACAGGGAACAATATTCTCTTCTATCCTTTCCTCTCTCCCCCCAGCTGTCTCCATCAGAGTCTGGCTTCCACCACTTTTCTCTCCTCCTATAACTACAGTTCCCTTTCACTTTCTACCTGTAAACCCCAGTGATGAGGTCAGACCAGGGCACCGCCACGTTTGGGGCATGGTCTCGGGGAACCAACATTAGTACCAGCGCTGCTTTGGAGTGGTACCAACCGAGTCAACGTGATTACTGTGCCATTATTTCCACCCAAGAGACAGCCAGTGGAGACAATTAACTGTCTCTCCAATTAGGATCTAAAAGGCAATAAATAATAGGAGGGTTGGTGTATGTACGTGTTTGTTTTAATTTGTGTGTCAGCACACATGTGGACATAAAAAATCGTACCAAAAGTATTCTAATCCAAAAATAAATGTGACATTTGGCTATAAAATCCTTGCTCACACATTTAAAAAGGCCCTTTTGTGGCCTTAGGGAGAAACAAGAGGAAGTGGCACTTCATCTGAAACGGGTCTCGCTATAAGAGCAAGAGACTCGTTTCAGAAGAAGTTGATTCATCTTTAACAAGATTAATTAACTGATCCCTTGGATGTACACTCGCTTAAGAGAGTGTGTGTGTGTGTGTGTGTGTGTGTGTGTGTGTGTGTGTGTGTGTGTGTGTGTGTGTGTGTGTGTGTGTGTGTGTGTGTGTGTGTGTGTGTGTGTGTGTGTGTGTGTGTGTGTGTGTGTGTGTGTGTGTGTGTGTGTGTGTGTGTGTGTCATCAGAGCCTGTCAAATGTCTGGAGTCCGCCCAATTAGTTCAAGAGCTCGGGCCCACACACCTTTCTGTCTACCTGCGCTGACAATGGCCCATGGCTTGGTGCATATATTTACACATGAATTGACCTGCGTGGGCCATTAATTAGACAGTCAGGAAACGTAATGACTAATCACTCAATGATACTGTAGGTAACACCAGGAAGAGGAAGGGGGTGCAAACACCCAGCATGCATTAAACACTACGGCAAATATACAGAGGATTTAGGCATGCTTACAAGCATTTATGTGTTGGCTCTAGACTCAGATAGACAACCAAACACATTTATTTTCATAGGAGAGACTAACATATGGCACATAAATAATCACTTTCTCTTTAAATTAAATTCCCATGCAACCAAACTGCATTCCTAAAAGACAGGATGACAGCCTCAGTTTCACAAACTTCCAATTTAAAAATGTTAAGGGTTAAATCATAGTCTGGAATAAAATAAGTATGTTCGTAACTAAACGTAAATCAACATTAACTCTCGGTTTAATACAGGACACAAACGGCAGAATTCTAGTTGAACGTTTCGTCTGTTTGATGCACACATCCAACCCGACATCCTCCATCAGCGGACATTGATTAGAAATGACTTTGCCAAAATCAACAAAATCCTGGAGAAAATGTGTTTCCTTGAATTGTAAATGGCAGGACAGCTTTGTGGTATTAGAACCTCATTTTTGTAGAAGACCAGTACTTTACTATTCTAGTAGAACTATGTCATGTATGGCTACAAGAGAGAAAAACATTTAAATGGTCCCAGATTTCTTGGGAAATACAGAACACAGAAGGTCATGCTCATATTAATGCCATTGAATGAGATTTTACCAGATGGTCTTTTATGATTCTATAAATGTACGTTTGCAAAGGTCTTCTGCAACTATGACAACTGAAATGTCTCTATAAATGACTGCCATCTGCATCATGCAATAGAATAAGTGAACCATGTTCTAAAAACACATTCAAATATGGTGGTATGTTTGTGTTTTTAACATTTTCTGTTGCTTTTACCTCTTAGAATATTCAACAATCTGTAGTGTCCTTGGGTGTCATGAAAGGCGTATTAAATAAAATGTATTATTATTTATTATTAAATAGATTTGAATAGAGAGGATTTATGGGTTAAATAAACCACAGTCAGGATTTCAGCTCAGTGTTAGCATGAGCTTTAGCGGCAGCATCAATAAACAAACACTAACTACATCTTACTTATCCCTTTAGCAGTAAACCTCTTTTATAGCTGAAAGCCCATAATGTTACATAATGAGAATGCATGTGTCAACATTCACGTGTTAGAATCGGAAGAGTGAGTCAGTTATCCTTCCTCTTAACATATTCACGACCCCATTCCGACTCTGCTCTCCTTCATTCCACTTATCTCTTCCCCCCTCCCATCAATTTCAAGTACCATTTTTAAATGTATGACCGACGATTGATGTTATGACCTTGGAGAAAAGAAAAAGGGAAAAACATCCGGACATGTGTAGCCTCCTTCACATCAAGTACCAGTGTTATGTTTTTAAAGTGCTTGGGATTAAAGTTGTTTCTGAAGTAATGCATACTCAAAAGCTCTCAAATTCCCAGCCTGTTAGTGAGGAACGGTGAGTAATGGCTGTGTGAGTCGCTCCGTACCTCTCTGTCTTTTAGAACCGCCTGAGTTCTGTAGAGCAGCAGGAGACGGACATCGCTGTCTTGGAGGCTGAAGTTGCTCTCCAGAATCTGCAGCACGTCGATTCGAGGTCTCACGGGCAGCGTGGCATCTCCGCAGAATGGATGCAACCACGCCAGGAGGTCATCGGAGGTCAACGTGCTGTCACTGAGGGGGGGGGGGGGGGAAATGTTCAACATAAACTTCCAATTTTGTTTAAATGTATGACTAATTAAAAAAAATAAAACATATATATGTTTGAGTCTTTGTTCAATTGGCTGCAGGATGAACTCTGAAATTGCATTTTTTATTACAAAACATCATTGTTCTTCTTCAAATATATTAAGAGGTCCATCATCCATCTTCTCCCGCTTATCCGCTTATATTAAGAGGTGTTTTACAAAAAGACTTTAAAGACATAGGCCAATGTTTTACATAACTATTGACTGTGAATTGTGTTATGGATATAGCTGGTATGGCCCATGTACCTCGCATAGACTGGTACCTCCTCATTGATTATTTTCCATGTGTTGCTTTTAGGTACAGTATGTGTCCTAACATGTGGAACTGCTTCATCTTGACTTGAAAAAAAAAGAGAATAACACCTTTGTGATCAAAGTGTAATCCCTTATGTAATTCTTAAAGCAAAATAAAAGCCCAACATCTACTGGTTTCATCTTCTTTTCTTTGCTATTGGTTGGACAGGACATTGGAAAGAGTCACTTTGGGATTTAATAACATTTTCTGATATATTATAGACTAACCAAATAATGAAGAAAATATTTGAATGATTCATTCATAATGAAACTATGTTTTAGTTAAAGCCTTCACCAGAGAGCAGAAAAAGGGAAATGCTTTGTGTTTAACTACACTGACAGAGAGCAAATGAGGAGTAATTTTGTCACAGACCCATTCGTTTTATTTTGATTCGTTTGGCTGACGGTCAGGCTATACAGTAGCAGGTGCTATCCAAATGTTGTCATAAAAAAAGAAGCTCCCAGGCATGTTGGCGGGTGTCTCTTGTCTAATAAACTATCAAACTGGCATTTCACTGGCATTTGACATGGAGCAGCTGTTAATTTCAGGCTTTGAACAGGGCTGAGAGATAGAGCAAGAGAAGAAGAGAGTTAGGATTAAAGTATGACAAAAGTGTGTGGTTTTGCGTGTGTGTGTGTTAGTAGTTAACCTACCCACTCTGGACATTATTGTGCACAGCGGTCACCATGGCTTCCAGGACCCTGAGGGGTTGTGGGTAATTTGTCAGGGCGTCTGGGTCTCCACTGGAAAAACAAACCACATCACCACACAGATCTTACATAATACGCTAATTAAGATAACATTTTCAAATTACCACAACGCAGAGGGGACAACAAGTGAGAGAAAAAAATAAAATGGAAATCAAAGGCTTCTCTTTTGAGGGACAGTGTTAGTTAAAAACATGTCTGGCAGCGATTAAATGTTTGAAACAGCTTTGTAAAAATTAACCATCACGAAATTATTTAAAGTCCTACAGACATGAAGCAGAAAACATTTAAACCCGTTGCCATCGTTACAAGCTCCCAGAGCATGTTGGTGAAATTCACCCGAATGTACGATAATCTCTTCAATTAAATAAAAGAAGTTTATCTTTTCAAATAATGTTTAAAGGGGACCTATCATGCAAAATGCACTTTTGTACGTCTTTTATACATGATGATCCCCGGTGTGTCAGGGAACTCACCAAGTGTCAGAAAACACAACCCTCTCTCTTTTCCTCCATACCCAAATCTCTTAAAACGGGGCTGCAACGGATATGATACACACTGATACAGATTTGAAACAGGGAGCTCCGCCTATATGGGCAACTCTCCACCTATCAGGGGAATGAGAGGTTGCCGTGGCATGGTAACAGCACCTTTGCAGGGGGGCGTAGTCAGCTGCAGCTCATTTGCCACAGAGTCAGCCCTTGCAAAAACAGGGCTGGAATACAGCAAATAGAGCGAAATGAGGCATGGCTAAAATGCATGATCTGTTTGGTATTTTGAAAAAAAAACTTCACAGACATGTTTTATATAGGTATGGCCCTACAATATATTATTCAAATATAGCATGATAGGTCCACTTTAAATTAAATGTAACAGCTCATGATAGTAGGTGAGCATAGAAAGCTAATGTGGGATCTTTCTGTAGCGTCATTAGTGTATTTCCTGGTGCTGCTGTGGGTTCTGCTGCAGTGTGCTTGTGTGTGTGTATGTGTATGTGTATGTGTATGTGTGTGTGTGTGTGTGTGTGTGTGTGTGTGTGTGTGTGTGTGTGTGTGAAACAGTGTGTGTCCGTGTGAGATAGAGAGTGTGTGTGTGTGTGTATGTGTATGTGTGTGTGTGTGTGTGTGTGTGTGTGTGTGTGTGTGTGTGTGTGTGTGTGTGTGTGTGTGTGTGTATGTGTGTGTGTGTGTGT
>NW_011369951.1:6978131-6980392 GCF_000735185.1 Notothenia coriiceps
CGGGCAAACCTGGGAGAGTCCGTAACGCTACCGGCAAGATAGGTGGAACCTGGGCAATAGCAAAGGCGTCAACAAAAATGACAGTATAGCCGAGCCAGGATTCACACCGGCTTACCAGATATAAGTCCCCAAGGTTGGAACATACACACGAGTTCCTGGCCGTCTACTGTACATTTTTTTACACGGCCTGGAGCCAACATTTAAAACTTGACTAAGACTTATAAATTGAGTGGTCGGCCCACCGTTGTCTCCGATTAACATAAAATTTCGCTCGGACTTCTTTACGGTCTCTACGTAGGGTTTTGATAATTTTTGCAAAATTTTGGTCCTATGTTAATTTTGTTTTTTAATCCTGGTTACATTGTGTATCACTTATTGACTTTACATCACTCTTGGGGACCCGACACGGTCGTTATTATTGCAGTATCGGACCCGCAACCAGGCACATGACGCGCTGTCGTAAATCGTCATGTAGCTCTAATTCTAATGTTGTTAAATAAACCCTTGTTGTTGTCGTGGCAATACCTCCAACCGGTCTACACACATTTATGACAAGTACCATTACAACTTTTGTTTACGCATACAACTGTGTGTTAGTAGTGCTTGTATGTTGTGTGTGTCGCCTCGATTTCTCGTGTATGGTGTGTGTATAGTAACGCGGAAAGACTGGCTGTAAAGAAGATGTTGCCTCATTGTCCCCTTAAGCCGGCAAGCTACACACACACATCTCCACACACACCAACTTTGCATCGTCTGGACGTCACCCTTGTGTCACCTTCCGCCACACATGCGCGACCACCGACGTGAAGAGTCTCGGCGGAGGACTACGACGTCGAAAGTAAACTTCACTTGCCTCCGAAATGTTTATTTTTTATCGAGTGTGGGGCCGACGTTACAGGGAATTTTTACCTCTGGCTCACGTTTATATGAGTTTATACATCGGCGGCTACAAAGGCATGTATTCGTATGTCAGGACGGCTAATTTGACACAGAGGACACACCGAGGTAAGGGGATAACCCGCGTGGTGGGACATTAGTAAAGAGCACGCGTACTTCTCCGCTACCATAGACTGTATATATAAATGGACGTAGTGTCTGTGACGTCACCCATAGGATTCTGCAGAGTTGCCGAGAAGCCCTTAGTAGGCGGAGTCGGCCACTAACGGCTCGACAGCGACGTCAGAGTCTAATCCCGCCTGCTCCAAATAAGGGCAAAGAGGCGGAGCCGAGGCGGGACCTGCTGCCTCCGAACTGGAAGTAAACAGAGCTAGCTCAGGCTAAGAAGCTAAGTTAACATGAAATACATGCATACCAAGTTACTGCTAACAGTGTAGTTCCCCTATATAAACGTTACATTCATAATCAAATGAGACAATGTGCAAGAGAATTAGCTATATTATGTTATTCTTAATGCTTGTCATTCACACGTTAAGAAAATAAGTACTGATACATAGCAGAACAATTGTGGCGATGTTCAGCTTAATAAGCCAACAACATAATTTATTTAGCTAATACTACAGCAGGCGAACCAAGTCTGCGTTTCGCTGCATTCCTTGATCTCCAGTTATAACGACGGACTCCATCACCCGGACCTAACGGAGCCGCAGTGGGCTAGCTCCGGGACGCCGGCTGGAGCTAGCCCCCTGCGGCTCCGTTAGCTCCGGCGGCCACCACTGGGATAATTGGGTCCCCAATTAACATTTGCTCCCGTTTAGCATTATCGTCGTCATAGCCATAGACTATAAAAGTCTTACCCAAGGCTGAATCATAAACTAAAATGTATATATGTATAAAGGGTTACGTCCTTAGCTGGCTAATAAGTAAGAAGCTAAACTACCAAGCACACAAACACCTGCGAATGGGATTAACATGTATAATATTATCATTTTAGACTTCTTGGAAGTTCTGTTAGTACATTCAAGCACACAGCACGACATTTTAATTGTCTGGTATTTGTAACAATATTCCCTAAAAGGCACAATCACCACGAACACGGCTAAAGCTAAAGGGTCAAGCACAGTACTATGACTAACTAACGTTGTAGCCTCTATGGTTGTAGCCTAGCAGAGTGGACAAGTTGCTGTTAGCTGGCAGTGAGGCATGTCCTTCAAAGTGAAAACGAACTAATGTATGCAAAAACTTTAAGACCTAATATAAATAAATGGGTCGTGTTAGAAAACAATTCACTCACAGATTCATAATCATGAAGGTGGAATCTAACTATATCGATAATAATATTTATTGCATCCATGGGTAGAAAC
>NW_011369951.1:6980431-7003441 GCF_000735185.1 Notothenia coriiceps
TGTAGCTAGTTCACGGAGCAGCTAGCAGAGAGACAAGAAGCTAGCAGCAGCAGTCACTTCACAGAGCCGTCACTCAATGTGACCACGCCCTAATTTATGCAAAAACTTTAAGACCTAATATAAATAAAAGGGTCGTGTTAGAAAACAATTCACTCACAGATCCATAATCATGAAGGTGGAATCTAACTATATCGATAATAATATTTATTGCATCCATGGGTAGAAACATGTTTTTTTCTGCTGTAAAGTTGGGCATTTTAACATGGGGGTCTTTGGAAATTGCTCCTTTCTGCAGTCAGTCCCTATCGGCCAATTTATGAACTGCAGTGTGTGCCACTTCCGTATTGGCGTCCCGGATCTTCCGCAGAGTTTGCCGCTTGCTCGGTATGCTGCGGCCGACACCGCCCTTAATTAAAAAAAAAAGGCATCATGTAAGTTGCGCTGACAGGCGACAGAGGTCCACAGTTGCCCCGCAGCGAGGCTCCCCCCGCCCTCCCGTAGACAGTTCAGCTCAGTCACTTCATAACAATAAAGATGGATCGCGGTAAACGCTCTAAAGTGAGGCTCCACTACACTGAAAAAGAAAAAGACAAGGCACAGTGTAATGACTGTGGGAAGTTAATAGCTTGCCACAGGCATAGCTCAGTTAAAATAAAGCACAGCTATTGTGCAATACATTTGTATTGCATGTATATTTTTTATTTGTAAAAATGTCAGTTAAACCTTAAAAGAATAAAGATATTTTTGTTATCTACGTTTAGATAACAAAAATATCTTTATTCTTTTAAGGTTTAACTGACATTTTTACAAATAAAAAATATACATGCAATACAAATGTATTGCACAATAGCTGTGCTTNTCCAAAGTGTAGCATGTGACGGGATCTTATAGCCTGGCTCGAAAAACTTCATAATGTCCCTGAAGCCTTCTCCGGAAAGGGCAGAAAGTGGTCGAACATCCTTGACGACAAAGTTGATAAGCAAGTCTGTTATCTGCTGTCTTCTTTTGTCCGTAACGGGGCGCTTGGAAAAATAAATAATGCTCGTCTGCCTCTGTCCAGTGCTGACGGCGGTCCGTTGCTCACTGGTGCTAGCATTACTGGTAGTGCTACAGTAGCTGTCGGCAGCGGGTGTTTCATTTTCAGATGGTTGCGCATCGCAGATGTATTTTTGTTGTACTTCAGTACAGCTGTCCACAACTGACACTTCACTGTGGAGTTGGTTACATCTTCGTTGAAGTACTGCCATACATATGAATGTCGGACGCTTTTTGGAGCATTTTGCAGCACCTCGTTTACCTCCATTTTGCTCACGACTAGTTGACGAGTCGATTAGTTGGTGAAACCCCTAGTTAACAACCATCGTTTTTCAGACATGTAAACTCTTCAAAAATCACCAGTGGGGTCGCTGCTGTTGTATTTAATGTCGTAGAACAAAACGTGATCCGTCTTTTCAATGTGTGTCAACCAGAGACCTTATTTCCAGCTATTTTCCAAAATCCTATGGAGAAATCCCATTGGCTCTGAGACGAGGGAACCGGTAGTGGTAAAATGCTAACTCACTTCCGGGTTTTAGGACCCGTCACTGCACCACTCTATTACAACCGAGGCAGCCAGCTAACCAATTAGAGCAGACTGGGCTCTGGTTTCAGACAGAGGGTGAAAAGAGGTGCTGCAGCACAGGCAGTATGAGAAAAATAAAGAACTTTTTGAACATTAAAGCATGGAGACATTTCACAGTAGAGGCACAGAATACTAATTAAACATGATATATAACATAATATGTCTTCTTCAACTCTGTCCCATTCCCCATTGGTTAAGGTGAGCTTTATTCAGATGATACCGTGGCGAAGCAAAGTGAAGCACATTATATAACAATTGTGTCTATGACAGTGGCCATTATAACAGGGCTACACAGCATTTGTTGTTAATGATGTTGCTATTAGTCTCACATGCAGGCGAGTAATTGCACATGTTGTGAAGAAGATACTTGCAGTGAAACTTCATTAAATCCAGCGTCTGTGTTTGTTATGCGCCTAAATGTGTCCTATGCCTAGTAGTTTGTGTTACATAGTCCTCTGTCCTCATAATTCTGCTGACTTCAGCTGCTTTCAACATGCAGCCCCACCCTGTCTTACATCATAAACAACAAAGACACAGAGCTTCCATTTGGCCAACATGGCTCCTCCTCTCGTCTTACATGTGATTCTACAGGGAGGCGGAGGAATCTCATTTCAAAAACAAAATGACACTAATGCCCCTTTCACACCAACGCGGTTCCAGGGACGGTTCGGAGCACCACAAAGTTGTCGGTCTAGAAAGCAAGCATACGTCACGCTTACGTCGGAAGATCTGGGCTGTGTCCAAATAACAGGCGACATCCGCCTTTCCGCCTGCTTCAACATGATCTGTGGAAATAACATTGAGAATCAGTTTTCATGTTATACCATAGTAATTAAAGCTGCAAAGCTGGGTATTTTGAGCTTGGCGCATGCAGAGGCTAACAACAGCTAGCTCTAACGCCATTGAATAGGACGTATATTTACTTTCTTTCTCCTACGGAATCGTCGTTGAAGTCGATGATGATGATTGTAAAGAACTTTTTAATGTAGCATGTAACGACCGTAAAGTTGGTAGTAAAGTCGTCCCATTTCTTCCATTTCGTTTCGACAGAGCAAAACCAAAACGAGTAGCGCTTCAATACAATCGGCCATTGTTGTTGTTGTCGATGTGAGGGGGTTCCGCGCGGTTTGGCTTTATGAAGCAGGCAAGCAAACGGTTATGTCATGACGCAAACGATGACGCAATGACGCAGCACCAGTCGGGCTCTGGGCGGTGTGAACAGAGCAGGAGCTGAACCGAAGAACCGGTTCCGAACCAGAAAAGCTCTAGCACGGAGCTTGAACGGGAAAACCTTGGTGTGAAAGGGGCATAAATCATTACGCTCAGCAGGCTTTTTTTTATTGTGAACATCATACAGTGTGTGTAACATCATGTTAACAGACTCAGTTTGTCTCTTGATTATGAACTTGCCTTATTAACTGACCAAAAAGATATTACACCCATTTGATTTATGTGCACACACAGAGAGTAGTCTTGGGAAATGTCCTTATGCATGATTTTACCCAAAAGATCATCCGGTTATAGATAAAACAAAGTAAATATGTCCTATAGAGTAAGGTTGGGATAACATATAATAGCAGTGACTGTTTGACACACATTTTGATCATTTTACTTTTCCTGTATGACTGAAGTACTAAAGAAGAATAAGAAGCACAATAGGATGAAAAGTGGCCTCTAAGTCATAATACTGAAGCTTACATCAAGAATGCCTGCAAGCCCAGAGTAAGACTGTCCTCACAAGAAAAAGCAACATAATGTCTGTTATTTATGATTAGACTGTGGACTCTATCATGGTAATTGTACCCCACAGAACATAGTTGCTGGTCTAACTCAGCTCAGAACACTTACGTTGTTTGTGTCATAAACTGACCCTTTAAAGCAGGGGTTGGGAACCTTTTTCCTCTCAAGGGCCATTTCAATTTTAACAACATCCTCCGAGGGCCGTACAAATGATTGAACTCAACCTCTGCTTAAAAAAACTAAAATCACAGCCGATTAATTTCGCCTTTCTTTCATTCTGTGCAAAGAAAAAACAACCTCTTAATCCAGATATTTTACCATGACTTGCGCATGCATTCACATGCACGGTTGTGGCATGGCCACCAAAATAGAAAGATATAGACACAAGATGTGTGCAAATGTATTTAGTTTCCTATCCATGTGAACATGATTTAAGTGGGGGGGGGGGACCTAACCTCCTCTAGGGGGGTCCGGGGGGCATGCTTTTTTTTTTAAATGTTGAAGTTAAAAGCATCAATCTGGTGCGCTTTGATAGCAACATTAGGAAATCTATGGATACATGTCTCAACATCCATATGAAACAGAACTGTCAGCAGATTTTCTTCTTATTTAAGGATATTTTACAAATCACTCCTCTTTTAAACTGTATTCTTGTTTATTAATAACAACGTCATATAGTATTTTATACCTGTTTACTTTATTCTCTTAATTTTTTTGAACTATAACGATCATATAAAGATGTGCCTTTACCTCACTGGTTGTAGAAAAAGCTTCTTATATTCGTTAGCATAGCTAGCTAAGCAGATGCTAATAACAACAAAGTTATTTACTGTATGATCAGTATGACAGATGAACAGATCGCCACTGGGCTTTCAACTAAAGACACAGCCACGCAAGAACTGCAGCATGTGTACGGCTCCTTATGGGTACTGCAATTTGTGAAGTGCCGGAGCGGCGTTCCGGTACTCTCCGGCAGAACTACACCCCTGTCAGACGAGACATATACCACGAGATGACACGTTAGGCTCGTGTTGTGTTCAAGGAACCTGACCTTGGCAAGGAAAAACAGGCACACGCTCGTTTAACCTAACCCTCGCGGACCGTATACGGCCCGGAGGCCGGAGGTTCCCCACCCCTGCTTTAAAGTCACACAATGACAGAGACAAAATAACCAATCTAGGCAGTCATCATCATCATTGCTTATGTTCTACGAGATTGAATATAAATATTCTAAATGAGGTATGGTAGCTTTGGAGAGAGCATAGTATAGTGTAGCATTTTCAGTTTCCTATCAGTGACTTAGATAGTGACTAGCTGTCTGATGGTAAGTGGGTGAGCATTTCTTTTTAAATGTACCTGAACTAATATTTAATTTTGTATTTGTTTTCTGTTAATTGGTTAAAACATGTTTTGCTGCTCCCTGCCACATTCTTATCTTCCAATACTGTAACTCCTGTTTGTTTCTCTAGAACAGGGGTCGGCAACTCCTGGCGGCACGCGGCACCGTAACCAGTGGCACACTAGGAATAGGAATAAGTGTGCAAAATATTTAAATAGTATTTTCGGATCCTGAACGAGACCGCCGCCAGAGCGCGTCTCCCCGTTACCTGCAGAAGGAAGCCATGCACGCAACGCAACCCTGCTCTCTTTATCTCCAGGTGACTTTCTGCCGCTTTCCTCCGTGGTGCAGTGCTGATCGTTTCACCACGGAGAAAAGCACTTCACTAATTGCAGTACCCATAAGGAGCTGTACACATGCCGCAGTTTTTGCGTGGCTGTGTATTTAGTTGAAAGCCCAGTGGCGATCTGCTCATCTCTCATCGAAATGATAACATCTTGTTAGTCTCCGGGTTATCGGGTAATTTGTTTCGGGAAATGTTTTTATGTTAGTGTTAACTGGGAAGAATAATTCAAACACGTTTATTCAAAGTTGCAGTTAATAGGTAAATACGGGTAAGACTTTTCCAACAAAAGGAGTACCCTCCACCGCTTACTAAACTTGACATTGAAAATTTAGGAGTAGGTCACGTGTAAACACCAGCAAAAAATGGGGGTGCAATTGAACTATTTTTGACGGAATTATATCGGATTACAGTTAATACGGAACAATACGTCAAGCTATAAAGTATTAAAGTGGTAAATAAAACTTATGATTTCTTTTGAATTTTTACAAGAATTTTACATTCCACAAAAAGGAGGGGGGACACTTAAGATCTCGAATAATACCTCACACAAATAAAAAATACCTCTAGACTATGGGGAGACACCCAGAGGGTACGTACAAAGTACAAACACACACTTCTCGAATACGAAACTCCACTACTAAAAAATAAAGTAAGTGACGCGGTGTAAGAACGGAGGAAGAAGCCAGGACTTTATATAAAATGTAAGTATAGGAAAGTAAGACTCCAGAATTCTCGGCGGACCTGACTTACCCACTTATTGTCGAATAAATTAAGGGGTTGAGAGGACATTACATTAGGTGATCGGATTACCTGCCCATGATCAAAAAAGAAGGGTCAGGGGAAGAACACTGCGCAAACAATAGTCTCAGACCCCAGTTGTCATTGTTGTACACTACCTGTGGACTCGACTTAGGTAAATGAATTGTGATAAAACGAGATAGGTATTTTGTTCGTCCAAAGAATGGAGTTACTATTACCTTTATAATGTTAGAACTGAGCGAACCGAGAGGGCGCTCTATTGTCTTCAAACGAAAACTTCACCTGCCTCCCCCCAGAACGATAAAAACAGTGTTGCGTACCTAAGGTCGTCCACTTCTTACAGTGTTCAGCAACAGTGATTTGTTGTTTTATGTATTAAACAGTACTGTAGGTGTACCTGTGCCCTGAAAAGAAAGAGCGGAGTAGTCGGTCTTTGTTCGACCCACCGAAGTCCAGTGTAACACCAAACCGATATTGTTGTAATGAATTTACTGATGGACAGCTACTTGAACGGAGACCAATTTCCCCATCAAAGTTACAAAACTATCAATCGCCGAACATAACTCGCATGTAATACACAGCATTGCCAAATATTGGAATACCTTAGTCCTTACCACTTCTGTACCACAACTTTGAGAGTTACGTTAGTTTACAACCGAGTTTGTCAGGCGCTTGGTAAGAAACCTTTAACAAACCAACTCGTACCAAGGTATTTCGTGTAATTTGATCTGATGACCTATAGGGTAGCACTGAGGACCAGTGGTAACAACGGAGCAGGTTTATATCAGCTACAGCCAGAATCTCGTCCCGACGCAGCGCGTTGGAAAAACTATACTCAACGGTAAATTCCTCCTCCCGCCCTTCGGGAGCGACGCCCCTTCGGTCACAAACCTGGACAGTCGCCGTTAATGTACTACGGCTTAAATTGTTTGTGTAAATTTTATTAACCAAATTTGCGGTATTATTATTCCTGCCAGCAGGCAAAGACACTAAGAAGGTCTCGGTGTGTACAATACCTATAATCCGCAGTAGCGTCTTCACTCTACTCTAGCCACGAGGGAAAAATTTCTCTCTCTCTCTCCCCACACCTAACCACCGTACGACGACCAACACCAACCATCTCGCTGTCACTCCTTGCACCGATAACAAAGACCTTCACTTTGCTCCTTCGTCTTTTGTCTCCAGACACTACATTAAAACACTGTCTTCCTGTGGAGTTATTTTAAGTGCAGGAAGGGTTCTTTCCGGAGCCGGGAGAAGAGGTCAGTAAATTCGATTTCACCCCAACACAACTTGGACTTCGAACCAACGAAGACGGGAGGACTGCATGCCAGACCTCGGCTGGTCCTTTCAAGTTGTGTGTCTACCGGTCAGGCGGGGAAAATGGAGTAAGTGTGGTTGCGTTGAGCCAAGTTCGAGGCACGATATCCGAAAAAGTCCAAGCTTGGCCGAGAACCAAAATTCGGATGGCCGAGAAAGTGTGTCGGGTTCAGGCTGACCACGACGGCAGTAACGCAGACAAAAGCAGACTGCGATTGGCAAACGCACGGACGAAGTATTTCAGGTTTGGCGGCGTCTTTAGGGAGTGTCGACTGTGGCTGTGGTTGTTGGTTACCGCTAACACGAGTGTCGAAGAGTACATGGAGAAGCCTTCTGGGTCCTAAGGGTCATCCATCGACCCAGAGAAGTCACCTGGTGACGGACGAACAATTCAAAGAGGGTAGCAACACATGTTTGACCTATTTTGCGGCCGAAAACAACAACAAGTCCTCAACTAAAGGGCGGGGACGGGGCCGGGGGCGGAGCTGCAATTCGCACCTGCATACAACGAAAAACGACGACCGGCCTGTTAAAAACACGAGGCTTTACTTGGTAAAGGGCCTCGATTCTCCGAACGGAGGCGACGCCACACTTCTCCTTTTGGGCCAACGAAAGTTCCGGGAGGTCGAGGCTCGGAACCGGACGTTTGTGGCAACCACACTACTCCATAATNTCTCACTAACCACTGATCTGTGGACATCTTGCACCATGGATCCATACATCACCATAACTGCCCACTACATCACAGACACCTGGGAGTTAAAATCCAGAGTGCTGCGAACCACTATCATGCCAGAGAGACACACCGCTGTGAATATAGCCCAGAGGCTCAAAGAAACAATTGAGGAGTGGGACTTAGTTGTGTTTTGCACTATTCATGACAATGCAAGCAGCATGAACCTGGCAATGGAGCTCTGCGAGCAGTTTCCCCACCACCTTGGATGCGCCGGACACAACATTCAACTAGCAATAAAAGCAGGGTTGCACTTGCCAGAAATCGCCAAGACCACAGATGCTGCCAGGCGTGTTGTCAGTCATTTTCGTCACTCCTCAGTAGCAGTTTGTGCTTTGAAGAAACGTCAAGAACAGCTTGGAATAAAAGTACACAAACTCCAAAACGACTGTGCGACCCGCTGGAATTCAACGTTGACCATGCTCGAGCGACTGTATGAGCAGAGACTCCCGGTGCAGGCCGTCCTTGCGGATGAGACAGTGACAAAAGTTGGCATCCAAAGATCCCTCGCCATGAGAGAGTGCCAGTGGGAACTGGTGGAACAGCTGATCCCGGTGCTCAGGCCTCTAGCAAAGGCGACAACTATCATGTGCGGAGAAAATCACGTCGGGCTGTCCTTCATCTACCCCGTCCTACTGAACATGGCTAACAACACGCTAAGTGTAAATGAGTCCGATCTGGCGGCTATTTGTTCCTTCAAGAATAACGTGAGGAAAGAGCTCATCGCCCGCTTCAAGCTGTTGTCTCGCCTGCTGGCAGAATCCATCCCGATCACGGCATGCATGCTAGATCCACGATTTAAGCATCTGAAGTTCCTTCCAGACGATGTCAGAGAGGAAGCCCAGGCGCACCTGACTCAATTAGTGCGTGAAGACGGAGAGGTGGAACAGCCGGGAGCTACAGGTAAATAGAGTTGAACTAGCGATAATTGTTTCACAAAAAAGTCCTACTTAAACCGGCCAAATTGTAAAACAATGTGTTTATCATTAATGTGGTTCATTTTTGCTGTAGGGGAAGAGGAGATCGCAGACAACGTTGGAGTGGAGCTGGCGGAAGCAAGTTGCAAAAAGGCGAGACTGGAGAGTGACTTTGAACAGCTGTTTGGAGCTCATTTCGAGAGCAGCAGCAAGAAAAAACGGGTCAACAGTGATGCTGATGATGAGCTACGGGATTACTGCCAGCGGACACCGCATATCCCCACAATGGATAATCCACTGGAGTGGTGGGCAGAAAACGTGCACCGCTTCCCCCGTTTAGCCGAGCTTTCGAGGAGCTACCTGGCTATTCCAGCCACAAGCACCCCGAGTGAGAGGGTTTTTTCCCTGGAAGGCAACACTGTCACCCGACAGCGGTCAAGCCTCCTTCCCTCACATGTCGATGCGTTGGTGTTCCTCAACGCAAACCAAACATCTGGAAAGGTGGACGTTATCATGGAGGACAGCGATTAAAGTGTTGCGCACTGGATTTACGTGGCATTTATGTAAACAGAGTTTTTTGCTGTAGATTTTGGTGAGTCCAGTTACTGATTGTTATTTACTAAGTCCAGTTACTGTTTGTTATTTACTCAGCCATGTAACACCAATTAAAATGCAGTGTTTAATGTAACTGTATGAGTTCCAATATAAAATAGTTTCATATTTTTTCACACCTCTCTTTGTGTGTCTTTATTATGACTAGTCGACTGCTATTTTGAAAAATGTGTCGACTAGTAAATATTGGTAGTTATGAAACCCCTATTGTTAACAAGTGGCTGAATAGGACTACAGAAGTTGTTGAGGACGTTGTACGTCATTACACCGAACACGTAAACACTCCGCTAAGTTTGTTTGCCCCTGTTCTGCTTGATAGCAAGTACCTGCGTTCTTGCAAACTGTTAAAACAAACGCTTCAACTTGTACAATTTTGAATCTGTATTTTTGAATATCGATCTTAAGTTGTGTGACGTTGAAGTCGTCCGACCCTGCTGTACACGGCTGTAGTTCACTTATAGCATAACGTTAGCATTTAGCATTTATGATTCGAACATTTTAAAAGTAGGGTAGACATGTGGATATTATCCGGCTGAACAAAACGTGCATTTATCAAACAGGTTTGTTTTCCACAGACCTTATTTCTGAGAAATCCCATTGTTTTTTGTCGAGGGAATCCATGCGCAGCTTACTTCCGGGTAAATATGTCATCCCTGCACCACTCCATTGGTCAACCGCTTTGAGATGTCCCGCCCCTTAGCCTATCTTGTAGAATATGATAGAGTGAAGCGCAATATAAGTGTAACTAGTGATATCACTATGTTCTGGAAGTTAACAAAGAAGTCCAATGGAGGTGTTTCAGGAAGGGGGGGGGAGGGGTGTTTGGGAGATGATGTTAAGCCTTTGCAGACTATTTACATGCACAACAACCTACAGGAAAGTGAAAACCACCAACAGGAAAGGGCCTCTTTAAAAAAGCAGAAGGTATTGAAAGACAGGCTCACAGGTTGTGGTTTTATTGTCTCTTTCATTAGATTGGTTTACAATAACAAGGACATATCATATGTGTCCTCTAATATTGCACCTTCAGTTACTTGCTCTTCTTGTAATTTTCTGTACTGTTTGTGTTGCTGCCAGGTCACCACTGTTCAGGTTCTTCCAGGTGTTCCAGATGGCTCCTCTGACCTTCCACTAACAGGCAATTTATCAGCACAAGGACATGGAGGCTTTCTCCTTAGTTTGTATTTTTGGGCCAAAAACAAATAGTAAAAGACAGACATCAGAATACAAGATGACAATTAAAAACAGTAACTCCTGGCTGTGAGGTACCTGAGGGGCACTTATGATGCTCTGTGCCTCGCAACACGAGGCATTAATGATGGCAGCATGTGAGAGTATTCCGAGCATTAATGTGTGCATTCAGTGTTACTGATGACAAACAGCATTATGTGACCAATTAAGAGGCAAAAGTGCTAAACACTCACCACAGCAGGGTTTACGTCGGCACCTACTTTGGAATTTGGCCATTAGTAAAATATTTGTTTTGGCCAATTTCGATATGAATTTCGATTTGTGACATTATGACATAGTCGTATAGTTTTTGTCGGTGACAATTGTGTGTAATTCTTGTGATGCATTATCAATTTTTGTATCTTGTAAGTATTTTCTGGCTTCAGTTTCGCTATGGTTGTTGTGTGCAGTTACCATGGTTACTGATTTATATATTATTAAACCTATATTACAACTTTATCATACCAATGTTACACCCATATTATACCCTTAGTACAGCCATTTTGGACAGTTTTCTTTCAGAATTACATGAATGTTGTAATGTCCTTACAGAAGACAAGAGGCTGTGTGGCCTTCATGCATTGCGGCAGGAAATAAGGATGTGTTGGACTGGTGGTGGACGGGCATGTGTGCCTGAGTTTCATGAATACGCTGTAGCTTGCATCCCAACAAACACATGCAGTACTTCATTACATTAAACCATTCAAACTTAGTTTGAATGCTATCCATTTCACCGGGTCATTTAGCAACACATCAGAACACATTCTTTGACATACTTTTATAAAAAACAGGTCCCGCCACACAAGTCTATATATCCTTTGTTCTAAACAAAGGTCTAATTGACTCAGAAATGCTCTCGAGAAATCAAAAGCCTTCTAGGTCACAGCACTTTGTGATGGGAAGTGTAAATACAGAGAGGCAAATCAAGTTAGAATGCACTCAGTGCTCGTTTGCTGACAGCGAGAAATAAAAGCAAGGTGCAATAAGATCTGAGCGAGGAGTTTGCTGAAGGTGAGCTGTGGGAGCGCCCTAATGAGCAAAAGATCCACATGTGATTGACTAAGAGGCCGTTAATTTGATTTCAGCCCTCCTTAATGAGTAAGTCAGCACTCAGATGGGGCAGGGGAGAAAAGAGATGAGAATGGGAGGAAAACCTTGGGTCAGTTCCTTTCAAATCTGCTGCCACTTCAAAGGAGACGTAATGATCAGAGCCAGCCAGCGACCAACAGGACATACGCGGACGTAGAGATGACAAGCGGTCCATCGCGTCTTGCTTTCATTTGCAGACTTGCGCGATGCAGATGAAAGGCGGGACCACGCTGAGCAGGTATCAGAAACAGACACCAGGCTTCATTTCTCACTTTCACAACAACAAACCTGCAGAGAACAAACAAACCCAACTGTACTGTAAAACTGTTATTTCAAATTCCAGAGAGGAACTTGTAATTTATTATAATCTGTTACAGGCCCATTTCAGTCGGCCACAAATAGGAATCCATTTCCTGATTACTTGGTAGTATGGGAATTTTCTAGTTTGCAACACAGAATCTTGTATTTTTACACCAGTGAGTTCTCAATTAAACTCAACTCCTTCATGGTCATGTTGATTATTTAAATATCCACTATTGAACTCTGTTTATTGCAGCTCTGACATCTCTGTATTCCTTTGAGTTGATGCTTAATCAAAATGTAATCTCTTTGAAACATCTGATAGAGCTCCTAATGGTGTCACATTGAATGAGAAGAAAATGAACAAATGAAGAGCAAAGGCTACTTGAATCTTTAATGTTACTCGCTGCACAACACTTTTAAAATCTCAAATAGAAAGCATGAATGTACACTTTCCACTGATGGTCAATGGGTAAAAGTAATAGAAGTAGTAAAAAGCATAAGACTTGAGAAAAGAGGAAAGGTTAAGTCAGGGTCAACCTTTGCATCTTTACCTTACATTTACCAGTCACTAGGTCAGGTTAAGTATTACTGTATGTCCAACACCACCTTCCATTTTGGAAATCCTAAGAACATTGGGTTTTGTGGGGATTGGAAATTGGGCTTTCAGTAATGATGAACTAATGAACTGTACTCTAATTAGCAGGGTGTTTATTGTGCGCTTTTGGAATCGATTGATCTCAGGTGTCCTCATGCAGGCAGTATAAAGAGTCAACAGTGTTTTGGGCCTTCCCTTAGTTTAACACCAAGGACAAATGGAAAACTTGCTTTAATGAAAGTCTCAGAATAAAGGATGCCCCTGTTTTGGACAGGATCATCAGATGTGTCTGATAAGGCTGTCATTTTGCTTCGCAGATCACAAGAGTGTCTGGTCTAACGCTGTGTGTTATTTTTATTTGTGTTTTTGTTGAATCTGAACCACACCAGCCAAACAAAAACACATTCAAACTAAAAACAGCATGCATTAATGTCTGAACTGGATGCCATCAGACTAAAAGGTTATACACAACAAATTACGATTCCATCCATCTTCGTCCGTGTTGTGTCGCTAGCGGCCGCCCTAAACTTCCCCTTCCCTTGCCACATCAACCGGCTCTGACTGGGGGATTCTAAGACGCTCCAGCGGAGATATAATCCCTGGACCTGGTCCTGGGTCTGCCCCTAGATCTCCTCCAAGCAGGCGTTCCCAGGACACCTCCCTAGGGAGGCGCCCAGGTGGCATCCACACTAGGTTACTGAATAAAGTGAACTGCTCCTTTATGCATACATTACCCCTGTGATTCTCCTGCCCATCTCAGACTCAATTGACCCTTGACTTGAGAACCAGACCCTGACATACTTGAACTCCTTCAGTTGGAATAAGGATTCATTACCTGCTCAGAGAAGGCAGTTCATCGGTTTTCTGCTGAGAATCATCTCCTTAAAAGAAGACGTTCTGATCCTCATCCAGCTGCTTCACACTCGGCTGCGAACCGATCCAATGAGACATGAAGGTTGCAGAGCGGTGACGCCAACAGAACCACATCATCTGAAAAAAACAGCAATGCAATCCTTAGCCCGACAAACTCATCTTAGCCCCTGCCCCGCCCCTTACATTACTGCACATTAAAGAAACCCCATTAACAAACCTACAGTTTATTCATTAATATCTCCGTTTGAAGGTATGATTGAGCTGTTTATTGTAAATGTTTAGATTTCAAAGCCGTAAGTAATACAGTGTCTGATCAGTTGCCGTTTTAAAATCGCTCAGTGATGCAGACAGCAGCTATGTTTCAATCATTTTGGCTTCCTCTGTACCTGTCCTGTTTTAATAGGCAAGGCAAGTTTATTTATATAGCACCTTTCAACACAAGGCAATTCAAGGTGCTTTACAAAAATGAAAGACATTCAGACAAAGGCATTTAAAAACAGTCATTAAAAAGAAAAGATAATAAAAGAAACATTAAAAGAAAAAATACATGAATAAAAAGTACATGAATAAAAAGTTACAGTGCAGTTTAAGATATGAATAGTTCACACATAAGTTCCACTAAAAGTAATAATAGAGTCATTACAGAACATACATAACTGACACCTATATTTGAAAGACCAATAGCCATTTATTTTTGAAGGATCCTTGTGTGATTGTATTGTTATACTTCAGCTTTTTTCCTTTCTCACCATTGTGTGAATACTTTGGCCAGCAGGTTGCTGTGTAATAGACACATGAAAGCCAATGAAGCACAGCAAAAGCTCCTAAACAAGCATCAATAATAGACGGATGCGCTATCTCCTGGGCTCAGCTCTGCAGGAGGTACACAATCTAGCGAAACCAACCATCTGTGGCCCAAACAAAAACCTTCAGAAGCTCTGATCTCCACCCCCCCCCCCCCNTTTGTATTTCTATAGGTTGTATAGATACGAGCATGGTTTTACTAACATGTTTAATCATGTTTAATGCCGTTTGCTAAGACTTTATAAGTCGCTCATAAAACACAGGAGGTATGGAAACTAAGAACACCATATATTTGTAGATTTGGCAGCTGATATAACTCAACACATCAGTTTTATTTCCTTTAACTGGTGGATATAGAGTTGCTGCAGTGGAGACGCTGCGCACAGCTGATCGACAGCTGGAACACAAACCACCAAATAAAAACATTAATTGACTCCACTCCGCAGGGATCCCCCGATACTTTGCTACAGTTGCTCATCATGGTGGGGGGGGGGGCACACTGCGTGAGGAAGGTTATGTGTATTTTGTGATTAACTTTTTTCGGACCACTTATTTATTTTGGTGAAGATACGACCTCCATGCTGCTACTCTGGTTCAAACTGCATCCACCTAACGATGTGATTTGTCTACCTCCCCAAAGAACCACAATCTGACACAGTGTGAGATGTCTTTTTTAGCTGTTCTGTCGTCATTTCCTGTTATCTTCTTCCTGCAGTCAGTCAAAAATGAATATTAATACCGGGCGTTTCTTTGACTATTTATAGGCAAATATGGGCGTTTCGTGAAGCCCGCAAAAGCTGCGCCGCATTTCGAGTTGATTGTGATTTATAAAGGGAAACCGGCGTAGGACGTGCGTGAGCAGTGTTTTACAAATCGGAATATTTGTGTGCATATTTATTTGCTTTTGCCGTAAAACACCTTCCCACGTGAATCCTACGCAAAGTTTTATAAATGAGGCCCCTGAACTCATACTTGCCAACCTTTAGACCTCAGAAATCGGGAGCATTTCAAAATCCGGGGAGAGGGCAATGAAATCGGGAGTCTCCCGCGAAAATCGGGAGGGTTGACAAGTATGCCTGAACTGTGGAAGATAAAACGGGTTCCACGTCTGTGTTTTTATTTGTAGTGAGAAATGTTGGACTTAAGTGACAGATATGCTAAATAAAAGACTTTTCAGTTCCACTTAAATAAATATATGTATCCCTTTAGTATTTACATTGATTCTCTTGAATTTAAGTTCAGATTAGATACATGTGATACAGAGACTTACTAATATTAACAACACAAACAAATAAATAACAGAATAGGATAGAAAAGAGAGAAACCTGTACAGCAGTGATGTCATCAGTTACATTCTGTATATTTAAGTACTTCCTTGTACCTGACCCAGACCCTGCACATGTTTTCACCTCAGTTACTATCAGCTCCATAGTTTATCTGAGAAAGGTCAAAGACCCTCCATTCACATGGCTTACCTCTCTGTCCTTATTGAATGTCTTGTGAGAGTTCAGTCAGTGTCCAGCTGTGCCTCGCAGACTTCACACTCCAACAGGAAGTGAGTGTGAGTGAAGCAGGCCTCCTGAGCAGTCTCCACCCTGTTGCTACAAGGAAGTACTCTATCCACATTCCCCAGGTGTGACCCAGCTCTGGAATTCACCTGTCACTGTGGCAGTACTCAGCTCTGCCAACATGAGGCCCAGCCTGGGAATACACCCTTTAACCCTCTAACCCTTTTAGAGGAAACGTCATCAAATGTAATTCATGTTGACTTTTTCCGGGATTGTTTAGTTTGTGAGCTTCTTATTGTTTGTATTAAGTAAGGAAGAGTGGCCACACGTGAAATATTTCCCAGAATTCAGACTTTTTTATAGGAATTCTGACATATTTTCTGAGAATTCAGACTTAAAAGTCAGAATAAAAAAACACCGAACTGCACCCCATCAACCTTCACCCAGAAGAAGCACGCCCCAGCGGATGGATAGGGGCCAGAGCGCGCGACTCTTCTGTGCGTCAACAGAGCAGCAGGTGTCGCTTTTCTGCCTTCTGCTGATAGCTCATAATGTGTTCCATGTTCCATCGTGTTTTTAAACACTGCGTAATAAAAAACGTGTCTAGGACAAGAAATGTTTTATAGGCCTATTGTTAAAGACAGATTGTCAAACGGTATATTATAGTGTGTTTATGTGCGTTTTTTTTATCTGTATTCGAGTATTTTTGTATTTCATCTTAAGTTTTATTTGGTGCTGCATTTCAAATTTTCTCTTTTCTGTTGAGGTAATTCAACTGCAAAATTAAAAATGAAAAAAAAAATGTTCGATTTTACGGAGCGCAGTTAAACGCACCATAGATCATAACAAGTGCGTCATGTGACACATGCAGCACACGCAGGCGCGGTGAAATCCTAGAGCAGAAGCTTCTGTAGCCGGTGTGGAGTATGAGCCCGATGTTAGCTGTGTTCACGGTGACCCTGCTCTGTGTGGGGCACGGCCTGCCGCTCTCTTTCCAGGTAACAGCTTACGTGATATACTTATTTAAAATACACATATGTGTGTGTGTTTCCTGAAACATCAGTTCCCTTCTGGAGGAAGCTCAAGTGGGGAGTCACGTGTCCCCTACTTCTCGGTCTGACTGAAATTATTTTTAACACATTTATAATGTTCTGCTTTAAAGTGACAAACGATGCAAAACGTATTAGAAGGTGTGGAATGTGGATACTGGTGTAAAGCACAATTGGGTTTAAGTGGTGAAATGTAACAAAGTACGTTTACTCAAGTACTTTACCAAAGTAAAAAACGTAGCTACTTGTACTCTACTGGAGTATTTTTCGCTTAATGCTACTTTATACTTTTACTCCACTACATTTTGAAGACAAATGTTGAACTCTTTACATTTATTTTACAGATTTAGTTACTTGTTACACTACAGACTGAGGTTGTTAATACAAAATATAAATCAATTATATAGGTTAGTAAGGCTACCCAATATAAGTAAAGCAACCCCACTTTTACCAAGATATGAACAAATGAATGCATCAATAATTATAATATATAATAATAATTTCACAAATATGCTGTTTAAATGTGCTATTATACATAACATAAAGTACCTTTTTACTTTTGGTACTGAAAATATGTTTTGATGCCAATACTTTTATACTTTTACTTAAGTACATTTTAAAATGCAGGAACTTCACTTGCAACTGAGTATTCTTACACTGTAGTATTGATACTTTTACTTAAGTAAATAATCTGAGCTCTTCTCTCATCTCTGGTTTCACTTAGTGTTATGTTAAGCCCTATAGAAGAACGGAGATGTAAAAGTTTTAAACACAGGTCTCTTTATGATCGTTTTAGGACCAGATAACTCAGTTTAATGTGCGCTGTACATTCATTTCCATAGTCAAGAAAACATGATGGATTCCAGACTAAAGGCCAGTTCACAGAGAAGTATTTCACTCAGACTCTGGACCACTTCAACTTCAACAGCATGGGGAATGGAACCTTCCAGCAGCGATACCTGATCACAGGTCAAGCCACTTCCCATTTTCAATGTTACATATGCTGCGCTCATGAGCAAATTACTTATTGTGTTCTTTTTTTTCTCTCCTTTAGATAAGTACTGGAAGGAAGGCTACGGCCCTATTTTATTCTACACTGGCAATGAGGGAGACATCTGGGAGTTTGCAGCTAACTCTGGTTTCATCTCAGAGTTAGCTGCACAGCAAGGTGGCCTGGTCATATTTGCAGAACATGTAAGAACAAAGAGCACAGTCAAATAAACCATATTACATCTGTATATTATTGACTGAACTCAAAGTCAAATTCCCAGTTCACGGGACTGAGGAAATAAGGAAATTGATGGTTAAAGTTTGATAATACTGTCAGCTGACTTTCAGCCCCCACAACTTTCCAACCACAATGATGTCTTTTTTCAAAGCAGTTGTGAGCTGGGGTAACGCAGCAGAAACAAAAAACTGTGTTGCTTTCGAGGAACCTCTGTTCATTTTTTAAGTGGCCATGTTTCCAAAAAACATTTTAATCAACATTTTCTTAAATGTGTAATTTTTGCGTCCTCATTGAATGGGGTGACGTCAAGCTTTGCCGAACTGCATTGTGGTTCCGTCGCGCCGCTTTACCTCCGTTGCTCGCTTCGAAAAGTTGAGAAAAGTTTAACTTTTCAAGCGTGATGTCCTTTTCTGGAGATACTCCAGCTCTAACACTGCCTCCATTAACCCCCCCCCCCCCCCCCCCCCCCCCGGNNCCCACCTGCAGAGGTACTATGGCCGCTCGCTGCCGTTTGGCAAAGACTCCTTCAGCTCCCCCCAGGTGGGCCTGCTGACGGTGGAGCAGGCGCTGGCGGACTTCGCTCTGATGATCTCTGAGCTGAAGCAGCAGCTGGCCGCTCCGCTCTGCCCTGTCATCGCGTTCGGAGGCAGGTAGGTCCACACACTCATGTCAGAACTATTCTCCCAGAAAAGGTGAAACATGTGCTTAACTTTACCTAATGATCTAGCAAGAATGGTCCCCAATGTGGATTTGACCAAGCTTAATGAAGAAATGTAATAATCATAATTGTATGAAAATGGTTTATTTTAGACATGCTCCTGCTCCTGCTGGTTATTGGAGATGAGATATAAAGAGCAACAGTAAAGCGTTCAGAGGCTGATAAGATACAAACAATATGAGCCTTTATCTTGTGCTTTCACTTTTCTGAAGTATGATTGTGACTGAATGAAAAGTTAACTTTTGTTTTGTTGATCAGACATTAGTTGTATTAATATTCACTTAATCTTAAACCAGACAGGAAATATAAACGATACACATGTTGTTCTTATTGGCTCTCTTGTTTGTGCCTCCTCTCCCTGCAGTTATGGAGGAATGCTATCGGCCTATATGAGACTCAAGTATCCCAACATGGTGGCGGGGGCTCTTGCTGCCAGCGCCCCCGTGCTCTCCACTGCGGGGCTCGGGGACTCCAGACAGTTTTTCAGAGACGTTACAGCTGTAAGTGTTTATGTCCTCAACGTGTGATGCAGAGAGACACATCTACTACAGGCTCTAAGATATCTGAGTTGGTTTGGACCTTAAACTGTGAACAGTCTAGCTCAAAATGTGTGAATGTACAGTACGGTAAGGCAGGTTGGATAATGAATGCACCTCTGTTACTCTTTCAAAGGATTTTGAGCGGGTAAGCCCAGCGTGTAGAGATGCTGTGAGAGGAGCGTTTCAGCAGCTCAAAGAACTAGCTCAGCTTCAAGGTACTGCTCTGCTTTCTGAACAGAAGATGGCTGAATGACTGTAGGCAGAAAGGATTGTGTTCTATTCAAAACAAAGTATTACAGTATATTATATAGTAGTGACTCTGAATAAGGAATAAAAAGCCACTGCTTGATGGAACAGATTACAGTCGGATCCAGTCGGAGTTCTTCCTGTGTTCCCCGCTGGCGTCCTCTCAGGACATCCAGCAGCTGTACGGCCTGCTGAGGAATGCCTTCACTCTGATGGCCATGCTGGACTACCCCTACAGCACCCACTTCATGGGCAACATGCCTGCCAACCCAGTCAAGGTAACAGCTGATCAGCAGCAGTCTGAAGTGCCACATCACTAATATACAAACATGTGTTTGTAAACGGAACAGAAACCTATAGTCTGGTTGCCAGTGTAGTGAACCAGGAAATGTTGAGTACCCCCAACTTGCATATGTTGGGCAATTTGCACAATTAGCACAAGTTGTGTTTATTAAATGTAATGGCATTATAGCCTATGTAAACTATGTTTAAAAAATGACTTTGCCGATTTGACATTCCACTTCTGGAATGTCAAGCTGAAAGTGGCAATATTTGTACTCTTTGGGCTGATTCTCACTACCATGAATAGTGTTGCAAGCATTAGATATAGAGCGTAAGATGAACAGTGTTCACTGTGGACAATTATTTTTCAAATAAATAAGCAATATTCCCAATCAAAATGATCCAGAGCCCCCTAAAACATTGTCTGGTTTAAACTACACTTTTTGTATACTTATAATGTCAGAAATGGACTCAATATCTTCAATTACCCCCCAAACCACTCCAAAGTTGTCCAAATCGACGAAGCCATCTTAGTAACTATTAGCTATTAGTCCACATAGGCTATAATGGTAATTCATTTGAATAAACACAACTTATGCTACTACATTTCCGGGTTCCCTATACTGTATGACTCTATGAGCTGCCGACTTTTATGAAGGCTACTTTTCATATTCAGCCTTCCCAAACCAAACCAGCTTTTCAAAACTGCTGCACATTAATATCAAGGAAACAAAATATGATTCTTTGAAACTGCAGAATAATGACACTGTAAATATATGAAATGAAAGGTCTGCAGGGTAAGCAAAAACAAAATAAAACAATAATTCAATCAATCAATCAATGTTTATTTATATAGCCCAATATCACAAATGTTACATTTGTCTCAGTGGACTTCACAGTTTGTACAGAATATCAGTATGACAATACGACACCCTCTATCCTTAGACCCTCACATCGTACAAGGAAAAACTTCCAGAGAAAACCCACAGTTTAAAGGGAAAAATGGGAGAAACCTCAGGGAGAGCAACAGAGGAGGGATCCCTCTCCCAGGACGGACAGACGTGCAATAGATGCTGTGTGTAAATCGAATGCATGCATAGACATAGAATAGAAATATCTGTAACATGAATATAAATATAGAAATTAGTATAAATAAGCAGAGATGACCAGAGTGACACGAGTTGGGATCTTTTGTAGCAGCTCACACTGATCTTTGCCTCCTCTCAGGTGGGCTGTGAGACCATGCTCAGTGGACCGGACCTGCTCACCAACCTCAGGAACACAGCAGGTACACACACGTGAAACATAGCATCTGAAACTCAGCATCTGCTTACATCTTCTAAAGAAGCTGCTGTCACAAACTCTCCAGGTGTCATCAGCTGCATTTCATGTAACTAGACAGTAGAGGGCAGTGGTCCGCTCCGTAGAATTCTTACTCATGTTGTTGAATTGCTGGACTGTGTTAATAAACTCCATTTCATTCTGTCACTGATGGTCCACCTTCCTTTCATGCAGGGATTGTGTACAACTCTACGGGGGGGCTGAGCTGCTTTGACCTGTACACCCTGTATCTGCAGTGTGCCGACCCCACCGGCTGTGGGCTGGGTCTGGATAGCCTAGCCTGGGACTATCAGGTACTCCCCCCATCCAAACACACAGCACAGAACAAGCAGGATGTGAATGTTGTGTAATCAGATCAAAATGTCAGAATAATAATATACAGGTTAGTATCAGTCCATCCTCTCTGGAGAGTTTAAAGTTCCAAACCTTAACAATCCTCAGTCAGAATAATGATCCTGGCAGAATCTTTTTTTTTTTCTTCACCTCTTTCACAGAAGAAAGAATTGAGGTATTACATTTAGATTTACCAGTTGAATAAAGCGAGCAGAGAAAGAGATGTAGATCATCAGATTCAGTTCAGAGGACTGGGACTAGGCTTCTTGATGAATAAGATTAACCTCTACAGACTCTCAGACCTCATTTCCATTACAAAGTATAGAATGACCTCTAGTTGTGATGTGTGTATGAATGGTAGAGTCTGTTGAAAAATGACACATTATTTGTCCCACTCATGGTGGTGCTCCATTTTCACACTGACGATCCACACTGAGGATCGCACACTGACGTTCGCACACTGAGGCCCCGGCCCCACGAGGACGCATACGGCTAAACGCATAGGTAGGATTAATGCAATCGCAAAAAAGCTTCCGTCCACACGCAATATTCACCGGATAGTGTCTGTCCACAAGAGACAGCTCCGTTTAGCTCCAACCGCTGGAGAAGCTGCAGTACATATGCAGGAGCCTGTACGTGGCGCTGTAACTTCCTCCACAAAAGCAGCGAAGAAGCATGGTTGTCATGGTTGCCCTTCTGTTTATTCTCCGCGGTGGGGGCCGAGGGAACCGGGCAGAGTTTTTCGCCAGTCAACGTGTATTAAAGTTCCGGACAAAATGATAAAAGTGCCAGTCAAAGGTCTTCTTTGTTATTTATTGAGCTTTAAAACAAATGAATAACGACTCTATATAATAAAATACATGGAGCCTTTCTTTTTCCTCCCTCTCTTATGACAGCGTCAGTGTCTGTCTCAAGCAGCAGCTGATCCAGTAATGAGTGACCCGACAGTAAAAATAAACATATTTATAACTAGTTTAGGTAGTTTGAGAGGTAATTAAAATAGCTAAGGGGGATGATCTGGCTTGAAGTGTGTGTTTTGCTCCGTTCACCGCTGCATCACAGCGGGAGGAGCTGCAGGTGAGCAGAGCTGCGTGTCTCTGTCCTGTCAGATTAGACTTCACTCGCGTTTATGTCCATATCGAGAGAAAGATAAATAATCTGAATTCAGTTTGCAGTTTACTTTGACGTGCGGGTGAGCGGTAGAGGCGGGGAGAGGCGGGGCTATTGCCTCATCATTATCAGAAAATGATCGTATAGGGCTTACACACGGAGCCGTTGGACCCCCCAGAGCGTTGCGTATGCCGTTCTATCCACCTTGGGACCCGTTATCGTTTCCGCAGTTATTTACTGTCATATGCGGTCGTCCTCGTGTGGCCGAATGGTCTATATGACACTAAACAGTAACGCAAACGACCTTTTCGTCCTCGTGTGGCCGGGGCCTTAAGATCCAGACGTCCGTGACTAAAATCCTTCATCCGGTTAAAT
>NW_011369951.1:7003481-7017265 GCF_000735185.1 Notothenia coriiceps
TTTATAATATTAGTCTATTTTGTCTGTTTTTAAATAAATAAAAAACTTGCCTTCAGAACCACTGCTTTCACTGTTCTTAAAGTGGACCTATCATGCTATATTTGAATAATATAGTGTAGGACCATACCTATATAAGGCATATTTATACTTTTTATTTTTCAAAATACCGAAAGATCATGCATTTTAGCCCTTCCTCATTTCGCTCAATTCAACACTGTCTTTGCATGGGCTGATTCTGTGAGAACAGCACCATCTACACTACAGGCCTGGCATATGTACTACATCGTCTCCAGCGCTTTCGAACGGCAATGTCCGTGGCTGTCTCCTCCTGATTGGTGGAGTTGGCCCAATAGCCGTAGCGCCACTTCTGTGACGTCATAGAAGTGTTCAAATCTGGATCAGTCTGTATCAGATCCGTTGCAGCCCCTTTTTAAGAGATTTGGGTATGGAGGAAAATAGAGAGGCTTAGAGAGGCTTGTGTTTTCTGACACTTGGTGAGTTCCCTGGAACACCGGGGACACATATTCATGTATAAAAGACGTACAAAAGTGCAATTTGCATGATAGGTCACCTTTAAACTAAAACGGAGCATTTTTCTGTCAACTCAGATTTTATTTCAGCTTTTTTAAACTGCAGTAAATGCTCACATGATCATCGTTGGTTACTACCTGAATATGCTAAATGAAAGTAAATAAATAATCTATATATCTATTGTTATTTGTTTTATTAAGGAAATCCAAAAGCAACGGAACGTTATCATGTTAAATTACTTTCTTTTCCAAACCCATAAATAACTACTTTACTACTTTAACTACTTTACTGTGTTTCAAGCTACCTCCAGTGAACCCAAACATGCATTTAAATTACAAACTATAGGATGTAGTCTCTAACATACTGAATCAAGACATTATGTTGCAAAAAGCGTTGCGTCCCTAGGCTATTACTGCAGATTAGAGAGGTGCTAAACAGAGTAGATGAGCCAAAAAGATCCACTTCCAGCCATTTTTTGGTAATGCATACTCATTAGACAGAGCATAGTGTAGTGTCGAGAATGCGATGGGCAATTCACACTGAAACTTGGATAACTGCACTGATACGCAGGTCTACCTCCCATATGCTCCCACTAATGAGGTCAGACCCAGTCTCACACTTCTATGAGTGGTCCAGCTGCCTTATTATAAGGCTCCATGTTTGTGTATGCTAATGATCTCGCTGCTAATAATCTCATTTAGAAACCTGCCAAAGTTTCACCCCTTCAAATTCTCAGTGTATCGCCGACCCTTTCTATATTAATGTGTATTTAAAATATGACATACGACTTTAGGGACTCAAAAGGGGAAGGGTTGAACAAATGTCAAGGTCTGCTAGCTCGGCAGAAGTTGTTATGAAGAATTGTTTTGCTTTAGACCACAGAAGTTTTAAGGTTTTTTTTGTGAAAATACTGCAAATCAAGTGGAAACACGTCATTTAAAGGGGCCCTATTTTGCTCGCTGCGGGGAAAACGGTGGACCTCTGTCGCGCAACCTCAATGATGCCGTTTAAAAACATAAAAAATGAAGGGCGGTGCCGTCAGCGAACCGAACCGGCCGTCAACGGCCCTTGACGACCGGCCGTTCTGTGATTCTCCAGATTCTACAGATGTCTAGTCCGCCCCTGCTACGATCTCATCCTCTCAGCTCAGTCAAATTAATGGAGAGGGAAAATAAATCTGGATTCAGCTTTTAGCGCATAATACAACCTATAGACCCTAATGATATATAGGGTCTATGATAGATAGAAGAATAGACACAGTGACATTTGTTCTCTGCATTTAACCCATCCTAGCACCAGGAGTCTAGTACTAGGAGCAGTGGGCAGCTATTGTACAGCGCCCGGGGAGCAATGGGAGTGAGGGGGGAAGGCGGGTTGTCTGGTGCTTTGCTCAAGGGCACAACGGCAGGGCAGGAGGTGAATTGGGACCTCTCCAAGGTAGCACCTCCTGGGGCCTGTATTTGTACCCTTTGTTGGTAATTCGTCTGCTTAACACCACAAGCTAGCCAATAGAAGCGTGAGTGTTACGTAGTGATGTCATCATGTAACAAAAGTAAACAGAATAGTCCGATAAAGGCATTTCAGGCGGGGGGGGGGAGTGTGTGGGAGAGAAACTGCCTGAGTGAATTTTGGGATTTTAGACTTTGCCGACCCTTGACATGCACAAAAACCTATGTAACACACTACAGTAACAGGAAAACAAAAAAAAGCAAAATAGGGCCTCTTTAAATGTTTACATCTCGTTCATACAAATGTTCCTCTAAAAAGCAGAGTTTTTAGTGTTTGATTGAAAACACTCACTCATGCAAAATATAAAGGCCCTCAGTGTCTGAATAAAAGCCTCCAGAGTACAAAGCTGCTTCTACTTCCACACTTTTAGCTGACACAGGCAATGTTCTCATAGTTAAGACATGAAAGCCATTCACAGAATGTACTGATTCATCACAACTTATTTTGAAAAAATCCATATTCTGTCTTTAAAAACACTTGGCCCCTTCCACCTTGTCAGTACTAATGTGTTTGCCATTGCTCGAAAATCGTGAGTCAACAACTCACAATTTTATCTTATTTTCCACAATGACCTGAACCTGAAATATTTAATCTGCTTAGCAACGGTACATTTGAATAGTAAAAAATTAAAATAAAAACCATAATTCTTCCAAAAGCTATACAGCACACAGAAGAGCCGGTCATACATCACATTTACAATGATTTGTTTGACCAATAAAGCAGATGTATATATGTTATACAAGGTGTTTATCTGAGTCCATCATTGCTATTAGACAGTTTAATTAGACGTAGGATATCCCCGAGACATTGATGTCATTTTCAAAACATAATGGCTAACTGCTGATCCGAAAAGGACAGCACACGTTCAACCATTATATTAATTTATTTCTAATTTATTTGAATAATTCATCAAATAGGAGTAAGTACATCAGGAAATGTATGCCAAATGTTGTGGGCATTAATTATAAAATCGCCATTATTGCATTGACCTTGGCACCAGCTCAGTGTGGGGAATAAAAGGTGGCCCCAAGTTCACCTCCTCTGAGCAGCAATAGCAACATCAAATTCTTCAAAACATGATATACGTTTCATTTTTTTCCCCACCAGGGTTAGTTTGTTCTTGTTTCCAGGCCAAGAAGCTTATAACAACATTACTTTGACAACAATTGTATTGGCATTTCTCAAAGTAGTGTACGATAAAGTGATTTAAAAGAGGTACCGTAAGCATGTTTCGCTCTCTCATCTGATTCTTGGAAAAAGGCAAATACAGCAGGTCATTGAGCTGCTGAGGCCAACACGCTGATTCAGCAAAAAACACACTAGGGTAAAAAAAAGGGAGAAGCTGAAATAATGTGGACACAAAGAGAAGGTGCACATATGTCCCAAATCACTGTCTATATGACAATGGTATATGATAGATTGAAGCACCTAGCCTCTAAAGGTGAGAGTGTTACTTTCACTGCTTGAATTTGCTCCCTATTCTTCGATCGTGTATTGGAAGGAAGTAACATACAGTATACATAAAAAAAGTGCAATGCACAAGTTTTAAATCTCCCTTAAATCGCCTGGTTTGCTCCAAATGGAGACAAAACACCCTTTCTGGGAGTGCATTATATTCAGGATGATTAGTTATTTTCCATTTCATGTTCCCTGAACCTTCACAGATTTTGAGCGGCTCAATGCACCATTTCATTTTTACCGTCCTTCACTGTGATCACCTCATGTGTCACTGTATCTCATGTGAGCTACTCCTGGCTATTATTTACAGCCTTCTTTTGCATACAGAGACTTGGACACATTTTGTGATAAGGTAGGAAACCTTGGCATGAGGGGCTGGAAGGCGACTGCTTCCTCTGCAGGGAAAAATAGACTACTTAGCTCACATTTAGGTGGAGATAATGTTTGTGGGTATTGTTCCAAGCATCTGTGGCCCAATTCCAAACCAGCCCCTACATAATCGCACTCTGTGAGGGAGTGAAATTCAGCTGTAATAACACGCTGAGCTTAATGAGGCTCCTTCTTTAAGGTGTAGGGTGTAATTCAGTATTGTTACAAAAACTGTATTTGCTAGATGAACATTTACACTTGCCTTTATACACTATGTAGAGTTATGTCACCTAGATCAGCTGTGCATAACGCAGACACGTGCGGCTAAAGGTTATGAATTATACATGATTTAATTAAATAGATGCATGGGGTTATTCAGAGAGCACAAAGGAAATGAGATTCCTAACACATGAAGTCCTGCTGCGCTGTTTCACCATAAGATTAGCATTGTATTGCCATTTTCTTTTGTCACTGCCTCCTATTTGAATGGGACAATAATAGCTACAATTTTGCTGTCATTAAATAATGAGTGTTAGAAATGTGCTGAATTCCAACTTTTAGTGGAGATAGCTTGGCGCCTGAAAAGCGAGTATGTGGGGGAATGTAGACACCCTTTTTGTCTTTTTTTTCTAGCTTGCAGTAATCACTAGCTCATTCTCATTCACAATGATTCTCATCAAAGAACACAACATCGCTGTTAGGATTTGAACAACACAACAGAAATAATAATGGTTCATGATGGATTGTGTGATATACAACCTAGATGATTTAAATGTGGTAATTGATATACCTTACCAGTCTTATTTCCCACCTTTTTCTAAAATCCTTTCCCTCCCGTTGGATGGTTTTGTGAGCACAGCTGATGAGCATGAATCTTGAGCTGACCTTTGCCTCGTCTCAGTAGATGAATCAGTCTGGGGGAGTCTCTCTAACCCTAATTTCCCTGGAATGGTGTCTCAAACAGCAGTTGATGCCCAGGTATCTGCAGGATAATGTGATTCTAGTCCATCGCAGACACTATTGCCATGCAGACAATGGCACAGGAAAATGAGGCCGTTTTCAAAATTGCCATGTAGGCTGCCAGAGCTGTCCTCTAGTCAGCAACATTTGTCAAATTCAGAATTGAATCAGCAGTGTTGTGCTCACATAGGCGGCGGTTCAGCATTTGAAAGCAGAGGCAGTCAGCCAGCATCTCCTATTTTACTCATAAGCCTTAAAGGTTATGTGACTCTTTGAATTAATGGCAAATGTGTTTCAAAGTAGGGCAACTATAGGAGTGCCTTCGTAAGAGTGAAACAGTTTGATTTAAGTATGCGCTTGGTCTTTCCATGTCCTTGATGTGTAGTAAAACAAACAGAGCAGCAAGAGCAGCTCTACAAGAACTTAATCCCTGGAACTGAAACTCCTGCTGCTAGTGTTCCAGCTGCTGTCGCTCCCACAGTAGTATATGTGATCCCCTTCCGCACAAAATAATGAGAAGTCACTGCATAATGTACATTTGGAGCTCCTTCTACATTTCGAGTGCCAGGAGATTCTTTTTCACACTATGGTGGATCCAGTCACTGCCACCGTCTACATTTGGATTCCTGCTCTGTTTTGGGGAACTATGCTAATATGGCCTCCCAGTCATCCGATGGTTACCCTGGCCTATTAGTGGCAATTACGCTGTTTGCTAGACTGGTGACAAAAGCTTGGAAGGTGCCTGTAAAAATTGTTATTTTCCCATTAACCAATCCATCGCTTTATCAATCCAGAGCTGGCTGTGCTCCGATAGCACACTATAAAACATCTGCAGAAGAAACAATGCAATTATAGAAGCCATCTGGAACAATAACGTCGGAGAATAGATATGATTAACACTAACATAAACAGATGGCAAAGTGTTAGATTGCTGTTCGACAAGCACATAATAGGAGGGAACCGTAAGTCCAATTACCAATGGCAGCAGTCTGCCGCGGTGGAGTTGGAAGCTGAGCTTCTGCAAGAAGACAATGATGCCTGAAGTCCTCTGCCCTATCTCGTAAAAAAGATAGGGCAGCGTTCAGGTACACAAAAATATTTCATTAATTGGTTAGGGTTAGGGTTAGGGTGGGCTGCAAGTGGAGGGCTTCCGTGATGCTAACACCTTTTTCTTCAAATAAAGTGTTTAGAGTTGAATCCTTTGTTTCATCCCACCTCATGACCACACAGTCAATTATCAATTACAAAGTTTGCCTTCACTTGAAATCACTTCATTAACAAAACTGACCTAAGCGATAAAGGAATCCTAATGATTTTTGTAACATATTGAGGTAAATCTGAGTATTTTCGTTTAATGCTACTTGAACTCACTACATTCGGAAAGCCAATATTGTACTCTTTACTCGACTACATTTAACTGGCAGATTTATTTACTTTACAAATTCTGATTATTAGCTCATAGGAATTATAAATAAATGACTGAATTAAATTGTGGTTGTCAATAAGGGCAAGGTTTAAGATATACAGTACGTTCAGTAATTTAAAATATATGTTTTTGAAATGGGCCAATATGCTTAATGAGTACTTTTGGTAGTTAAGTTGATGCCAATACTTTCACTCAAGTATTTGACCATTTGCTATTGCTACTTTGAGTTATGTATCAATTCTGAGTACCTCTTCCACCCTTGGTCTTGGATAAGTACTCAATAAGCAATTTGGGCATAAAATAGTAGTTGTTGCCAATCCCAAAGATCAGTCTTACCCCTAGATTCCACCGGATTCGTCTGCGTCGCGTTACGGCCGCGTTGTGGCTACGCCGCGGCGTCCGCAAGGATCGCGACCACTCTATTCAATGGGTGCTATTCCACCAGACGCGCCGCGTTACAGCTCAGAAGCGTCCCATAAGCATCTCGCCGCTGGGCTCTGCTCAAAATAGGATTGAAGTCTTATTTGTCAACGCGACGCAAGGCGTTGGAGAAGCGGCGGGCAGGAAGTGGACCGGTCAGAGCATCCGGCCCATCCCCCAAATAAACTATTTTGCATACCCTATCCCTCCGTAGTCTTTCAAGTAGGAGGAGAAATGCCAGCATTCTCCTCTGGTTTACAGGCACTGTGTACATTATATATATAGAATAGTTGTGAATATTTTTACCACTAAAATACAGCAACACATCTTTGATTCATGTCGTTTATAACTGGAATATTACAATTATTATTAACTTTGTCTGTACAAAGTAGCCTGTCCAGGAAATATGCCCAAATCAACAAAAACTGCGAGCCGGCAGGCAAGACGCTCCGCTTCTGAAATGCTTCTGAAACGCGCCCAGTAGGGTATGACGCCGGAGGAGGCCGGACCAAAACCGTGGCGCAGCCGTAACGCGCCGCAGACGGACCCGGTGGAATCTAGGGGTTAGGATCCTTCCATAGAACAACATACAAATAACCTAAGAAAAAAAGAAAAATACATTAAATGGTAAAAGAAAATAGTGAAAGTGACTTAAAGAGAGGAGCTGGAGCCATCTTGAAGGATAGCAGTAATGAAGCTGCGTATTTTTCCTGGGATTAGAACTTTATGAGCACATGGGTATTACATGTGATGTTTCTACGCAGTTCTATCTTAACAGCTCGCAGCGACCAAGAAGAAAATAATGGATGAGTGTCAGCTCTCTTACACTCTCCTCTGAGTTAGGAACTCTATCCTCTGCCCGAGAACCTATTCAGGGTATGTTTACAAGTAATTGCATTCAGAAAAACTAGCCTCTTCAACTAATCTAAGTTCATCATCTGTTCACTGTGTAGCAATTGTATAAGCCATGTTACCGCCGCCGCCACCACCTTCCCTCAAGCATCATATAGAAGTCTTCAGATCTGCCAACAATGAGGCCTCTGCAGGAATATATCTAGGAAAATATAGCTATATTTTTGTGGGATTATATAAAAATACATTTGGCAGGGAACCCTAGTGAAAACAAGGCTTACCAATGCCCTCATATTCTGCAGGTCACAATGTCTAATGGAGAAAATGTAATAAATGGAATGTATTCATTGCCAAAAGGTCTTAATCTTCAACATACATTTACAGACAAATTATCTCTGGTGGGTATGATATAAAGCGGGGTCGCTCCAGTTGCATAAACAGAAGAGTTAGCTGCTTTGTCATTATGATAGCTGCTCTCTCATTTATTAGACATGTTCTCTCAACTTCAAACCATCACAGATTCTACAGAGGCTATGGTCAAGGCTTAAGGATTTCAGGAAGTTACTACGCTTACACTAGCAAACTCCAAGGTTCTGTTCCAGAGAATAAAAAATCCTGAGTCAAAATGAAACTGAAATGTATACTGCAAACACTTACTCAGTGTGTTGTATGGTTCTCTCCAAATAATTAGATAAACAAAGATCAGAAGAGCTCCAAAGATGAAAACATCCTTAGAAAATAGTTGAATATTTTAGATAATCTAGTTACACTGAGCAAAGTACCTGTTTTATGCAGGCTGGTGGACCCAAATGAAAAGAACAATAATTATTTATTACCAGACTCTGAACACAAGGAGAAGGTCAAGAGAGCAAAACAACAGCTGAAAACATCAGGGTAGATTGATCATGAACTGACAAATGGGAAACACGGGTATATAGACAGAAATGGAGACATAGAACTCCTCACAAGCACTAAACAGAGCTGGATTAGGCAACCACTGCTATAAGGAAGGATTAGATAACTAAAGAAAACTATGGTAGATAACACAAGGAGGCGTGTGGCGCAGTGGATAGACCATTGGTGTTCGGATCAGGGGGTCACAGGTTCAAACCCCACTGCAGTCAGCATGTCATTGTGATCCTGGGCAAGACACTTCACCCCAAATTGCTCCTTTGTGGATTGTCCACAGTATTGAGTATGTAAGTCTCTTTGGATAAAAGCGTCTAACAAGTTACATGTCATGTAATGTGACACAAGACCAAAGCAAGAAAATAACTTTACAGGTACAAACTGTTTGCAATAACCAATGCAGCACACATAAAACAGAGCACTAAGCAGAACCTGTTACAGCCCCCTTCACTCTACTATGGGCCTCTGCCTGTGTGTTCTCCTTGCTGGCTCTTATTTGTGCTACATGTGATCAACATAATTAACCTGATGAGCTAACATATCCCACACTGGATCAGTGACTCTACTTTTGGACAGAGCTGCTGTTCAGTTGCACATTTTCACACACCATAACCGATTACTGACTTTCATATTTTCAATAAAAAATGTAAAGCATTATTATTATTATAATTTTTTAAGGTTTGTTAAGTTGAGCTATATTGAAGATCAATATTATTATTGTTACTTTTAAACTTGTCTGGTCATCTTTGTTGCAGCCTACTGTATAAGCTGTGCCGTAACACTCCCAATATCTAGCAAAAGCTGAATGAAACCAACAAAACAATTCAGTTCCCATACTGCCATGCTGGAAATGGGAAATGTCATGGGTGCTTTTTCTTTTCAGCAGTAAATCCTTCTTAACTTTGTTATAGCTAATGTTTCAATATTTAATCGAGGATATACAGATACACAAGCCAAGTCCCCTAAGCCACTGCCGCCCCCAATTGCTTAAGCTTAGTAGCTAGTTGAACAGAGGCAAGCTTTAACCTGATCTCCACACTTTCACTCCATATCAGGTGAGAGTTAGCTCTTGTTAGCTTTATAATGCACACACCAAAAACATGTTTGAACGTGAAAGCTCATCTTGTTAATAAAAGCAGTTTGACAAAATGGTCAGGACTAAAAGCTGCTGTAATAAATATGTATACTTTAACATTGGATAATAAAGACATCAAACTTGTAATTATCATTAAACTCTGCACTTCCCGCTATGCTAACAGTTTAACCATATATTGTCTTGTTAAGGTTTGATAGCTGCAAACTTTAGTTTTGGTTTAGTTTCATGGCTCTCATTATACTCATTTGTAGATGTACAAGGGATGTTTGGCCACTTAGTCACTGATACATGGTTCATTTCTTTGAAAAAGGTAATCCTAATATGCCTGTCTAAATGTAGCACACAGCTGCTCTACATGCCTGTCATGAGGTTTGTTTCTATCCTTATCTAACTGCAGCATGAGATGCACAAACATCCGGCCCCTTGATTTGTTAATGAATGTAAAAGAAAAAAAATGCCTGTGTTGTGTTACTCTCTTCACACCGCTCTCATCCAGACAAGTAAAATAAAACAAATTAATGTGCCAGACATTAGCCTCCTGCCCACACTGCTGCCATCTGTACGTATCATTCGTCGGAGGCAACGATTAGAGCTGCTGGTGGTTACAATATGACTGATACACATAATTTTTCGATGAGCTTGACATTTAAACTAGACATGCACTTAATTGAAGCTGACAGCTGTGCTAAATAATCAAGTTTTTTTTATTTTGGGGAGATGGATTACACTGCTGCCAGGTTTCAAGCCTTTTTTATGTTATTAAAGCAGCATCAAACACGTATTTTGTGTTGACATTTCATTTTCTATTATGCAAGAAAGGAACAGAAGACATTTCAAATTTCTAACCATTAAATTATCATTTTTAACTTGATAATATATCAATTATTAAACAAAAAAAAGCAGGACTGTAAAATATGAAAAATAGCAGCAGGCCGGAACTCGAGATCTGTATACAGGCAGGCAGGGGTCAAAAACCGGGCAGGACAAAAATCTAGGCTAGAGAATAACACTCACTGGAGAGCTTGGCGGAAATGACAAGACAATCTGGCAAAGGACAAGTGATAGTGAGGTGGTATAAATACTGTGGAGTGATGAGGGAATGAGTAAGAGGTGAGGGGAAGGGCTGGGAAGACCAGGTGAGGGAAGTGAGCTGATTACAAGGGCCTGGAGGAAGGCGAGATCTGAAATGACAGGAGAGTTTAGATGAGCCAAACCAAACAAACAATAATAGATGTGTCTAACTTGTGACAAATTAACTTCAAATGTTCCACTATAACCAGTCTATCAGTAGTCCCTTCCCCCTATAACAGGTCCATCAGCCTCTCTAACCCACAATGCCTTAGAGAAAAACAATTTTGAGCTATATGGGATTATTGACCAAAACAGCAGAATGGTCTCAATCACCTTACTGATGGAAAAACTTCCAAAGTAAAAGCAGTATCACCCAGTGCCCCTGGTCACAAACATTTAGAATGTGTTTGATTGGCCAGGATGCCACCGCTGTTCCCCACCCAGTGAAAATTGGCCACAGATTTAGAATGTGTAATCTAGTTTTTCAAGATTTTTTCATGTGACATTTGTTTTTACTCTGTTTTGGTATGAACTGGAAATAAAGACAATGCTTGTGATAAAACTTACTTTAGTAAGAGTACTGATTTGAAAAAATAGTCTAAAAAGTATACAATAGGCACACACTAAAACTGCTTTGTGACAGTAACTAAAGCTAATCTAATGTGTTAATACCACCTAACTTGTATGTTAACTAGTATGTAAAGTGTCCATATTTGCTTAAGGCTGTTGCCTCATGGTGTCCTGTGTTTGCCTCAGAGGGGATATTTTTTACCTAATCCAAAACCCACTGACTGTGCCCTCAGAGTGCTGGAAGATGGTTCCACACAGCAAGGTTAACTCAAATGCTCAGCATGAATATGTAGGTTTGCAGGGGCACTGCATAAGATGCTATGTGTTCCTTGAGAACTTTATTTTGTATCATTACGGTGCAGTCGACTGTACGACATCTTGCTGGTACTGGAATGTGTACTTCAGCTATTGTGTTTACTGACATCTGTTGACGAGTGTGTTTAATTAGTATAGCAATCCGTGCAAATGTGGACTAAAGTACTGTATCATCCAGGAAAACTCCCATGCTATAATGTAGCACTGAATGGAAAGTACAAAATAAGGTGTGGTCACGAATGAACAGCATTGGCCATTTTTAGATATGATAGGGTTTTCCTGAATGCTAACCCATCACTGCTCCATGCTAAACTGGCTTTAGCTTTATGGAATTGACCACCCTAGAGTTAGCAAGGTTTACAATTATATTTCAATATGTGTTTGGTATGTAGTATTAGCCTGTTTGAACTGGAAGGTTCAGGTTTCACTTGTGAATATATTTTTCGGTTACAACTGAGCCAATTACTCCATTCGAGAATGAAAACCATACATTGTGATGGAAAGCTCTGGAAGAAACATTTGTCACAGTGGTAATGAACTCAAGACCCAAATGTGGAAGAAAAGAGGGAAGGCAGGTATAAACGTACAGTATATATACAAAAAAGCGTAAAAATTGAAGGAGCAGGCATGGTCAAACAAAATCACAATACACTAAAATAATCTCATAAATTCAACATTTCAGATCCTTGCATTTTGTGTCTGCATTACAACACAAAACCGAGAAACATAACCTTGTTTTACAAATAAATATATATATATATTTATATTCTGAATGTGTGAGGTTGTTCATTGTGAGCAGTTGTGCAGCTTTAATCTTTGTTTTAGTCTCATTTCATAAGATGTAGACAAATATTGGAAGTGTTTAAATTGCTGTGTGAAAATAATCTCAAATCCTGCCATTTATTTTGCTGAGCAGAGTTCATAATTAAGTACTTGTGTAAACATTGTGCGAATAAATGTTTCTCATTTCTTCTTATCTTTATTGACATAGGGAAGATCCTCTGAGAGTAGGTCTGTTTAGATGAGTTGTACACACTTTCAGCAGAGGACATACAAGGGCTTATCTGCTCTACATGACAGGCCTATTGGATTCCAGTTGCATTTAAAACCTCCATTAATAATGATATTATTCCTTTAGTTTCTGTAAGTACCTTCATTTAGATATTTTATTTTGAACATTAAGGACAGGCCAGCAGAATCTAAAGGAACCATTTTAAGCTACAAGTGGAATCATTTTATACCTGACCCAAGGCCGGATTAGTACCTCCAGGGGCCCCTGGGCACTGAGCACTCATGGCCCCCCCCCCAACCCACGTACCAACAAGTAACACCATGCCTACCCAATCCTACCAACATGACCAATATTTAGAATTTTCAGTCAATCTGGCATGTCAAATCGCACACCTATTTGTCAAAAGCAGGGACGCAGCCACATATACCTCTTAGCTCCGGAATCCGGTTTGTTTCAAGCACAAAACAAATTGTCCGGCTAGAGCAAAAGCACAGCATACGTCACGCTTACGTCGAGGCGGGGCAGAGGCGGGATCAACTCCTGAACAACAACAAAAAGCCCATGTTTTATCCAGTTTGTACACAACGATGGAGAAACTTAACAAGCAGCAGTGGTCCACTGAAGAGACCAGCTACTGGGAATCTGGTCTTCCGAAGAGGTACGGATGAAGCTGGAGCACAATCGGCCATTGTTGTTGTTGTCGGTGTGAGCTGTGAGGGGTTTCCGCGCGGTTTGGCTTTATGAAGCAGGCACGCAAACGGTTACGTCATGACACAAACGATGACGCAGCACCAGTCGGACTCTGGGCGGTGTGAAAAGAGCCGGAGCTAAACCGAAGAACCAGTTCTGAACCTGAAAAGCTCTAGCACGGAGCTTGAACCGGAGTTGCGTTGGTGTGAATGAGGTAATAGTCCAACCAAAGTAGGTCTAGCCTTTTGCCGTTTCAGTCAAAGATCACAAGACACAAAGATACAATAGATAAGATCTCAAGACAGTGTATGGCTCAAGAAGACCTAGGTAATATCAATCAAAACCTCAGAACAGCACCCCACTTAATGCCAACATATGACTGGCTGGCTGTACAAGTACACAAGGAGTTCTATTAGTCACAAACATCGAGAGTTACAAAAGTAAAATATGTAGTGCAATTGTGTGGTTGCTCAAGGAAGAGGCTGTGATTCGGCTATACCCTGCCGCCGCGTAGTAATAAAGTTGAGCGCATACATAGTGAGACCTACAGTACAGAGACCTACAGTAATTTGACCCTATGGAAAAGCTGTGTTATT
>NW_011369951.1:7017278-7020072 GCF_000735185.1 Notothenia coriiceps
GAAGTGTGAGTGTCATTTAAAACAATGTATGATGAGTGAGGTTGTGCCCGAAAAAAAAAAAAAAAAAGGTTTATTTTTATTTTTTACATTTATTTTATCACTGAGGGCCCTCTTTGCTCAAGGGCCCCTGGGCAATTGCCCAGGTTGCCCATATGGTTAATCCGGCCTTGACCTGACCCATTTGTTATGACCCTCACACATTCCTGACCCAAGGTAAGAAAGAAGATCCACATAGAGCCATCTTCAATAAATGGCAGACAACATTTACTTTATTATTGTGTAACCCTGATTAAAATGTTTTGAACACTCATGCCATGTTTACTTTGTTATTTATCAGGTTGATGTATGTTTCATGTTTGGTTTAAAGTCCTTGTTTAGATTTAGATATTTATGTCTAGTCATTTCTCTTTGTTCACGTGTTAAATTACAGTCACTTATATCTATTCTCGTCATGCACTGTCTTTCCTTGCACTTCCTTTTGAATTTTACACTTACCCTTCCATCTTGTTTCAGAGCCCTGGACTTCCTGCCATTGTGTATTTTCCCGTGAGTGTGATTGTCAGCTCCACCCTTGATTGTTGCCATCTGTTAACCCTTCTATATATTGCCCTCGTCTCAGTTTGTCCTTTTTTCGTCTTGTTCCATTCCATGTCAAGAGCGCCTGTGATTTTCTTCTATTTGCACCAATATTTTATTTTTTAAACATACCTCTTGGTATGATTGTGAACTCTTTGAATAAATGTGTGTATAACCACCGTCAACTTAGAATCCTTTCTAAGGATCATCTGATTAATAGAGAATTTAAAAAGCCTTGTCAAAAATGATCTATTTCTATGCTGAGTTGAGCATTTAGCTCAAAGCACTTCCCTGTCTAAATGCATGGCTTCGACTAGTTAATTGATGAATTGTGAGGGAATGACAACGGGCGTGTCATCTGCTGTAACAAGGTTACACACAAGCTTACGCACAGGTTAACAACATTTCCTGTAAACAACGTAACTTGAAAAAGGGACCTTTTCTGGATTGTGCAATGTGATTCCATGCATGCAGAGACACCCAATGTGAACACTTTCTGGTGATACTGACTGGAGATGGCAATTGTTGATGTGGAATCGAACATTCTGTCACTCCCTGGACTTCTAGTTCCATGCTGTGTAGCCATGCTCATGTTTAGTGACAGACTGGCATGAATAAAGGAACCATACAGGCTCGTGAATTACTGTATGGAGGCTGAGTGTGATTTACTTTCCTCTCTAGGCAGATTACTATGCAGCAAATTTGAATTATGATGTTCAAATTGCTCTGGAATATTGAGCAGTTTGAGTTCCATAGATGGGCTGAATGAGCTGCAGAAGCTACTCTGAGAAGGATGAATGTCTAACAACCAGTCCATTTTCTGTGACTTTACTGATAATATTCCACAATAAATCAAAAAGAAAAAAGCATTGTACAGTTTGGATTATCACTGTGTTCGTGGTATCTGCAGCCTGTAGCAAAGAGGAACATTCTACTTCACTGCTCTCTATAAATTACTTTTTGTATTACTCTCTATCCCAGTTTCTATAATTTCAGGGCTTTTTTTTAAGTCCTCGTTTGTCTTCCTTGCCATTTTCCTTCTGTCTTCGCCTCTTCTTCATTTGAATGTCAGAAACACCTTTAAAGGGCATCTTTCAATCGGCAAACATTGTCCGCGTACCTGACCGGCCTTGTTGTTGACAACCACCGCTTGGTTCTAAATTGCCTGTTCTTCTTCTAAAGGAGACAGACATGACCTGGTTATGTTCCTTCACAACAAGCTAAGGGCCCACAACGCTGGCCTCCACGGCTATTTTAGGAAAAGGTTGGTGGGAAAGCCGAGTTGGCAGATATTTCCAGACTTCATAAATGAGCTATGCAGAGGGCCGCAGGGGAAGAAAGGGCATAAGATTATCTCTGTGAATTGGACGAGGAGGGGGCAGAGGAAAGGGAAGCTTTGATTAGGAAAGTTAGTGGTCACATTGGCCAACAACTCTTCTGCTGGTTTCATAATACAAAGCACGATGTCCAAGAATAACCTGTAACTTTTTTTATAGACAATTTGTTAAGTTAAAACATTTTCATGTTGACATATGACATTCTGAGGGTTAAAGTGTTGGGAATGTAATTTGGTGGTTAAACCTTCCCTTGGGCAACAATTTAGCTTGTTTTCAGGAGCTTAAGTCTTCTTTTTTAAAGTTCATGGCAGACGAGGGCAGCCAGAGTTTGGCTGTCAGACATTACTAAGTAAAATCTTAAATTGAGATGATTACATTTTTAGTAACTTGTTGTACCTATTTGGTACCACTTTACAATAAGACTATTATAAAGGGTTTACGAGTAGTTTGTAATTCATTTATTAATTAAGTTGTGAACACTTTATACATCATTAATAAGCTTTTATAAGACATTAGATAAACGGGGCACCTGTGACCGGTTGCTTGCCAAATAGCGTTCCCACATTTATCTGTACTGCTAAGTCTTATTATAAATGGTAGTAACTCATTAATAAATGGGAATGTGTTTTACACTTTACAATAAGGATCCCTTTTGGCAGTTATAAATGTTAATAACTCATTAATAAATGGTCATAAGAGATGCCAAGAAACATCAAGATGGAAGGGGGGGGGGATCAAGTCAGTGAACAACAGATACCAAGGATGCTGTCTGATGAAGAAGACGAAGTAAGCTAGGTAGCCAATATAAGGCTTAGTCATCTTGCCAAATAGTGAGCCTGTGTTGATGAATGGAAATGATGTTAGAACTGGTTTATAAATGG
>NW_011369951.1:7020121-7020417 GCF_000735185.1 Notothenia coriiceps
TATAAACAATTTATGAATCCTTTATAAGGGTAGTCTTAATGTCTAGTGGAAAGTTGGTTTGTCGTCTTAAAGGGGTTTTTGTGCATGTTAATGGTCTGCAAAGGCTAAAATCCCTGTTTTCACTATGTTACACTCGCACTTCTATTGGCTAGTGCTCCAACACATTTTACGTGATAGGTTAAGGGGCGGGACATCTCTAAGCGGTTGACCAATCACAACAGAGCCGGCCAGCTAACCAATCAGAGCAGACTGGGCTCTGGTTTCAGACAGGGGTTGAAAAGAGGTGCTGCAGCACA
>NW_011369951.1:7020462-7037822 GCF_000735185.1 Notothenia coriiceps
TTGCCTATCCGAATCTCCTACAAAAGAATAGAGTTCCCCACCTCCTCTCGAAGAGATGAGAGCCTGTCCTCCATGTCATTTTCCCTGAGGGAGTCACAAGCTACTTCATTGAAATCAGAACCAAAGAGTGCACCAGACGTTTGCGTACCGCTTCAAATGAAATTCCAACCCCCACGGTTAATTATGATGTTTTGTACATTCCATATCCCGAATTCCGACGGTTCGTTGTCCAGTATGTACGTTTAAACGAGTCCTATCCGGAGTCCTGAGACGTCCACACAATTAAGTATCTGATAGTACGGTTGATCTACTAATGATACCGTGTAGCGGTTTATTTTGCCGACATCGCCGTGATACGGAAATCATTAAAGAGATAACCGTATAATAACATACTTTTGTGTGGACGTCGACGGACCTATCCGCAAGGACCTAGTTTAAAATTACATACAGGAAACACGAACGCGGATACGATATGAATGGTTAAAACACAAAAAAAACCGTGGGGTTGGAAGTCAAGTGAGCGGTAACGCCAAACTTAGTGACTTATGAAGATTTAATGATAGACTTGACTCCTTCATGGATTATGTACGATGGAGGACAGCTCTATTCTCGATACCTGGGAACTATATCTTTTGATTAAGAGAATAGTCGGATGAGCAACGGCGTCGTTCGTGTCGTACGAGTATTGGTTGTCTGCGGTCAGGCTGATTGTATCCATGCCAAGCGTTGTTGTTGGAGAGTAGAAGAGAAGGGAGCGTCAGCGAGGGGTGTAAGTGACGTGGAAGACCGACACTCGACCCGCGTGGACTATTCGGTTGTAGGGGGTGAGAAGTAGGAGTGAAGTCGTCGCGGGGACGCATGTTCCGTTAACTTTGTTCACTTGGCCGGCCAGCTTTCCACAAATGTAATAATTAATACTACCAACAGTACGGCTTTGATACTAAGCGTGGTGCCAGTTTCCCTTACGTAAAAAAAGGCGAGTCTTCGATGTCGCGGCCGGGGGTGCTAGACCGCGGGACCGCTGCGCGCCGCGGATACCGCACGTGTGCCGGCAGTAGCCACCGCCACTATCCGATTCCCCGCCCGTAGAGACCACTGTCAAACCCGTTCCTGCCACGACGGTCGTGCCCGTCATACTTCTTCTTTTATTTCTGGTAGAAACTGAATGTTCGTACCTCTGGTACAGTCATCTCCATGTCGGTAATCGCCATTATCCCCCGGGGAAAGAAGAAAGTAATAAACGATTCTTCAAATAATAAACCATTAAAAGAACAGGCACCTAAGAGATATCTAATCTTCGTTGAGAACTGAAACCCAAAGTTGTTGTTACGAGTGTAAGTAGAAAACTTTTCTGCAGGTTACGAATAAAAATACAACAGATTCAGATATAAATAAAGCAATTACTATCGATTTTGGCCGACCAAACCTAATGATTAATCAGTCGCTCTACGGAAAAATAAAGTGTTATAACAAGTACATTACGGGACTACGTAGATTGATAGAACGGCACCAATAGTGATCCTACAACTCCCGTGTTGTGAACCTTCCGGTGAACGAAAATGTTTCAGAGCAATTGAAAAATACTATAGATCGAAACTGAAAACAATAGTACGGTCGGCGCAACAAACTTCGACACAATGAGGGAAAGAGGGACTAGAACAAGATAAAACAATCAAGCTAACGCAACGAATTAACACCGATACCGGCGAACAACGCGTTAACCGGAAAGGGCAGTGAATCCCCCGTGAGTCCGCGGAGTGACAACGCTTGCTCGGGGGAAGAGAACTTGCATAACCTGCCCTGACATGTGTGACTTCGTAGTCGTCTAAACGTAGTACTACCTTAAAGGTAACGACCACAGAGTGCTGTCTCAATTTAGACGATTGGGTGCTTAAAAGTCAAACTGAAATTGTGGTCCCGAGCACCACAGTGCGTCGAGCGCCCTCTCCTCTCTCTCCCGCACGCCCGAGCCTCCGCCGGGAGTGCAATGCCGCAGACGAGAGTAGGTAGTAGTGTGTCGCTGGAAAATCGTTAGACCGGAACTAGCCCTTCTAGTAAAGGATCGACGTACATTATAGGACATCGCGGACGTAGGAGGGGTGTTGCCCTAATCCAGTCACAAGCACCAGATGCTAATAACAACAGCGCAGTCGCTGGTACCGGTGCGCCCTCTCTCTCTCTCTCCCTCGCTCGCTCCCACATTCACTCGCACTTTGGCTGTGAGCTGGGCGCCTGATAAGCCAACATCCCCCACTTTCATCACTTACAGCGCCCATCGTACAGGGCAAATGAAAAGTGTAACCGGGGTGAAAAGGGTGTTACATTTACTTAATTATGAATGTTGTCAATGCCGAAAATTAGGATGAGCACCAACGGTCAAAAATGATTTTTTTCCTCCCAGAGCTACCAGCGCAACGCCCCCCAGATCTGGCGCCCTAGGCGACCGCGGCGCCTATGGCAGTGCCAAAAAAACGGCCGTGGTGATAGGCTAAGGGGCGGGACATCTCTTAGCAGTTGAGCAAGGAGGTGCTGCAGCACGGGCAGTATGAGAAAAAATAAAGACCATTTTGAACATTAAAGCATGGAGACATGTCACAGTAGAGGTACACATTAGCATAATAGGGCCCCTTTCATTCTTTATTATTTGTAAAAGTTTACTTATTTGGTAATTTCTTCCGTGATTTCTATATTTAAAAACAAACTCTTAAATTTGGTCAAACAAATGTCACAATCATCTTTGAAAACTCCAATGCTATTTATGTAGTCTAAGTCTTATTTATTTCTTAAATGATAGCTAAAACACTGTTTTGAATTAATAATTATGTTTTTATTTACAATATTGTTCATATGGCCCTGATGCATCTTTAAACATAATCTTATGAATATCACTAGGATGTTGAGGCAACCTTGGAAGGCCAACTTGCTTTTACAAGTTATACTTTTTTGTTTGTTTGACTTTTTAATCATGCCAGCGCATTGTTTGAAGCTGTGTACTCTTCCTTGATTTGTTCTATTTTGTTAAGTGCATTGCGTTGCTTAGAATTGGTATGCAGTTGTTGCAATTCGCCTTTCCTACACTAGGGGGCACTCACGCTCCACTGTTGGAACCCCCTTCTCTGAAAACATGAGGGATGTACACACTGAAGCATCCAGCAGATTGCATCATGATGGAATATTCCATGGGTCCTCACGACAGATAAAATCTCTAACCCAAATTTCAGTTTGTTTAACAACCAGGCTCTGTGTCACCAGCAGTCGCGGGGAAGAGGAGGAGAGAGGGGGTGGGGGGGCTCGGAGGGGCCTCACAGTTACAGGCTCTCATCATCATCATCATCACCACAGCTACCTTTAAATCTGGCTGTGGAGTCATTTCTGCTGCATGTAAATTGTAGCAGCCTGCAATCCTCCCCGGGGTTAGGTCAGGCTAATCCGCTCAAACATGAAATAACCCTTTCTCAAGGCGTCTGACTCACACTCACACATGGGGCACACGGCGTCACCCTGACCTCATTATGAGAGCACTTCACAGAGCCTTGGACCAACACATTGACTCCTCTTCTCTTCCCTCCAACCTGAGGCCCGTGAGGTCATGATCTGTGCCTGTGTGTAAGTAATGCCGTTTGATGCACAGATCCTCCTTTTGCTCGGTGAAGTCTTCATATAAAGGCGCAAAAAAACAAATACAAGGCAGAACAGATTATTAGATTTGTTTTTCTGTTAATGAAAGGCAACAACAAAAGGAGAAAGAACAAACAAACTATAATTCTTGTTTACGGCCTCATACAGAAAGAGGCTTTCATAAATCAGCCCCATAAAACACACTGGCTTACAACTGTTATTCCATTACATTTCAAAGGATTCAAACCAGTTTTGAAAATAATAACTATTCCAAGGACACAAACACAATGTAGTTGCAAAACAGGTCATGAGTTTTCTTTGTTATTATACATGAAAACGAATTATACTATAACCAGCAGTAAATAATGTAAATGTCCGTATTTAAAGCAATAAAGGTCAAACATTTTAAACCACTTTGGGGCTACAGAATAAGCTTTAAACACAAAATATGACACTCACCAATAAAGTACTAACATATTAGCTAATAGCTTCCCATCCACAGATACAGAGCAACGTTATAATCCCATAGGAGTCATATTTGTTTCCAACTGATACGTCTAATATTCAGTCTCTTTTTAGCTCTGTTTGGGTCTCCAACACTATTAGACAGAAATACTTGTCTTATAGATCTTGGTTTGATTGTCCTCTCATGCTCAGATTAAACCACTGCCTGCCTAGGACAGCTTGCAGACAGGCAGTGACAATCTGGTTAACATATTTATCTGCTAAAGAGCCAGGTGTTTCCCTCAAAAGTTGGTGGAGACCCAAAACAGAGCTAAAATTGGAATGACTTGCATTTAACACAAATAAAACTGAGTAAATTGCTCACCATCTGACTCTCATCCATTCTGTAAAATTAAGCATGTCCTGTCATAAGAATATACCTGGGTGTAATTAAAGACCATCATCTATCCTGGAAATATCATATTGAATATAGAGTATCTATAAAAGGACAAAACAAATCATCTGTCCTCTCGCAGTAAGTAGACACATTTTTCTTCCCATCTGATTTTGAGTGTTTCACAGTATTGTAATACTTCATGGTACAAGTATTTGTCCACTGCTTTAGAGTCAAAACTGCTGAACATCTGCTCAAATATTGTAGGTCAACCCTCCATCAACTTACCATAATAACATTGGGGCTGGCCAGAGGTGGGTACTCAGATCTTGTACTTGAGTAAAAGTAGAAGTATCAGAGTGTAGGAATACTCTGTTACAAGTAAAAGTCCTGCATTCAAAATGTTACTCAAGTAAACGTACAAATGTATTAGTAGTATCAAACTATACTTAAAGTACCAAAAGTAAAAGTAGTCATTGGGCAGATTGGTCCATTTCAGAATAATATATATGATATGTTTTATAATGATTGATCATGAAAGTGTTCTCAAAGCTGGTAAAGGTGCAGCTAGTTTGAATGACTTTGTATACTGCAGGGTAGCTTGTGAATTTACTCCAGGTGGAACTAAAGTCTGATTTAACACTCGATTATATTTCACATCATTCATCCAGATCTGTAAAGTAACTAAAGATATTAAATACATTAGGTAGAAGGACACCATTTACTTCTGAATTGTAGTGGAGTAAAAGTAGCATAACATGGAAATACTCAAGTAAAGTAAAAGTACCTCAAAATTGTAATTAACTACAGTACTTGAGTAAATGTACTTAGTTACTTCTCACCTCTGTCCTGAACAGAGAATATGAACTGTTACTTTCAATTCGAACATACAGAGTCCCACGATTTTATGGGGTTAGACTGAAGCACTGCTTTGTGCATCAGTCAATCCTCAAAGGAGTTAAATCCAAGGTCCAATGCACAATGAACATATTGTCTTCAGGGATTGTATATTGTCTGTTTCCTTGTATCTTGTTGTCTTGTCCTTGTTTATGTTGCAAATGGATCTGCTGTGATGCGAGAAAAATGTCAGATTTGATCTGACAATTAAGTATTATTGTTTCGGATCGTAAGACATGCATTATTAATCCCTGAGGGAAAATTCAATTTTCACTCTGGTGATATTTACATTACATCACACAGAGGCCCGGAATACACACATGCATACACAGAACCTCTGTGGAGAGGTATCAAAGCAAAAGGGCTGCCATGGTGAGGCGCCTGGGAGCAGTTGGGGGTTTGAAGACTTACTCAATGACACCTCGGCAGTGCACCTCTCCAGCTACCATCCACAGTCTCTATTTGATCTGTGCAGGACTTGAACCGGCAAGTCCCTACCCACTGTCACCAAGTCAGGTGGACATTAACACGACTCAACATAAATGATGTTCCTTTCTAAATTATGGATATTATAATAAGCAACTGTTTGCTAACAATTTTACCATGCCAACAATGTCAGTGTTGCGTTTACACCCTTTTTTCTGCTGACTCATAGTGGCCATAAATGGTATTGCTACGTTCACTTAATTAAATTATATGTAGATTTCTGTCAATGAACATAATCACCCTGTGCCCTGAGTTGACCGCTGCACAAATGTAAAAACCATTATAAAAACCGACAATACGTTTTTTACAGCATATTTCCGGGTAATTGGTGGATGTACTGGTTGTACTTAGCCTCAGGCAAAGACATGACAGCATGTCAAGCAATCTGCTCAGCCTGCGTGATCATTACTGTGCCTGATAGGACCTGAAGTGCAGGATGCTGCCGCCTGACTCATATCTGTTTTTGCAGGTTGCGTAGGGTGAGGAAATACTTTGTTTAAATGAAGACCTTTAGCTGGAATGACCGCCAAAACCCTTGTTGGGACACACCGGAGCAGCAGTTTTTTTTTTACTACAAATGACAAATGTTAGAAAACATCCTGACACCAATGACGAAGTGTTGAAGCTTTCGGAAGGTGCTTCCATTGCTACTTGTCAAGGAATATCACATATGACGGAGAGGTCAAAAGCCTTCAGGTTTTCTAGATACTGAAAATCAGCATGTGTTAACAATGGGTGCAAAAAGATGTGTCGAAATGTTTTTCCACATCTGTATGCACAATACTCAGAGATGCAGCAAGAGCAGAACATTAATGACACAATGCAACACATTTGCATGTAGCGAGTAAACAGAGTGATCCAACACACCTTTTAATGACCATACGCTACTTCCCTCTGATCTGATGCAAAGAGGGGTACTGTTTCTAAATCTACCAGGCATTCATTAGAGCCAGTGTTGAGCTCATTGTTAAAACCACACATTTGTGTACAAGACAGAATGAGACTTGAGAGCAGCATCTCTGGCCCCATCCTCTGCTATCTAATTTGTCTCAGTCCTGCTTGATCGTGTCCCTGCTTCATCTCAGCTGATGAAAAACAATCGTCTGTATTCGCCTCCACTATTTCCTCATTCTCTCCTCTGCCTTCCTGTGGGACTCTGCTGGCTGCGCTGTAGACTGGTGAGGGATGTGAACACAGAAACATTAGCAAACACGCCAAAGACAGTAATTGTTCAATTGCAGCAAATGGACCCCATGTGACCCAGGCAAATAAACTCAGAAATCAACAAAGCCTACACAGAGCCAGTTATCTAAATTCCAATAGTATGCTCAGTAATGGAAAAACACTGTAGAAATGCCATTTCAAATAGACCTCGATGTAATCCCCGGCCCACCGGGGTCCATTTAATCAATGCTACAGACATGAGCATAGAGGAGGAACAGTCTGCAAATGGAAGTGGAGTTCTGAGTCAGCTCACAGGAGATTAAAAAGTAGAGGTGGATGAATAATGGAGGAGGAGAATGGTGGGAGAATTGCCGAATGTGGCGAATCATCAATAACGCCTCCTGTGAATAATTCTGAAAGAAAAAGACTTCTGCTGAAACTGTCTTTGCCCCCCTAAAATGGAATTGTTCTTAATTAGTTTTTGCTTTGTATTGCCTCACTCTGCGGATGAACACTCATTATTTCAGAAGCCAGCTTCCACTCATCTCACCTAAGATTACCTGAAATGCACAGCTGAAATTCTGCATTATGCAAGCGCCTATACGATAAGTGACAGCTTTCCAGTGATTAGCTGTGAAGTTTGGGAGGTAGAGGAAGTGCAGCTGGTGGAGCTCTACACCCCCTACCTGGCTGACACTGACAGCTTCAGGAGAAGAGTCGACTCCGGAGTAGTTTTTTCAGTGAGACATACACGACAAGTGCACCAAACCAGCACCGATTCATATTCAATCGATCAGCGGTGCACAGACCCCCGTGTTGACAGCAGTTTGTGTGAAAAGCCCAGCAGCGATCTCGCCCCTAAGCACCAGCTAACAGCCAGCTCCCTGTTTGAACATAATCATGTATCATTACTTCTCCAATCAATGAAGCAAAGCACCACTCCTGCAATATTTCGTGTTGTGTTTCCGCAGTGCTCGTGAGCTCTTTATTTTGGCCTTGTTAGCAAACAAGGAGCCCAGACAGACAATGACAGATATTCAAATATATGCAGAATTTGGTGGAAGTGATTCGGCAAAGTCTCCTCCTGACTGTTTTCCCTCATTATCTGACAGTGCTGTCCCCATTAACTTAAATAAATTGTTTTTTCTCACACCAGCAATCCTAAATTATAAAGATGATCTATCCTTAGTTGATGTGGATAGACATATTCACCCGTCTTCTGTGTGTCCCTGCTCTACAGTCATGTTTGTAAACCTTTAAATTAAGATTGGCTTTATGTCGCCATAAGGAGCGGGTATAGGTTGTGGACTTGCAGCTGGAACGGTGCCTTTTCCCCTGCACTTCCATGTGCTGTTGAGCAAGGCACCATCCCTGAAAGTATTTCAAGGATGCCTTACTGTGGCTGTCCGTGTGCATAGTAGTAAATTGCCTTTGGTTGAGTGACAAATAAAGTTTCCAATTTTGTCATTGATAGTTACAGCGAGGATAAATCCTCGATTTACAGAACTCTTGCGAGATGGTTGAGGTTGGACATTGACCCCGGATGGCTCAGGTTATGTCACAGGGTGATGGTGTTTGTGTGTCACAGGGTGATGGTGTTTGTGTGTCACAGGGTGATGGTGTTTATGTGTGGATGTTTGTGATGGTGATTGACCTTGAATGGTTGGGCTTAGGCATTTACTTTGGTTAAGTTAAGACATTGACCTCCTATGGTTAAAGTAAGACATTGACCTCCAATAGTTAGGGTTAGGCATTGACCTCCTATGGCTAAAGTTAGACATTGACCTCCAATGGTTAAAGTAAGACATTGGCCTCCAAAAGGAATGGTGAGGAAAGGTTTTGAGGCAGCAAACTTTGCAAGAGTGTTCGCCTTTCTTCGTCGATCGAGGTTACCTTCTATACAACTTATTTGTATCTTATCATTGCCATTTTTCCACCCAGATGAGGCCCTCTGACTCAGGGGCGCAGCTGCCCTGTGTCAGGGGGGTATGCAGCAACAATTTTGGCGCCCCCCCCCCAAATTAAAAAATTTGGGGGGGGGGCGCCAAAATTGTTGCTGCATACCCCCCTGACACAGGGCAGCTGCGCCCCTGAGTCAGAGGGCCTCATCTGGGTGGAAAAATGGCANTACATGACCGTATGATCGCCCATATTGACGCACCTAATTCCTAAACTTCTAACAGATACAAAATAAACCGATCCTTCAGCCTCATATGAGCTCTCAGACACGTTCAAAATTAAACTGTCATCGCTGTCTGAGCTTGCTGCTGTGTGCGCCATCGTGCGTTTACATGCAGATGCTGGGATCCTGAACGGTGCAGCTGGAGCGCTGTACCCGGATTGACGTCACCCATAATTTGGCGGGACTTGAAGAATCCCCGAGAAGATCCAGGAAATGGTCAACATTGAAGGGCAGATTAATGGTTATCAAAGTACAAATATCCAAAATCAGTTCTGTAACGGTTTTCAAGGGGACAATATTTACTCAAATTGATGGGTTTGGATGATGGGGGAAAATCGTGTCACAGGCTCTTTAAATCTTTCACAGAGGAAGATACACTTTATGGATGAAACATTACAACTAGAAAATGAAGTACTTTGAATAGATTTCAAAGCAGTTTTGTTAAAATCAATGATTTGTTGCTTTTTACTTTTAGATACACTTGTATTAATGCAAAACTTTACAACTGGTAGAATATTAAGTACTTGGAGTTGGGTTTCTTTATCGGCAGTTTGTGATTTTAAGGCTGTGAGAAAGGCAGTTTTGATAATTTGACAGTTTTGGGCTTATTTCTCTCACAAAGGTACTGTAAGATAGACTTGTATTGATGAAACCTTAAAACTAGAAAGTACTTTGTCTGAATAGATTGTCTTTGGGAATGTGACTAAAAGCCCTTTATGTTTTCAAGGCTATTTCATTGGAATGCAGTTTTGTTAACATCAATGATCTTTGCTTTTTTTGCTAACAGTCCGCTGCTAAGGAGGATTAACGAACAATGTGTTGTCATATCAATTTGCAGAAAGAAGTCCAGTAAATTTAGCGTTAACTGTGGACAACAAACATTAGTTTTTTCCATCAGAAAACACTGTGGAATACTTTTTGAATATTCGTTTTTATTTTTGTGGAGAACACAACCTTTGGATTCTTTATTGTCCCCAGTAACGGCGCAAAAGAAAGACATTTGCGTGGGGATCCTGATCACCTTCTCTGTGTTCTTTATTCATTAATACACCGCTTCACTGCACATTATGACTTACCTAATAGTTCCATAATTAAATAATCTTTTCTTAATTGATTTAATTCTGTTCTTTACTGCTTATTGTTCCTAAATGTCATTCTAATGTTTTTAATTGCCTATATTCAGCACTTGCCTCGGGTAATGAAGTGTGTGCTGTGTAAACAAAGCTGCATTGCCTCGCCTACAAAACATCAAAATGGAAAAACACTCGTCACAATTTCCAAATAGCCCATTGTAACATCTTCAGGTTGCTTCTTTTGTTCGACCAACAGGCTAAAACGCAAAGATATTGACAATAGCATATAACAGAAAAAGCAGCCCATCTTCACATCTGAAGCTCGATCCGTAGAATGTTTAGTTTAGTTCATCTAAAATTAATGTGAAGCCTTTTGTTAAAGGAGTCCTTATAAACCAGTGAAGGTCAGAAAGATGTTTTTTTATCTTTGTATGAAGAGTTGTTCCGTCTATCCAGCAGAGGCTCCTCTGAGTAGCCAGTGTGACGCAGGACACACTCCAACCGTGTCTCCGTCCCTAATGGACGCTCTCATGGAGGCGTGCTGATTCAACCGGGAAGACAGGCCGACTCTGAGGGGCAGGCGGCCTTATTAATGGATTGACTCATTAACAGTCCACACAGACACTTGTAAAATGTATGTAAAAGATGCAATTATAAACAGTGAGAGAGTGCTCTTAAATGTCAGATTTGTTTGAATGTGGCTGCATTTACTTCTGTAACAATGCCAGCATCTAAGTAACCTGCTGCCATGCATTCAGGCCGGCATTAAAAATGTCTGCAAATAAATTAAATAGATGAATAGGTGAGCTTGGCTTGGTTTTAAAGCTCAAGAGCGTGGGGTTTTTCGAAGAAAGTTGGACGTGCGGAGCTTGTAATGGACTGTAATTGCATCCCATTAATATGTACTAGAAAAACAGATGACAAAGCCTATACAGGAGCTGTTTATTGCCCATGACTAACTTAGTTTTACCGTCAGAATTTACATGTTTTAAAAGAGATATGAACAAGATACGGCGAATAATTTGAGTTTAAATAAAAAATTGTTTAATTAAGTAACATTGTCATAAAATGAAGAAGAGTTGACAGTGTTGAAACCTACTGTATGTTTACACTTTACAGTGTTTGAATTATGTTAAATACTCATTTGAATGTGTATTTCAGAGATACTGAAATTAGCATGATAAGCAGCTAGCCCCAGCCCATCATATCTTGTAATAAAAAGTCGAGAAGAGATACTAAGTCACTGTAGCGACGTAGCGTAAAGGCAAAGTAGTCCCAGTGGCGGGGAGTGAGGGCCCGCTCGATGAGCTAGCTAGCAAGAATGAGCTAGTTAGCTAGTTCTTTCGTCCTTGTTTTTGGTCCCAGAAACTCAAATTTCCTCAAACCGAATGCTCAATTACTACATTTTAACAATACTGTATCTGATTTCTTTTGAGGGGCCATCGTTTTTAAAATGCAACAACAGCTGAATGTTGCTTTATATGTCAAGTAAAGTTTTATGTCAATATGAGCATGATGACCAACATGCATCAGGCAATCGACAGTAGCTTGTATAAAGTTGAGAGTTAAGTTGTGATTGGATGTAAGGTGGCATGACAACGGAAAGATGTCTTCTTCCAATTTTTAAGAGTTAAAACCTAGTTGCCAAGGTTGTTCAGTGCGACAAATTTCAAAGTCCTACATCGATGTATGAGGATTCATTGTAAGGAATTACTTCATGTGTTTGATCTATTTGTTTGATTGCTTAACAGCCAAGTACGAGTGGAATTAGGACAACACACGGTTATAAAACCTTGCAGATTTAAAAAAAAAAAAATGGGATAATGGGAGGCACCAGCCGATATAAGTTGAAGAAGAGGACTGCAGACACGGCATGCATCAAGTCAAGGCGGGCTTCAATGTGTTTTTCTTATTTCTCTTATTAACGATCTCACAATCCCTCAGATTTAGTGTGTAAACTCCTTTTGTGAGGATCCTCCCCCTTAGAAGGAATACACTGCTCTAGTGATAGCTATCCATAAAGATAGTTCGATTTGATCTGGCCGAGATTTTACTGATCGAACGCTGAGAATTTGGCCGACTCCCCATTACAATGAATAATAATAATAACTTGGATTCATATAGTGCCTTTCATGAAACACAAGGAAGCTTAATGAAGGCATGTGCATGAAAATTGGTTTTCAGAGCATTGAAAAACCGCGACAAAATTGCTGAAAAGACAAACTGAAGAAAGACAACCATAATCATCAACCAAACTATTAACAATTCTACATGTTTAAGGACCAAACAAAGGAAGATAAAACCTTTTGTAATAGAGTACTGCAGAGTCCTAAAACCTTGAAATGAGTTAGCATTTTAGCACTTCCATTTCCCTCCTTTCTATGTCAACACAATTTTGGATGGGTTTTTGGTTACATGCTGATAAGGTATGTGGTTAGCATAAGCTTAAGAGATTTTAACGTTTTTTTTCTTGACAAAGACCACAAACTAAGTGATTTGTATTGAGTATAATGTTCCCTGTACTTTTGGCAATTTAATTTACGTCTCAAAAGTCATAAACTTGGTATTAATTTGTACGGATTATCTTGGTAAACCAAATGTGGAAGCATCATAAACATTTTTGTACCACAAAGCTAATATTTCAAATTACAATGGAAAAGGCCAAAAAAAATGGTCAACCGCTGCAATGCTAACTTAGGTGGTTGGGCTACAAAATGGGATCATCAATACAGCACTACATATGGGCACACACACACGTTACTGTGTATACGTATCACAATGTGACTTCTGGCTTTAAAGGTCACCTATTATGCAACATACTCTTTTTGATGTCTTTTATACATAAATATGTGTCCCCGGTGTGTAAGGAGACCCACAAAGTGTCAGAAAATACAACCTTCTCTCTTTTCCTCCTTACCCACATCTTTAAAAAGGGGGGTACAACGGAGCTAATCCAGATTTTCTGAGAACTTGACATCATTACTGAAAATGTGGGCTGGCTTTACATTGAACTCCTGGCAACGTTCCGCCCACGTCCCAACCTATCGTCTCCATATACAGACGCTAGCTGAATCCCCCGTCTGTGTATTCAGCAGGATGTCTACGGGAGGGACTTAGATTAAAGTTGTTATATAAATAATACAAAGCCATTGGGCTCTGTTCTGGCGGTAAACACTGAATAAAGAACATCTCAAGCTATGTGCTGTATCAGAAACAATGCGCAACGTGTGTTGGAAGTAATATGGTCTGTGTTTACATTAGCAAGCATCGCTAACACTCAGAGCTAACGCTGTACTGGAGAGAGTATGTGTAAAGAAGCCGGATATAAAAGGTACTGACTTCGTGGTAAAACCGCGAGAAAGAAAGAGTTTGAGCTCCATACTGTTTCAGAAATAATGCTTGATGTGGTTTGGAACATAATATGGCGTTTAATCACAGCAGAGTTTAGCTGAGTTTCTGTGTGAACGATAGAGAATATGTGTGTGATGTACTATTTTCATATGTGTGTGCCCTGTTCAGATCAGTGTCAGCGGGGCAGTCTGTTCACTCTGTTCCTGTACAGCCCGCTGCTGGCCTTCTCCTCGGTGTGCGGCCTGAGCAGTGTGCACCGCGGCCTCTGGGAGAGGGCGCAGGAATTTCTGCATAAAGTCTACCATGACATCGGGCAAATGATAACTCGATCACGGACTATAGGTAGCACATCTCTCATTCATTTTCTTGACATACTAACAGACATTAAATAAAAGAGTCGACCAGGAAAATGTTTTAATTGAATAGCTTGTTTTTCTAGTGAAACATGAGTTAGTGAACATATAATACATAGTATTTGCAATATAGTATTTGTCATATTTTATTTTATACGACTATACTCAATTTCTTACATATTTATTTTGTGTGTCAATATTGTCTTTATTTTTATTTTGTTTCAATAGTCATATAGCTTCTATATTAGTACAATTCTTTTTCTTCCAAAACCCAACATGTTCTTCTTTCTGTGTCTTTGTATGTACCATTTACACCAAATTAAATTCCTGGTATGCGTAAACCTACTTGGTGATAAAACCGATTCTGATCCCGATTCTTGAGCAGCCGTGTCCCCGGGTCCAGGGACTGTGTTTGCTCTTCATTTCCCATTGCTCTCTCCCCTTTTGACTTGTTCATCCCTCTGTCAACTAATCCATGTATCAATAACTAGCCTGAGCACTAACTGAGTTACATCTCTCACTGTCTCCACAGATCAAGCCTTTTTGCAATTCTTTGGTGACGAGTTCCTCCGGCTGCTCCTGATCCGCTTTGTGTTCTGCTCCGCTGCTCTGAGGCTGCATAAACTCTTCCGGGTGGGTCTCTGTGCTGTTTGTCTCCTCGGGAACTTTCATTGTTTGTTTGAATGCCAAAGGCTGTCCCTCTTCGGAAAAATACCAACACACTATACATTTAGCCCACACTGATGCACACGTCAGACTATTTAGAGCAAAGTGCATCTCACAGAGCATCATGGCATTTGGAAAACCCTCATTGCAACTTTGTTTGGTTTTAAACATTATCAAACACAATACATTTTCACTTATAAACGATAATAAAGGAGTGTAAAGAACATGGTATATTTTGGTGACAAAAGTACTCAGATCTTGTACTTGAGTAAAAGTAGAAGTACTGAGTGTAGGAATACTCTGTTACAGTAAAAGTCCTGCATTGAAAATAGTTCCTCAAGTAAAATTACAAAAGTATTGTCATCAAAACAAAGTAAAAGTAGTCATTGTGCAGATAGAATAATAGATATGATATGTTTTATAATGATTGATCATGAAAGTGTTCTCAAAGCTGGTAAAGGTGCAGCTAGTTTGAATGACTTTGTATACTGCAGGGTAGCTGGTGGATTTACTCCAGGTGGAACTAAAGTCTGCCAAGGCACACAGGGGATAGGACACCACCAAGAATCAATGGTGCTTCGCACGTACACGAACCTTATATCTAACACAACGTAGGAGATTGGGGAGGGGAGAAGGGACGAAAGAGACACAGAAAGAACAACCAGAAAATTTATTTGGATGCTTTACAATGATCCGGCGTTAACGTTGGTACGGGACCGGAGGGGGAGTAGGGAGGTGTGGGGGAACGGAATTGGGAGTGGGGAAAACGTAAGGAATTTTCCCCCCCCCAGGAGAACAACCTATGTTGAGTTTATACTTCGGAGAAAGGGAGATAAGTGTCGGGGTGGGGACACTTACAACCCTGTCGCAAGAAGTTCACGAACCCTTTTTTATGGAATCAATTAACGGCCCCCCCCCCAACCCCACAAAATAGGAAATGGGGTGGGTTTTAAACGGCCGTCGAGTTGTGGTGTCTTGGAAACGGTGGTGGGTGGGTGCGGTACCCCTGGCACCGACGAGGTCGGACAAAAAAACTGTCAAGGGGTCCTGGAAAAAACCGACTTATAAATTAAGGGGAAGGCGACGCTAAATAGACGATTAAAAAGAACGAAACAGAAAAGTGTACAGCACGCACTCCGAAAAACAAGAGAGACCGAAGGGCGGGGGAAAACAAACTATTTCGTGGGGGCCGCCACAGGGGTTTGGGAAGGGGGAGTTATTTGATATTTATGAATTCTCTTGTCTGACCCGGTTGACAGACGATAAACAACCGCCGACGGTAAACACATGACGAATGTGACAACATACCTTACAGCTACTCATCTTTGCGAAAACGTCGGAGGAGGTAACAAGTAAGGGTTGACTGCAGATTGCAACTCAAAAAAACTCTACTAAAACCGGGGGGGGGGGTTCCAAGGGGCCGTGTACCCTTTTAACATGATACATATAGTAATTAAGAAAGACGAAAGGTAAACCTGAATACAAAACGGTGATTTAACGGAGGGCAAATACGTTCAAAACGAGCACAAAAAGATTGTAATGGACCTTCTCCTCTGGCCCTCGGACAACCTCCCGCGACCGGCACGGTCAAAGACATACAGTAACCCCCCCCCCCCCCGGGACGGTAAGACTGGGGGCAGCTCAAAAACCCCACTGGTCTACGAAATCCATACCGAGGCACTTAGTTTTAGGGTATCCAGAACGGCAGGCGAACCACCGGCGGGCAGGTAAACACGACAAAGACCAATCCCCGACGAGAGGACACAAGGGACGAACCCAACCCCAAACCCTGAGGCCCCTTGGAAGACCAGGAGGACGCGGTGTGCTTTAGGACCAGAGCTTGGGGGTTACCGGGGCTCGGAAGACGGGACAAGAAAGGGACCGACGACCCATTCAAGAAAGACCACTGTCTCTCCAGGGAGCCCCCCCTTGACAAAAAAAAGTTCTAGGCCTTACACAGTAAAACTGTATAGGTCACGTATAGGGGCAGCAAACCACAGTGTCAATAAATCAAACAATAAAAAAAGTTGTGGGACATGCAATTTTCCACTTGAAGGTACGTATTTTTGGTGAAAACGAAAACACCAGAAACAAGAAAGTACAACGACAGGGGGGCGCCACGAAGGGGTCCCCCTTATGTTCCCACAGGGGTCTTTGGGGGAGAGAAAAAAGGAGATTGGGGGGGGGTTAGAAGGAATCCGGACGTGTCCTAAAAAAGACTAAGGCTACAATGGGGCAAACTTGGAAAAAACTGCAGTGTCTTTCACCGCGATGCCGATAACCCGGTTGAGGTGGTTAGTCCTCTGTCGGTGCCTGTAACGGCACCTTTCGCGACCTCTGCGTCATCATTGTATATGGTCCGGACATCTACCACGACAAAAGAGTGTCTTAGTCGGGTACTACGTTTCTGTCACACTTTAACTCACTTTACTCCTTACCGATTTTACGTACTAGACAACCATAAAACTTTTTATTTTTCATATTTATACGGAATATATCCATAACCAGGATGTGATACAATAAGTTTACATCGTACTATCCAGGTGAAAATCAATGCTAAGATTTCCCTGAATCATAACCCATATGTCAACCTCATAAAGTTACAATACAATGAAACAATAAAAGATGGGGTGATGTCAAGTCTCCATGTACCACATGAAGATGAGGGGATGTACAAAATTAGGAAAAAAATGAAAATGCTACACCTACTTAACTACAAAACTTTAGATTAG
>NW_011369951.1:7037867-7045954 GCF_000735185.1 Notothenia coriiceps
GTTTTTGCCCGGGTCTTTAGTAGAAATGTTCAGTCGGATAAATGAGATGAATTAGATTTTTTATCTTGGTGTTTTTCTCTAATCGTGGTGAGCCACCACAAATAATGCTATACAGTGTTGTTTAATTCTGTGTGCGCGAGCGATGACGTCACGTCAAGTCAGGAGTTACTTTTTTTCTCTCAACTTGTGTGGAAAAATGCGGGATTTATGCAAGCCTTTGATAAATATGACCAGCCTTTTCAAAATCTGCAGCCATTTGCTGATTATGCGGTAAAGTTCTGCGATCTCAGATCGAGTTTTATCTGGAGGGTCTAGAAGCACTTTGCTATGGATATGGACAGTTCCCAAGGAATATACAGAAATTTCCTCATTAATAATTTCCCTGCTCTGGCAGGATGAGAGCGCTGGAAATAACTTCTTGTCAGCATGCAAATCACTTCCTGCTGCATGCAGATTTTATTTATTTTTTTCTGATCACAGAGTCTTGAGTTTTTGTGATAATATTATGGGGGGCAAAAAGGGTGTCAACGTTTTGGATAACAGTCTCTGCTCATAAATCGCTTTACATGCTATTTCACCCTTTTCTGAGGTAAAAGCAAATCCTTTGTGATTTCTCCTGTTGCACATCTTACAGAGCAAGACACACAACTGCCGTTTGGTGTACATCAAGACGGGTGAGCATGGAATCAATATGTCCAAGATTCACTCACAGCATTGATCTAGCAGAGAGCCGTGTCTTGTCCAGGTCTTTTCTTGTCCTACTTCAGGAGATATCCCGCCATTGATTCACACTGTCTTGCTATCCCTATCGCAGGCTCTTTCATGCATGACGTATCCAGCGATACACTGCAGACCGATTTTGTGTGATCCCTGTCAGCCAACCTTTGGCTTGGCCATCTCGTTAGGAGGTTCTCATGCTGGTCGCAAGCATGGAGGCAAACCATGAACACTTGTCGCGTGACAGTCACATGGCCATTCAAATTCATGTCACTGTGCAAGAGGGGATGTGTGACAGGCAGATTTATATAATTGTCCAGCCAGAATGCCAGGTAAATATCGGCGTATTTAACTCATTCGTAGGCCAAAAACCATGGCATCATTACCGGTACGGTTGAAAGGTGAGCTTGCCAGTTTGATTCTCGCGTTGCTCTCCAAACAGGAGGAGTAGCGCTGCATCATGTCAATGGTATGAGCGTCCAGAAGCCAAATGGTTCATTCTCTGTACTCCTCCGGCACAAGGTCTGCGTATTTCAAGCACAATATTAAACACATAATGATCTGCACTCAAAACTCCATACAAAAAAAGATATACAATAAGATGATGAATCATGCCGCAGCTCTCTCTTGGGGTGGCAAAGGAGTCCTGAAGGTGATATAACCGGATGCGCTGCAGACTCTCATATAAAGTTTGTAATGAGCCTCAGTGCTGCGATTGTAGTGATGGCCATTGAGTACCCTATTATTGGACCGGGGCAACCAATTCAGATTCAAATGAGTAATATTGCAGCCTGCTCTCAAACCTTTTTGCTAGAACTACTACAGGTAGGACACATTGTATGGATTCCACCTAGCCTAATCATAGACGCCCCCCCTTTGTAGAACTCAACATCTTCCAAGCGTATTTGCTACGCTTTGGGTATATATAAGCCTGGCAAACACTAAATATATGATCCAGTTCTAGCTTGGTCAGCATCTGAACTTCGCTTTTCAGATAGTGGTTGACTGTTGACATCTCTGTTGGTGAGGCTTCAATGACTGGAAGATAATACCAATGCGGACCTTCTGCAGCAGTGTTTTCATCCTGAAGCAGTGATGGACCCGTCAGCTTGGGATGTACAACTTTCCGTAATGTGGATTTCACAAGTATATGCCATTGGTCAATGCTTATGCAGCAAAGTGGGGTCATTCTGCCTGGTCGCTGACTGCACGGTTTGACACAAGTTCTGTGGCCTTGGCCTTTTGGACTGGATGGTTAAAGATTGATAGGATTGGTGGGGGGCTATGAAATGAGGTAACTCCTCTTCTCAGTGGCGTCGATTGCGTGGACATAGGCTTCGATGGCAAACTTCTGGAGCATAATCCCAAGTTGTATGGGGGTATCTCCACGACCCATAGTGTCCCTCCACCAAAGTCAATGTTATCCCACACAAGTGTGTGGGTGTCCGCCTTTGGAGAATCGCCTTCGGTATTTTGTCTCTGCTCTACTCAGTGTCAGTCTGGGCCAGGCCAAGTGTCTTAGATCATAACTTGATGGTCCCAATGATGCACAATTGATCCAGTCTGTTTAAGCAGTGATCAATCGTGTGAGAATCCAGTTAAATGTTGAACAGTTAAACCTAAAGCCAAGGACTTGGGTGTCTGCTGCGGCCTTGGAAGCGAGGTACACATGTCTTGACAAACAGACAACACTTTCATGTAACGTCATCATCATTGTGACATAGATGTCCAGTGTTGCTCCTCAGCTGCCCTATAATCCAGCTGACCAGAATTGATAATAGTCCATGGGACAACAGTTTCTGCGATTCAGTGACATTTAGATCTTTCAGAAGTGGAGGCCATGCCATGACATGCCAAGGAGTGTCACTAAGCAGTTCTTTCAAAACAACCACGCGCTGTATAACCACGCTGTCGAGTTACAGTGTCTTGTGTCCTCCTGTGTTGTTTGGCACTTTGTTCTCCCTGTTTCATTGTCGCTGTCTGTCTGGCTCAATCACTGGACTGTGTTGTTTCCGTACCCGATGGGATCTGGAAGCATGTCCACGAGTGCATCCTTTGACAGAGTCTCAGTAAAAACCAGTTCGCGAAGTTGATGCTTGGTGGGAATGTGAGACGCTAGTGAGGACAATCGACAGCACTTCTTCAACAGATACTGTTTGTCACACAACAAGGCCTGTCATACACATTTTGTTAAAGCTGGCCTTGCACATGATAAATAATAAGACTTGTATTACATTGCAGTTACCTGTAGTTTGAAGCATCAACACCTTCGTTTTGCTTTTCACCATGTCAATGAAGGCCTTCCTCAGCTGGCCCATTCTAAGCACCTCATTGTTGACAAAGCAGCCTCTGGCGGATGATCCTCTCACAGAACAGCTTGTAACTGGCATCAAACATTTGGCTCACCCCTACAACACACATGAATAAGAAGTAAATAAATGGGATAAATATGAATAAGTGTTGTGATTGTGTGCACATATAACAGAAGAAAGGAAAATTGGATGTTTACTTATATAATGTAAGTATGTGTGTGTATATATAAATATATATAATATTATATATGCCATCGCCGACGGACACACACCTGGACTTCAGTCTGGTGGTTAGTGCAAATAGGTAAAGCAATCAAGGAGAAATAACTTACTGTTCTGTCTCTGGTTTGTCAGGTCTCAGCAAAAACTTGGTGTTACTGACTGTAACAGCTTTTGTGGTACCGCCCTCCAGAGCACACAGTCTTTTGCTTTTTATATGTAAAAGAAAGCTTTGGTCATCTTTCTTCTCAGCAGCTTTCTGCAATTTGCCTACAAGGAAAAAAGGACAACTCAATGAGTTTGTTGACGTATCTCTCACACATAATTGTACCTTTCAGTTATTCAACCACAGAGAGTGTTGTGTGTGTGTGTGTGTTGTGTGTGTGTGTGTGTGTGTGTGTGGTGTGTGTGTGTGTGTGTGTGTGTGTGTGTGTGTGTGTGTGTGTGTGTGTGTGTGTGTGGTGTGTTGTGTGTGTGTGTGTGTGTGGAGTGAGAGAGGAGGTTTGCATTTTAGATTTTTGCTTACCTGCTGATAATGTTTCAGTCTTACACAGTTGATCCCTTTGTCGATTGCCTGCTTTGATGATATATTTTCTCTTTCATCTTGCATATAATGCACAGGGCAGGAAGGACGGGGCCAGAGCCTGCGATTGGCAGGCCTGACCTTGATCGTAGCTTCTCTGTTTGGCTTCGGTACGTGCTGCTAGACGTCGATGGGATGGGCTCGACCTCGAGGTCCTCCCTAACGTCTTGATCTCCCTCACGTGCGAGCCGTCTTTCCACCTTCGTCATGGCCTTTTTGTCGGTAAACCTTCTGTAGCATGTGTGGTGGAAGCCAGCGTCCTCAGGAATATCTTCGAACTCGAAATCCAGGCAGTGCTTGTGGTTTTCAGCCACCACGTTCCGAGAGTCTCCCTTCAAGCCGAGCCACCGTTGTAAGCTTGTCCTGTACGTATTCCATCTTGTATTGGTAAAATAATCAACCTTTTTGTGCTTCACAGACGTAATATGCATGTAACAATGTTTGTGTGTTGATAATTTTGACTTTTTGAGACTTTCTGGTGCGTTTTCCTCGTCCCCGCTACTCGATGAAACCATGGCGGTTGCCATTTTTTTCCAAATCTGTTTGTTGATACCGGTATATGCAGCTACCCAATTGGTGTAGCACGATCACGTGATGGACCGTGGCACTACTTTTGACCAAGATATTATTACGCTTTGAAGGCACTAGTTCAGCCAATAATTACGTGCCTAGAAGAATTGACAGGAATTTTTTGGTGGATAAGCATGACTCGTTCTTTTTTATGAACTAAAGATTGTGTAGTTCCACTTCTGTGGAGCGGGATGAAACGATAACAGGGTTCACCTTATGGCCTAATAGGCCTACCTCACCTCAACAGCTGCTTTAGCCACTTCTACTTCCAGTTGGGAATTGTGCAATCGCTCTTTGCCTATACCATTTTGGGTACAAAAGCGACGGATGTTTGTTTGGGAGAACCCTTTTGTTAAGCCACATTCATACTGGAGATGATCGGATATATTTTGATCAGTATAACCATCTTTTATCATACTTTGTATAACTTCTCTGTAGGCCAACAAACTGGATTAATAAGGAGGGTGACTATTTCCGCAATCAAACTTTCCTGTCATGCGCACAGCAGTCCTGGTGTAAATTAATGGTACATTTACGGCACCATGCCGTAAATGCACCCTGTGTAATGCACACATTACCGCTAAGAACGACTTGTCGGACACGGCGATAGCAATACATTGTTAACAATAAACACGGAGATGGAGTCATACTTTCTTTTCAGAGGCAGCCAGCGAGTTACTCTTAAAATAGACGACATGCGCGTCGACAGAATCAGCCGCATTTTTCAGGTATTTTTAAGAGATCCGTGATTAATTATTGATTGAACAGGCACATGGTGTGTTAACGTGTAACAAGCTAACCTTGTTTCAATAGCAATAAAGCTACGAGTCGTCTTGACGAGAGAGTCAGTTAATCATTCAATTTAAAAAAAAAACAATGTTTAGATATCACATTGTAAATGGGGAAGGATATTATTAGGATGTTATCGGATGTTATCCTTAATTTGGTGCACAAAATAGACATGGCATGAAAAGATGTGAAAAGATTCAATGATAATTATTTTATATGAACTGTTTTGCACAAATAACTGCATAACTATAATTGAACTTTGCAGAAGCGAAGCAAGAAGAAACTTCAATAACTTAAAAACAGCATTTACTTGGTGACAGCCCTGAGACAATTTAGTCTCTGCAAGACATTTATTTATAAACTATATCAGTGACATTTAGATTGATACTGAGGTCTGATATAGGCATACAAATAATCTTGAGGATTAACTACTAACTGCATGTTTTTTTAATACAATTAATAAACCACTACCACCATTGAAGAAACGACACAAAGGAAGAAATTATGCAAGGATACACATGGAAAGACAAAGAACAATGTAGTGATTGTTTAAAAGGAAATTGTGAAATATATATAACCTGTTATTTTCCTTTAGGTCAACGCAGGTAGCCTTTTCATCACTGATGCCGCCAACGTTGCGGTTTTTCCATTGGATAGTGGGTGTTTCTGCTCCCTGGACCTCTCTGATCACGGTCATTATGAGGTTCATGGGGAAAAACCTGGGGAGACTCAAAGGATCCAGACAGAGCCAGCTGAGTCACGGCCGTTTGCTTTTCGTCATAGTCAGCCAATGTCTACTGCAAACATGAGTCAGTTGACTAGATCAATTAGCACCCCTCGGTCATTTCAAAGGTAATGAGATGCCCATTTCATACGTTGGCATGCTTTAGAATGTTACGTTTTAGTCCATGTTGCTAACTAAATGTGTGTCACTGTTCTTTTTGCATTACAGGTCAATACATGTGTCAGAAATAATGGATGGAAAGATTGTTTCCACAAGGGTGGTCATGATCAGATTTGTTGAATCAGAGGCAAGCGTTCCACTGATCACAGGAAAAGTGAATGTGGCCATGGGAGACAGTGAGGAGTACATCCTTACAGACACCATTGGGAATGAAATAGTTGAGTCTGAAGGGACAATTGGTAAATATAATTATTCTATATTTCATTTTCATTTGTGCAAAAGATAAGGGTCTGAAAGTGCTATCAGTACAACAATGTGCCCCTTTTAACATTTTATTTTCACGTGTCTTTACTCTTTATTTCTCTCATAAAGGGTCTTTGTACTGGAAGCCGAATGCAAGAAAGATCCATGCTGTTGAGAGCTCTGCTTTCAGGCAATGGCGTCGAAGAGGCTCAAGAAGCAGGTGTGGTTGGATAACAAAACTGATTTTGTCTGGAGAAGGTTTGAACTGGTCTATCAATAGGGATAATAATGTAATGTGTAAAGAAGGGCTAGCACTCAAACTGAAGGGTCACGATATGCAGCATTTCACTTTATTTTACTCGCTAACAACAGACTGGCAAAACCCTCTCATTATTTGAAAAAGGCTGCTTTCTGGCCATTTAGCATTTTTGCAGCTCAAGGGCTATATACGTTTGCCATCTGGGGCAGACATGCATAAGCATGGGCTTCACTGTAGCACACCTCAGTACTCTGTGGGTCAGCACATGGTATGAAGAGTCACAGTCAACATCCGTTCTACAATCAGCATTTATAAACAATATCCTTTAAATGTAATTTCAAGAAATGAAATGTTTCCACATGCTCTTGTTTATTTAGCATCATCTAATTTGCCATGGAATACATAACTTTCTTTTATCTCTAATAAAATGAAGAAAAAATCTTAAATGACTGCTAATACTTAAACTATTTTCAAAATGTGACAAAAACAGAAATGAGCTATCTGAAGTCCACACACTGAGCAACAAGGTGGAGGAACTGCTGGATGCATCTCAAGGCCTGGAAGAAGTCACCAGGAAGATTTCTGACATAGTGGCAGCCAGCCATGACTTGATAGTACCAAGGCCAGAAGTCAAACAGGCATTTAGCTGTTTGATCTGCAGAGGTATTGTTTTCATCTTCTCTTTGAATAATGCTCAGTGTAACAAACAGTATTTTAAACAAATAGTTGACAGATTTTCATATTATTCTAAGGTAATCTTTTCAAATCTATTTCTGAACAGTATTTTTCTCAGTTTGAGTGCATGCTTCAGAAATACAGTCCATGACATCAATCAGTAACTATCAGCATATCTTTAAAAACCTGTATTTTTTCTTTTTAAAGAAACAATGACCCATTTTGTAACATCTCCCCAATGCCTTGAGTGCAGGGGTCAGGAGCCAGTGTATACCCAGGTTGCTGGACTGTCTGCAGCACTGGTTTCTTTAAGGACCTTCCCCTAAAGTGGACTGCAGTTCAGTCGTATTGTTAAGTGGTGTGTGCTCAAATTTGGTTCCATGATATAATCATACAAAAAATAATTGTTATAGTTTTCTTTAGCTGTATGACTTGTTCATTGTTCATCTGCAATGTTTAATAAATGGAAAACTGAATGTGTGTCCATGGTATGTTTAATTATGTTTCTAAACACAGGCAAATAGCCGCATACGTAAGGCAATACAATCAAATGCTATTTATTTATCATCCACGCACCAACAGAACATTTAGAAATCAACCATTAATCAGAGGTTGCCGAAGTAATAGGGAGGCTATGGCTCAGTGGGATAGTGCGCTGAACTTAGTGCGCTGAACTCTGAATCAGGGGAGCACAGGTTCAAACCCCACTGCATGTCGTTGTGTCCCTGGGCAAGACACCTCACCCCAAATTGCTCCTGTGGGGATAGCCCACAGTATTGAGTATGTAAGTCGTCTTTGGATAAAAGCATCAAACAA
>NW_011369951.1:7045999-7062563 GCF_000735185.1 Notothenia coriiceps
GAGAAGATAAGCTTGCAGACTGGCTCCGTGTTTTGTGAAGTCTACTTTCACGTCCGCTTCTACATTACCCACATTAACCAAAAGTAATAATATAACCGTTTTTACATAGAGGAGAGTCAGGAGACTAATCGGTTTGTCTCAAATCGTAAAGGAGCCTCCATTGTATATTCACGATAAATCCTGTGTTACCTCATATCGACATATGCAAGATTGAAATCGGCGGTGTCTCGTGCATTAACAATTGTTGTACTGTGATTTAGTTCTCGGGTTGACAAATACTTAATGTAGTAGTTCTAGTGTAACTCTTGATATTTTTAAACGAACTAATAAAAAGTATAGTCTTTCAAACATTCTTTTTACTATTCATTTACGAAATGAGGTCCTAAGTTCGTTCTTACGGTTCTAAAAAATAAAAGGGACTTTCGTCACATTGTGAACAATGCTTCAGTCGTTTGTGACGTATTCTCTTGTAATCAGATGAAATCCTACACCGGAGTAGTGTCTGACAATTTACCTCCTTAACCGACGTGACGTTTGTCACCATGTGGGTGTTCCATGGGTGTAGTATTACGCATTGCTTAATTCGTACCGAATTTTGTAAAACAGTGGTGGTCTCTGATGTCATACGTAAAGTTTTCTTTATTAAGTCATTATCTTTGGGAGTTTAACGAAACCCATACCATCTCAGGAACCAACAACATGGTTTGGGACGTTGACACTTTCTCCACCGTTTGACAACAACGTTCTCCTTGAAGAACAAAAGATGTTCGGTAACGTCGTCCTGTGTATGTCGGTCGATAGATACTACGTCTCTAGTATTGATTTGTAACGGTTTTTAAAGAACATTTTCATTTCAGAAGTTCCTTAACACGCATAACTGTACACTCCTGTATCATCGATTTCCATAATACGTAACTTTACCCCCATTCGAATACACTACTTTTACGGACACAAACTCTGTTCATCTTACAACTCCTCGATCGTGTTTGACATACATGGTATAATCTACTAAATTTACCAAAAAGAAATACGAAATAACAAAAAAATATTGAGTGCCAAACTAGTAATTGACATTAAGACGATTACGTACAGCCAAAACACAGTTCGACACCCATTTTGACATAGCCTATATAAAGATTTATACACTCATTGTTGCGGTGTAACGTTTAGAAATGAGATTCACCATTAAGAAACCGGATAAAACCACACTTCTAGCACAACTTTTTCTTGTACTTTTATATACATATGATTTCCCTTTGGTGATTTTGGTCGTTACTTTTTATGATTTGTTTCCATATTCTTTGACGTAAGTGTATTTTTTCTTTTTCTTTACGTATTTTACCCTGAAACTCACTAAAGTACTTATGTATGGTACCCATTACAGACATTGGTAAACTTATGAGATACCATCATGGTCAAATAGACTCCATTGGCGCCGGTACATGATATCATAGCCCTCCTGTACCCATGCATGGTACCATTCCGAACACCATGTGTTGCCATACACCATACTGGGTTTCCTCAACTTCATAGTTAAGCCAAACACCAGTTTGTTTTTCTGGAACAAAGTGGAACTGCCCAAATTATACAATTTCATGGTTTGGATCTTCCCCTCCGTCCTCTGATGACCCTCCAGACAGGTGGCCAGCCTGAGAGACAGCAAAAGGCTATAAGATAAGATGGATCGTTATTGATGCCCATAGGGAATGCAGGTGTTATAGCATGCAGCAACAGAATATATTTAAATGGGAAGGTAGCAGTGCGGGTGAAAGTATGTGCATACAGTGAAAATAATGTTAACTATAAGTTATAAAATAACTCCTGATACATTTTGTTAAATATTTGTAACCCAACGTCTTTTATGTCGGATAAATCTGCATTCTTATCATCATAGAAAACTCTGTTGTCTCTTACTGCTACCTGTAATGTAGCAAAGGTCATGGATTTTAACAGAATAATTTTTTTTTTAAATAAGTAAAACAATCCCTGCATGTTTATGTTGTACCATTTCATGTTGTTGATCTGTTCCTTCGTCGTCTGCAGCCATCTCTACTTCATCGTCACTCTGAGAGACAGAAAAGTAGAAATCTAATTAATTCAATAAAAAAAACAGGGGCTATTCCTGAGGCAGGCATCATAAAAAGAGCATTCAAGAAGGATACAAAGACAGTACATGACGGACGAACGATGACCATGTGACATTGTGGCAGTGACAGTAGAATCCACAACAGTGGCAATGCATTAAAAAAATATCAGTGACCAAGTAGCAGAGTCATAAGAGGTTTCTCAATACTCAAATTTCCCCCTCCTCGACTCCTATCCTCGACTCCTCTCCTCGAGACTTGGTGCCGCCCACAGGAGATGCGAGCGGAGGACTGAGGAGGGGAACCGAGGAGAGAGGAGTGGAAGCAGCAGGCGGTTAGAGAAATGAGAACTCCTCTCCTCTGAGCGGTCATTTTAAAGAGACGTCCATTAATGATGACAGGAGGCACAGCAGCACTCTGATGGACAGATGTGTTCATGACAACTTACATATATTGACTTTTAATGCATTGACAATAAGGTATAATGAGACAATAACAGGACTATGCGGACATATACACACACACACATATATTTATATAAATATATACAATTTCAGAATCAAACAAGTATGAGAGCACTCTCATAATAACGTAACACAATCAGAGACTGGATATATCCCCCCCTCTCTCTGGTCGCTGAAATGGGGAATTGAAATTACGGGCCAAAAGTTGTATTTACAAGTATTAAAAGTAAGCATAGGACACCAAACCAACTGAGACCTATCTTGTCTGCCGCATCTACGCACTGTACAACACACACACCTACACACTGTACCACACACACACCTACACACTGTACCACACACACCTACTGCTCCTAAAGCATAATCAGGCTACAGCCGTTGTGTATTTTATTATGTGAAGCACTAAATGGTCTTAGAGAAATATCGACTCTTTGTTTGTAGATATCTACTAAACTACAGCATACAAATACAGAAATTAATGTAGGCCTGTTATACTGAGTGATATATATTTTACACACTGCTCTGCTTTCTGCACGGACCTCACAGCTGTTCTCACTGTAAACATTGCGTTGCGATGAAAGCAGACAGTTACTAAAATAATATCCAAGGGATGCATGCAGAGCTGTCATTGGCTGAGATAAGTCCGGCCGTGCGTCACGCCTCCACCGTTCCCGGAAATGCATCCGTGGAGGAGCAGTGGAGGATGCATCAGTGTCTCCTCGGTTAGAGCTCCTCCAGAGAGCCTCCTCGATGCTCGATGCTCGGTCCTCGAAGTGCATTTAGAGAAATGAGATGTCCTTCAAAATGGCGCGCTGAAATTCATTTCCGGGTCACTACCGGAGGACCGAGGAGTCGAGGAGGGGAAATTTGAGCATTGAGAAACCTCTATAGACATAGTTAAGTCCACCAGTGAGTCTAATTTCTTAAGTCTGTGGAACAGTCACTACAAAAAACTATACCATTTCATGATGTGGATCCTCCCCTCTGTCATCTGATGTCCCGCCAGAATGGTGATCAGCCTGAGAGAAAGCAAAAGGCTACACAATAACTATCCTGATAATATGATTTTAATGAATCTAACACAACCTTTTTTCTCTGTAATACATTAGACTCTCACCCACCATTCGATCTTCATTTGAGGCTTCATCACTGGAGTCAGAGTCTGTAAGTTGATAAAATCACACAGCTGTTACACAGACATTTATACACACATTGATTGTGGGCATTTTAATTTGACATCTCAGCAAAAAGCTAGGTTTGGTTTATATATGTTTCAGCTTTTTTAGAGTCGATTTGATATGTTTTATAACACAATTTACATATTGCCCTACTGCTATCAAAATAGGAATAATAGCAGTATATACAAAGTGAATCTATACATCTAAAACATTTTTTTTTAACATTTTGTAGTATACTCTGCTATAATTCGTTGAATACGGTAATGTGAGACAAAAACCACCAAAGGAAATACGTCTTAAATTGGCAGTTCATCCCGTTCGTCCAATATGAAGGGAAAACCCTTCCTTACCTTTCACAAGTTGTGCCTCCTTACGGGTCCTCCGGTACCGTTTTGTAGTCCTGGGAATATCTATACCTAAGTGTGACAAATGTCTTTTGTAAATGGTTCTCAGGTTTTCTCTCTTTTTGCGAATGATAATCAACTACAGAACTTTTTCCAGGCACGGATTATTCTACCGCTGAGGGTAGCTGGTGCTTTCACTTTTGGTACCACAAAATGGCATTGGCAAAAAGGCCAAACTTGAAGATTTGGCCTACATTGGGGATGTCACATGTGTTTACCATGTTTAGTAAAAATAGTTTTGCATGTTAGCATGCTAATAAGTAGGCCTACAAAGCTAGTTGAAAGATGTCATTAGTTTGCAGGTATTACTTAATAAATAAATGCATTGAAAATAATAAAAACTTCAGCTTACAATGCTGGTAAAAGAAAATTAAAAGAATGAAAAAGGTATACCAAATATAATAGCAATCCATCTAGTTGTGGGCATATTATGCTTAAAACAAGAAAAAGGATTTAACCTCTTGGGAGCATGACCATTAGTACAAAATACATAGCAAATATATCTGAAAGCTGTTAAAATATGTCTCTTGACTTGGGGTGGCCTTAGAGCCTTGCCACTATAGGTGGGTAAAAACACTGAACATTGGCATATTACATTATGTGACACTTGACTTTGCAGATTTTATTAGTCATTTCAGCACAAGAAGCAGAATACAATCACAGCAGAACTCCTCTGTCCTGGGCTTTACCTATCCTTAATAAAAAAGCATGCTTATATAATTAAGTGCTAATCTCGCCCATCAAGACTGGTAAAACAAATGAAAACAGTAATGCAGTGCCTTGGTTTAATCAATGTGCTGTTGATCCATTTCTTCTTTTATCCACCAATATTTACAATATCAAAATTACAATTTTTTCACACTGATGTTCGCTTGTTGCACCATGTACCCAGTCAAAAATCCCGTGGCTCCACCTTAACACATTTCAACACTTTTTTTAACAAGCGATTTGCAGAAAGGAGGGAGAGAAAATGGCAATATTCACATTATCATTCACTGGCCAAAGTTCTTTATGGGAAAATTCATTCCTCACAGCGAAGGCCAAGGTTGCCCTAGAATCTGTTTTCATGCTGCGGTCATTAGTATCCCATTCAGGCTTTGTTTCTATAACAATTGCCAATCCGTTCATTCTCCATCCTCCATTACGAGGTGGTAGCATGCCCTATTGAATGGGTAATTGCATGTATACCCTATGTTGAATTTTCGAATTAACCTTCCTGGCATGTCTTTTGGACTGTGCGATCAAACACACATACTGTACACACACAAAATGATTTGTTCTGTAATAAACCAAAAGGAACGCTCACCATTGTGAGTTATATGAAAAGGTTAAAGAGGGCATAAACATTATTCCAGAAAAACGTTTTCCACTACAATGCACCTTATTACTGGGATAAATCAAACCCTCATTCCTCTGAGAAAATGTAAGCTTTAGTAGCTTTTATTTTTGTACTCAGGTCGGTCTTGCAAAAGAGATCTTGATTTCAATGGTATTTCCCGAATTAATATTAATTTAGTGCTGGAAGAATGACTTGTACTTCAGAATTTCCATTTATAAAATTGATTATTTTTAATGGATGATTATTGTAAGCATTTGAGAGTTAATGCGTTCAATAGTGTGTGTGCTTGTTGGATCTCTCTATCTTTTTGTCCGCAGCTTCTCTCACAAGGTTTGTTTACAACCATAAAGCCATTATCTACCCATGTGGAAATAGCATGTGTTCTGCGATGATGGAACCCTAAATATGAGTATTACAAATCTTGAAAACCTATCTCTTATGTGTGCACAAATCTTTAACATGGTATGAATAAAAAATGTTGGGTAGTCATACGGTGGCCGACAGGTGCAATCGGCCCAAAACATTTCCTTCACAATAATGCAAATATAATAACACAAATGTGCCAAAACACATGCAAATGAAGAAACTTCTTCACCAACATAACAAGCATTTAGAAAACATTTACCAACTTGAAGAAACATGCACAGAATTTATTAAAAGCGCTGCAATTACAAAAAGGTGAAGCATGTCACCATCACTGGAAATGAACCTAAAATTAATTTTGGATTGGTTTACTTTTACGATGTGATGTGATTTTATTGCAGATCCGCTAGCTAACATAGTTATTTTAAATAAACTGACAAAACACTTGAAACAGACTAACTTACCAAAGTCAGTATGGGACACAGTTTGGTGTCACAATCACAGGTACAGATCAGAACCCAATAGCACGACTCAGATACAACCAATGTTTTGCAATGTTCAGTTTATTCAGGTCAGGGACAGGCAGGTCAAAACCAGGAAATCCGTCAGACAGGCAACCAAAACCAGACAAGGAGCAGGCAGGAACTTGAGATCCGTATACAGGCAGGCAGGGGTCAAAAACCGGGCAGGACAAAAATCTAGGGTAGAGAATAACACTCACTGGAGAGCTTGGCGGAAACGACAAGACAACCTGGCAAAGGACAAGTGATAGTGAGGTGGTATAAATACTGCGGAGTGATGAGGGAATGAGTAACAGGTGAGGGAAAGGGCTGGGAAGACCAGGTGAGGGAAGTGAGCTGATTACAAGGGCCTGGAGGAAGGCGAGATCTGAAATGACAGGAGAGTTTAGATGAGCCAAACCAAACAAACAATAATAGATGTGTCTAACTTGTGACACACTTAATGCATCATGTGAAATATTAGCAGGCATATGATGACGTTTCACAGGATTTATGTACATTCTCATGAACCATTTATATTGAAGTCATTTGAACCTATAGCATGTATGGTCTGACTTTGTGCTTTTAGGCAAGCATGGTTCCAATCTGCCTCATCAATATCCTCTTTTATATCTGTTCATACAAATAAATAATGTTGTAAACACTAATAAGATATAGATGGGTCCTTGCAGTATGGATAGGATTACATTCGTATTTGACATAACTTGAAATTTTTCTTTTTCTTATACGTTTTTTGTGGATAATAAACTCACCTACGACCACGAGAAAGTAGCGTCGACAGAGCCAGAGAGATTACTCGATTCAAATTATATATGATCCTTATAAAATGATTTTGTGGTTGTGGATTATAGTTCGGCTTCTAGTGCCTCATAAGATAGTCATCGAATCACACATGTAGTTAAGATCATCTGCAAAGCCCTGCGAAAGGAGTCATAGATGTAAGAAAGTTCCAATGAAGATCTCAATCTTTCAGTATTCAGCGTCTAGGACTCGAGACTATTATTAACGCACTTTTGCTGGTCGAACTTCGTGAGTACAATGACGGGGGGGGGGGGGGGACCCCCCCTGTAACTCCTGACAATAATTAGTTTTTCGAGGATGTGTTATGTACAATACTACCGAAGACAGTTTTGTGGGTTAATATACCTGGTATGTTATAGTCCCGAAGACAGGCAAACTATTTGCGACATAAGAACTCCTTCCCAAAAATAAACTTTACAATGTTTCGTACCTCCACAAATACTCGACATTTGCTAACTCTTAGAACACCAGCCTAGTTAGGTACGAGTCGATCGGGTGAGTTCTTCTTTGTGGTCGTATCTCGTCTGTGTCAGTGTGTCCTTCTCTTTGCGGAGGCCAACTCAGCGCTCCAATCCGAAGTATCTCTTCACGACGTACCGACTGTGTACCAACTAGTATTTCTTGAAAGTTATGATCTCCCCCCCCCCCCCCCAGAATAACTTTCTAGTCTTTCGATGGAAACTCGAACTAGAAACTTATTTCTTTGACAACAGTTGGTGTCACCAATCCCAGAAATTTCAGGATANTGACGTCACAGAAGTGGCGCTACGGCTATTGGGCCAACTCCACCAATCAGGAGGTGACAGCCACGGACATTGCCGTTCGAAAGCACTGGAGACGCTGTAGTACATATGCCAGGCCTGTAGATGGTGCTGTTCTCACAGAATCAGCCCATGCAAAGACAGGGTTAAATTGAGCGAAATGAGGAATGGCTAAAATGCATGATCTGTTTGGTATTTTGAAAAATAAAAAGTATAAATATGCCTTATATAGGTAGGTCCTACACTATATTATTCAAATATAACATGATAGGTCCACTTTAATGTAAACCGAGATTATTCCCACTTTTGCAGAGATCATCAACAACATATATTGAGCTGAAAGTGAAAAACCATAACACATAACAAAATAGGTTAGCTTTAAATGTCACTCATACCAATTCAGACCCTTTTTAACGTTGCCTCCTCATTCTGTCCATCACTCTTTCCTATCCTCGTCCACCATCTTTTTTTCCCGACCATCAGGTCACCTTTCAGCCCAGCGTGTGGCGCTGCAGGTTCAGAGCAGTGGAAAATGTGCAGGTCCATCTGTCGCTACCTTCATCGAGGAGTTGGTTGTGCGCAGGGAGCTGACGGACAACTTCTGCTTCTACAACGAAAAATACGACAGCGTAGAGGGTTAGTTTAGATCTCATTAAGTTTCATCCTGTACGTCCTATTGCTGACATCATTCAGTTTCAGATGATTTGAAGTCTAGTTGTGTGAGGCTCTAACCCTTAGTCATTGTGTCAGTAAATGTTTGTTTGCACAACTCTAATTTAGGAAACCAAACAGGAGTTACCCAATGGGAGTCAAGCAATTGACTGCTGCGGACGGGGGCAACAGCAACATATATTTTAGCCACCTAATAACTGTTTGCTTCTGCTATATTTAGAGTATTTTCACACATTTACATTGAGAGACAACTATGCAGTCTGTTTCTGATGTGGAACTGAAGTCGTTATATCTATCCATGCTCTTGTCAAAGCCACCAGGCTCTACTCAGAATTATTTTTATTTTAACTGGCAGAACACCGGGGTTGCAGGTCTAATGCTGACCTGTTTGTTTTTGTTATTGTGTGACTTTATGAATCCAAACTTTGCATAGGCACACAATAATACATTCAAAATAAACAATATAGAAATGTCCACCAACCTTTGTTTTTGGGTAGGCTTCTTTTACATGTCTAAAATGCTTTTTGCTGCTCCCCCTGTCGACAGAAGTATATTGCTCTGCTTTATTCTGGCACTCCTGTCTGCTTGTCCGAACTGGGAGCGCACCGCAATTTAATTGGCAATATGGAAAGCTTGTAAAGGAATTATTCAAACCATGTTTATGTTTTATGTCTTGTCTTTATATGTTTCTTGGTAAAGCGACCTTGAGGTTATGAAAGACACTATATCAATTCAAGTTATTATTATTATGACGCTCGTTCTCTTTACATTTTATAAATGGTGTTCCTCAGGTACGCATGACTGGGCTCAGAAGAGTTTAAAGGCTCATGCCAAAGACAAGAGGGAGTATCTCTACACACGGGAGCAGCTGGAGAAAGCAAAGACACATGACAAACTCTGGAATGCATCTCAGGTACCTTCTTATTCCAGTGTTTGATCACCAGTCTGTGTTAAGATATGTTTTCTTACTGCTGTTTATTTCAAATGATCTCCATTAGTACCAGATGATCACTGAGGGGAAGATGCATGGCTTCCTGAGGATGTACTGGGCCAAAAAGATTCTGCGGGTGGACGGCTTCACCAGAGGAGCGCGCTCTCCATCGCGCTCTACCTAAACGACCGCTACAGTCTGGATGGCCAGGACCCCAATGGCTTTGTCGGTGAGGACATGGATTAAAGTGTTAATGTTACTGATTTAGAAAATCTCACACATTTATTCACTCTGCCCCTCGTGTCCCTCCTGTAGGTTGTATGTGGTCTATTGGTGGCATCCACGACCGAGCCTGGGGAGAGAGAAAGGTTTTCGGAAAGGTCCGCTACATGAACTACAAAGGCTGCCAGCGGAAGTTTGACGTAGCTCAGTTTGAGAAAAAGTACTGTCCCAAAAACCTTTGAAGCCTAACCCTTTTTTGAGGATATAGATAAAATACCTGACATACATATCCTGCACCATTAGCCTCAGGGAATGTCCGTACAGCATTTCTTGTAGAATATATTTTGACTATATTTGTCAAACTGTTTATCCTTTTAAATTCTGATCTGATGTTCCTACCTGGCTAGTGTTATATGCCATTACATTTTATGTATGCTACTTTTATTTTTGTCTGTATGTTTTAATAAAAATATTATTTCATTGGAAAGGCCTTTTCGCTTGTATATGTTTCTTTATATACAGTGGGGCAAAAAAGTATTTAGTCAGCCACCAATTGTGCAAGTTCTCCAACTTAAAAAAATTAGAGAGGCCTGTAATTTTCCTCCTAGGTACACCTCAACTATGAGAGAAAGAATGGGAGAGAAAGAATCCAGGAAATCAAATTGTAGGATTTTTAATGAATGAATTGGTAAATTCCTTGGTAAAATAAGTATTTGGTCACCTAAAAACAAACAAGATTTCTGGCTCTCTCACAGACCTGTAACTTCTTCTTTAAGAGCCTCCTTTGTCCTCCACTTGTTAACTGTATTAATGGCACCTGTTTGAACTCGTTATCAGTATAAAAGACACCTGTCCACAACCTCAAACAGTCACACTCCAAACTCCACTATGGCCTAGACCAAAGAGCTGTCAAAGGACACCAGAAACAAAATTGTAGACCTGCACCAGGCTGGGAAGACTGAATGTGCAATAGGTAAGCAGCTTGATGTTAAGAAATCAACTGTGGGAGCAATTATTAGAAAATGAAAGACATACAAGACCACTGATAATCTCCCTCGATCTGGGGTTCCACGGAAGATCTCATCCCGTGGGGCCACAATGATCACAAGAACGGTGAGCACAAATCCCAGAACCACACGGGGGGACCTAGTCAATGACCTGCAGAGAGCTGGGACCAAAGTAACAAAGGCTACCATCAGTAACACACTACGCCGCCAGGGACTCAAATCCTGCAGTGCCAGACGTGTCCCCCTGCTTAAGCCAGTACATGTCCAGGCCCGTCTGAAGTTTGCTCGAGAGCTCCGAGGCCATCTGATTCACCGGCCCTAAAACGCAAAAATGGGGAATGTAGAGAATGGATTACCAACTTGTCGCTAAAGGCATGTGCTATCTGCAAAACACACCATTTCAACCATTCAAGGCAAGACCAAACGCGACACCACTTCACGTTTGGCTTGCGAAGAGACTTTTTACCTTTGTTACATTGCGTTTGACAGCAGACCACGCCGTTGGTCTCTTCGCGATACGATCCACACCCTACGTGGGATTTAGATACCTATGGTAGAGAGTTGTAGGGTATTACTTTGTCTTTGAGTGTTGTTATAAATAGAAAAGAAATACGTATAAAGATGTTTAGTGAGCAGGGCTCGATATAAGGAGTGTGTGGAAATTGCTAGATGCGTCTTGATTTCAATAAACTGTGTTTCTTCGGGTGGTGTTGGAGTGCCCTCGCTCCACGTACGGTCCACTTCGCTGTTCGTTGACGTCAATGTCATTTATAATGTGATGTGTTATAAGCATGCGCTCTATGATATATAATTGCCTCTATGTCTAGTTGGACTACCTAGCCCGTTATAAGTTATGTAACATATAGCCTGGACTACTCGTATGTTGATGCGATTTGACGTTTCGACCCTTGAATGCCTGCACCAGCTGTCGCTTTTATGTTTGGCCTTCTCGTGGGTCGTGAGCCTCCCTTCCACCGCGGTCCCTTCTGGTCATCTTCATACTTTTCTATCGATGTCATTGTATATAGATATTACAGCGCCCGGTTTCAGGTTAACTGTTATCACTATATTTACATTATGTCAATGAATTAGTAAACACCACTATCAAGTGTTCCTCATCAGATATGACGCTGACAGATGGAGAACATACAGCACGACGACTACGGCCCCATAGACCACAATACGACCAATCTCTAAGACCCCTGTTGTCTACTTATCCGATACCTAGGACAGAACGTACGTTGGGTTCTCAAGCTCTGAGTATCCTTTATTGTTTAGTTTCTGGTTTGTACGGTCAATACCTAAAAGACAAAAGTGGACGGCAGTCACATCATGCCCGGCAGTGGTCCCGAGTGTATATACCTCATTACCTGTAATTTCACCTAAAAGAGTTTGCACATACTAGAACTCTCCTCTCGAACCTACTCTACTTCACTTCTCGGACAGACTATCTCTAGTATGATGATTTACCTAGAATAATATTTGCAATCACCGGAAGATTGAGATAGTGACACATATAAGTGGGTAAGTTTGTAGAAAATTTTTCAACTTGTTGGGGTGTGGTTCGAGTCATCACTTTCTCGACACTTTACAACTGAAATAAGACGTAGTAAAGTCATTCTTAATTGCAAAGTATAAAAGAAAAACTAGATATATTTGACTACTTCGCAAGTTTTGTTTTACGTGAACATTCAATGGGTGTATGCAAAAATTTTCGAATTATTCGGTGAGCAGATGAAGTACTCATAGTAAAAGCCGCAGTACTCCGTAGCCCGCAACAGGCACTTGCGGCGCCTGAGCACACAGTGGCGGCGTTTTAAAGACGCCGACGTTCCGTAACACCCCGTCGTAAAAGAGGAGAGGAAGCAGTTCCCTCCAGGGTCACAAGGATTGAATTTGCGGGTGGCCCATGATTCCCTGTCCAAAACGCAGCCGCAACGCGCACGTTACCGACAGGAAGGACGTCCATCTGCGCGAGGACCGCCGCCAGAGAGCAAGTCCTAGGCTTTTATGTTAAATTTATAATAACGTGTGAATAAGGATCACACGGTGCAGCCAAATGCCACGGCGCACTTACGACCGTGCGCACGGTCCCCAACGGACTTGGGGGGACTAGATACTCTTACCACTTGCCGTGAATAGTACCGACGGTTGACCCTGAAGGCCCAGTTAAAAGGTGAGGGCAATCCTTCCAAAGGGATTCGATTTACCTGATAAGCTGAAGTCGGGCTCCTAGCTCCGTCCCCACCTGACCGGTGGCCCTGCTTAGTGCTACCCGGCCATGACTTCACCCGCCATCGGGGCCTGGCTGACACCCGCAGCCCGACATATCAGGTGATCGTGGTGGGGGAAACCGTTAAATGAACGCCATAATAGACACGCTGACTCCACTATTACACTCGTACCCCCTGTTTGAACTTGCTTATGGAATCTCCGAAGAGTTAAGAATTGTAAAAGGGGAGGAGCTGAGGAGTAGGAGCTCTGAATTGCCATGCAGGTTGTCGCGTGTCGTCGACATTTTTGTAGAAGGCTTCGAAGAGACGGGTAACTGAAGAACTTACCCCCACTGCAGTGAGAACGGAGCGAAAAGCCGCTTGGACGAATCCACCCTTACGTTTGCGGCTTCTAAAGGTCCTAAAAAGGTTTCCTAGTTGGTTCACTCGTGACAAGTTGAAAACTTCGACTCGACCTGTCGCAGTGGTTGACTTTAGGGCCGAATAAAGCCGCGTTTAGACTGTCATGTTGGCCGATGGTTAGTTGGGCGGGACACGTTCGACCTCTGCGGTCGTGGTGACGTCAAGTAAAGGAGTATAAGGCGGTGGGGTTTGCTCTTTCATGCCATCGTTATAGTGGACGCCAAGAAATGGGTGGTCTTCGATAAATGGCCCTATCCGTTTGGCCTCCTTGGTCCGTACCTCCCTCCACTTGTGTGGGTGGCGTGTCATCAAAAGCGGACAAGACCCCTCAAATTATATGTCATATTACATATCAACGCGCGCGTATTTTAGGCCTAAAAAACGCAACTTACAGCCCCCTCCTCTAGTACGCACTCACCAAAACCAACGCAACGAGCGCTTTTTTTAGGGGTTCGAGAGTCTGTGCAGGGTTCTAAAAGTTCTAAAAAAGTTTTCGAGCCGACACACCTGCATTGGCAATCAGGGCGGGTGTCCTCTACGGCTCGCCTCCTTGACTCCCTCCCCTTTGCTTCTTCTACTCCCCTTCGTCGTCCGTCAATTCTCTTTTACTCTACAGGAAGTTCTTACTGCACGACTTTAAGTAAGGCCCAGTGATTGGCCTCTGGCCCTCAGGCTGCCTCCCCTTTAATCTTTATAACTCCTTGGAGAGACTCACAACCCTTTGGTTTTAATAATACTTCGTTTTAGTATGGTCGTTGATCTGTAGACACATAACAATAGTTTTTGATACTAGAGAACCATAAGGTACCTCGCATTAAACAAAATCTCGTACTGTTTAGTAGTTGCTAATCTTGGGAATTGAGAAGATATATATCGTAGCTGTTACTATCTACCTGTACCATCCTTTTCGTAAGACTTAATAGAGCATAACATTTATTTCGAAATTTTATTTTTGTGTATAGAATTGTTAGCTTAGTTTAAGCACGACAGACGTTCTTTAGAAGGTAAGATACTCGTTCGCCGTTTATGCGGTTATAAAATCATAAGGGGTTGTTTTTGTTAAGATCTTCACATCGCTTGGAATTTGGGTCACTTAATTGTTATATGTATTTTGATTACAGATAATGTCGGAGTGGGTGACAGGTATAAGAAGAAGGACCTTGGTATTTGACCAAAGGCCTGATATTCGTGTTTCTTTCTTCTTTGGAACTCATATGAGAGCCATGGAACATTACTGTTTTTGTTTTTTTATAATATATTATATATATTTGATATCCCGGCCCTGAAGCTAATTTATTAAGTTAGATTAATTAATGTCCGAAACTATTAATTAATTTTAGCGTTAATTAGCGTAAAATTAAGCGTAATTATAAACTGGACTCTTGTCACTCTTCGTTAAAAAAGTGTACTCAAAATCATATGTAAACTTTTCTGACTTATGTAGGTGTCGCAACTTCTTTGTTTTGTACAATAGAAAAAGGTTCCTCCAGAATTCGGTTCTGGTTGTCTTTTCAGCGTTGGAAGAAAACGGTATTTGCGACATTAGTTATGTTAATCTTTACTGATTCATGTAAAGTCTCTAAGTCTATCAGGATATCCATCCCATCTGGAAGACATGTGGATATTTGAAACAAAAATTCATTGTTGTGTTATGAAAGTTCATGTAAGTCTTGGTAACCTTTTGGGGCGACTGATAGATCTTTTGTAGAGAGACAACGAAGTCTCCGGTATTGTCTTGACAACAACTAAATGGTTGTCAATCAAATTTTTAGATTATTTAAAGTCAGGTTGGAGAAGTTATTGGAACCGGTTTTGTTTTTGTCAAGTTGTATTTCACGGTCACGTGGTTGTTGCATTATTTATCAGTTGGTATTTTATTTTATTTTCACGGCAACTAACTGGAGTTAGGGAGGGATAAAGAAGGTTATAGAGACTACTTTTTCATTTTAGAGAGAACAACGGTATCCGGTGACAAATAGGTTGCGCTTAAACCCACAGCCCAGGAAAATGAGGCTCAGGCCCGATTGCAGGTGCCGATCGAAGGGTTGCGATCGACGATATACAAACAGTAACTCCACTATGAACTCCGAACTACACCGAGCTCCACTATCGCCTTACCGAGGAAAAACGTATAAACGTTTGTTGGCACCGCAGAATAACTGCGAAGGTAGGCAGGCAAAAAATTTTGTTTTACAGGTAGGTGCCCCGGTTGGTTTCGCCGGAGTAGTCGAAGAAGCAAGTGGCAAACTGATAACAAGTGACACCAAACACAACAAACTTCAGTACTTGCAATCAACCACGAGGTCATATTAGCCATGGGGACTTTGAGTAGGTCCTCTTTGCAAAGGCGCCACGTTTTTATTCACGCTAATTTTACGCAATTTCAAAAAAATTGCGACATTAAAACACATTAATTAATTAGAATTAATTGCGCAATTTCAGGCGTCCGGGATTATATATATTGATATATATATATGTGTCACCCCGGTTTTTTCATAATCAGTCGGTGGTTAACACGTTCAAGAGGGGTGAATTTCAACCCCTCTCGGATTGATTAAAGTAGTGGATCCATATGGCATTCATACTTCTTGTTTTACTCTTTTTTTTTTTTTTTAGGTCTTTTAGTGTACGGACCATGAAAACCGGGTACAGGAGGTACGTCTAGAGGGGAGACTAGTCACTACAAACCCCGGCAGCGACCCGTTTGTGTCTGAATATTTGAGGGAGGTTTCTAAAAGATAACCCACTCTTAGACCTTCTGACCCGACCGGTGAGTCTGGAACTTTACGAAGAATGCTTCGTTGAGGCAAGCAACCGGGCCGCACACAAACCCTAGTAACAGATACGACTTTCCTGGGTCGGTGCAAAGTAGAAGTTACGGGAACGACTACCTTGCTCCCAACAGTGAGTTTAGAGTGCTATGTTACCGGGTAAGTAAAGAAAGAAATGTGCCTAGTCACGGCAGGACCAGGGAAACGTTTTTGTCGGGGGTTTCGTAACTCAAAGGTGGGGGTACAAAGTTGTCAACCATACCACAAGAATCCCCCCCCCCCCCCCCCCCCCTAGAAACTACGTTGGTCTTAAGAAAGAGGAGGTTTGTAGCAGATCAACTCAAAAATGGTTTTTCAAGAAAAACCAAAGTAGACTGGGTATTACTTGTCAGAGGTTAGGAGAAGACCTA
>NW_011369951.1:7062769-7069698 GCF_000735185.1 Notothenia coriiceps
CCAGGGTTATTTCTGGGTAGATTGTAACCAGTGACAGCCGTTTATTTTTTAAGCTGCAGCTGTACAGTAAACTAGAATGACCCCACTCGTACCAAGAGTTGTTTACTGCTGACTGGAGGCTAGACACACATACACACACAACACACACACACAACACACCACACTACACACACACACCAGCATCACACAACACACACACCACACACACCCACCAACACCAACAACACACACACACACACACACAACACAGCACCACACACACCACACACACACACCACACACACACAACCAACCTACACCAAGGTCTGAGCGTCCCTGCTGTCCAGGGCTCACACGTCACCCAGTACTTCCAAATGCGTGCTACATTTAAAGAGCGCAGTACGGTCATCCACACATCTAGCTTTGTGTCAGCCACAGCTGGAGGAAAAGACGGCAGAACTCGCAGATACTTTACATACACCAGGCCAGTGAACACTGTACTCTCGCCACAGTAGGTGTCTTATACCTGAACGTATTTAAGGGGATATTCATCTATCTGTCACGCTATTTGACCGAACAGGCTATACGCTCTGCACTACACTACAACATTTTGTACGCCAATATACTTCTCCATCAACTTTTGTGCGTAGTTATATTGCAAAATACAGTACTTGAAGTACCATGGTTGAACATACATTATGATGTCAACAAACCAGATTTTGGCAGCATTGCTAAACTGGATCCTAAACATAGTTAACAAGCGCACTGATTATGCTTTTTAAGGATTTTACCTTTCCAGTGTGTGTATATTAAGTTGTTACTGCCATGCTAAGATGAGTTGCAAGGCCAAACTTCCAAGCTTTCTCATCCCACACACTACCACGCCTGCTTTGAACACCTCCATTGCGATCCTTTGTTTTCTTCTGGAACATAATGCATCACTATGCGAACACTCACGCTCTCTACTTGCCTAGCGGCATCCAACCTTTGTACCGTGCATAGGACTACGAGGGCGGCGACATCTCTTGATACGGATTGAACAACAACAACAGAGCGGGCGCCAGCTAACCAACAGGAGCGACTGGCGTCTGGTTCTTCAGACAGAGCGCGTGAAAACGAGGGCCTGCAGGCCACAGGCACACGCGGAATATGGAGAAAATGACAGAGCTTTTTGAACATTAAAGCGCATGAAGACATGCTCACCCAAGTAGGGAGGCACAGCCCAATACCTTCATATGAACCTGAACATTGCGCACAAATGTCCTCTTCAACAAAAGACAATTTTTAGCCTCATGGTTTACTCTTTTTACTTTTCTTATTTACACCAGATAAAGCGATTTCGAGATCAAATCAACATTTCAATGCTGACCTGCGCCAAGAAGGCAGCCACGTTACAACATAACACAATACATATAAAATAACAGAGGAACACTACTAAGAAAACAAAAGGGGGACGAAAAAGCAGATCACTAACATTGTGCACATTAGGACCCCCGCTAAGAGAAGGCTACACTACTTATTACTGCAGAGCAGCTACGTGGTTAAGGGACTTCAGACAACTTCAATTTACAAACGTGCCATATTGGAGACAACGTAGGCCCGTCAAGTTTGAGGCTAATTGAAGTCAATTCCAAGGACCAAGGACCCATCATAAAAACTCTACCACATTACATAAGGAAAAAACTGTCTTGTCGCTGCTGTAACCTCAACACATTACTCCCTCCATAAAAACACACTCCTCTGTGTGACAGGATGTGAAGGTTTTGTCATGCCGCCCGCTCAGCATTATGCCCATGAGGTTTACAATGGACTGTGGGTGGAGTCTTCATCTTTCCAGCGGGAAGGGTTGTGACCCCACCATCTGCGGGAAGGTACAAATTTAGCTGTCGTCAGGGCTTTTGCCGTCAGCACTGTTAAATTTTCTTTGCGCACCTTTGATTCCACCTACACCGCAGTCGTCTCTTCGATCCATGCAGTACTGACACTTTTAGGCTTCTACCTTATCATTTGTAAAGTTAATCAGCATCATACACATGAACAAAAGGGCCTTATTTTGTTGTCATGTGCAGGCACTCTGTGACCAATTTACGTGCACCGCCTTTACTTTTTAAACTGATAGCCTTTTAGTGTAGTGAGTTTGTCTGACTTTTTAGACTTATAGCATTTTACGTATGGTTCGAGACAGTTCTTCATCATACACACGTATGCACACAGAAGGATTCACACCCTTGTATCCTTCATGATCCGCCAAAAGGATCTAACTTTGCGCGATCCCGACACTTGTGTTTTTCAACTGCCACACAAATGTGTTCCGGTTTCAATATACAATGGCTAAATAAAATCCCAAATACGAGAAAACAGTCGTACTCATTATGTATTTTGATCACACGGTTTGTTTTCCGTTTAAAAACTCCTGCACCCCTGCAAACACAACACCGCTTTCTGTCGCATCGGATCCGCCCTGTGGCACTTCGTGTGTGGCTTTGAGCATCTCCCTGACTGTCAGCTATTCGCTGTCAGACCGATTCGCTACTTGCACTCTTTTTCCTATCTACGTACACCACACAGATCGTCTCCTCAATTCCTAAGCCAACTCACATGATGCACGCCCTACGATGGGTGATTTACTTGCGTCCATGACGTTAGTCGCTTCACTGTACGCATTTATTGCGCAGTCCCGGAGCTGACAGGTGCCATGAGCCTGCCTGCAGGCGCTCAATCTCAGGACACCCCCTTCCTTAGGCCTCTCTGCCCCACTGAGGACGATTACCGGCTCGCTCTTGCCGTTGGCTGTTTAGTGTCATATAGACCTACACTATGCCGAAGATGCGGGAGGAAAAAGAGGGCCTCGTATATATGATTATATTCTCTTTATTCACTTGTGTTAAAGCTCAAAATAACAAAGAGACCCTTGCCGTCACTTTTATATTTTGTCGAAAGATTCAACTCTGTAAAACACACTTTGACTGGCGAAAAATCTACTGCCGGTTCCCTCGTTGCCCCACACGAAGATAACAGAAGGGATAACCATGACAACCAGTCGTTCGTGGCTTTTGTGGAGGAAGTTACAGCGCACGTCCAGGCCTCGGCACCTATGCGTGCTGCTGCTTTTTCCCAGCGGTCTCGGAGGCTCAACGGCAGCTGTCTCGTCGTGGACAGAAATCCTATCCGGTGATATTGCGTTTGGATGGAAGCTTTTTTGCGATTGCGTTACATCCCTATGGCGTTTTGACCGTCATGCGGTCCTCGTGGGGCCGGGGCCTCAGTACATTGCCCACTCTTCCCGACATGGAACATCCGCCGCAACTATCAAGCAAATATTATTAGAGGTACAGCGCCCACCTTCCAACCTAATTGAATGCTTCTGTTGACAAAAAAAACGCAGGGCAACAACCATTTAAATTGTTGTTTCTGATATGGCGAATACAGCTGCCTTCATATTCTAATGTCGTACTGAGTCTGTTGGCAGTGTGGCACGGGCATGCAAGCACGGTTGGCCTTCGCCTAATCGAATCAGTGCTTAAAGAAGCCAGTGCGTAGACCGCCTCGCACCTGTCACGCGGGGGAGCCGCCGGTCATGATCGGCCGACTATTCACTCCTTCAACTAGTTCTGATCCCACGGTGCTCCTCCTTACAAGCGGATCAGGAGGAGCTGGTCTATCGAATTATGGGAGCTAAACGCGGGGTGAAGTATACCGGACGCGAGAGCGAGATCAGATCGGCTGTCTGAGTCTGACGGAGACCCGCCAGCGTGCTACATGATCACCTGAGGCTCGCCCTCTGTTTAGCGAGCTGACCGGACTGCGCAAAATGCGTATATGAAGTGTCTATGGGACCAGCAAGAAATCATTACCCCTCGTTGGGTTGCGCGCTCATGTGATTGGCTTAGAATGAAGGAGACATCTGTTTGTATAGATAGAATGAAGGAGACATCTGATTGGCTATAGATAGAAAACATTACAAGTACGAATCGGCTGACCGTCAGGGGAGTCTCAAAAAACCCACACACGAATGCACAGCGATCCGTGCACAGAAAGCGGTTTGTGTTTGCAGGTTCAGAGGTTTGAAAAGGAAAACAAATATGTGAGGATCAAAAATACATATGTAAACGTTTTTTCTGTATTTGGATTTTATTTACATGTATATGAAACGGAACACATTTGTGTGTGCATTGAAAAACACAAGTGTGGATCATGAAATACAAGTGTGAATCCTTCTGTGTGTATTATGAGACTGTTCTGAGCCCATATTTTAGAACTTCCACATTGTTTTCACATGTTTGTGGTTAGATGCCTGAAGTAAGGTCTGTGGTTAACACCAGCTGAAGAGATGTTCACACTTTGTCGTTCAACATAAAATACGTCAGTAAATACCCCACCGCTGACTGGCGAAGCTTCTACTATATGTCATAAAGATTCTGCAATATACCGAAATCCAATGGGAAAATGGCATTGTTGAATTGAAATCCCACCTCAATAGAATATTGCCCGGGCTAACAGCAAGTCTACCGTTTACACAAATGGCTCTTATTTCATTTTTTAAAAGCTTCAGAAAAAGCTTATCCATTCAAAAACGTGTGATGAAGTTGCTATTGCTTCGTCAATTTGTAGACTTTGGTCACAACAACATTACTTTCAATGTGAAACGATTGAAATGGATTATTGGGTCAATCACAAAGCACAAGCCACTTGACATCCACTGCTAACTGTTGTTTGCTGTGTGTTTTGTCTCCTATATTTAGAGGTGGGCCATAGCTGGGGGGCTGTGAGTCAGACGTATTGATTCACTGTAGCCCACTACAACCACAGGCTGCCAGTTGTCAGCCATTTAAAAAGATCAACTGACACTTTGTGGTTTTACTTGCACTCAAACAAATGTGTGTCCCTTGTGATTTAATACCCCTTCACTCCCCCTTTACTAACACACACACACACACACACACACACACACACACACACACACACACACACACACACACACACACACACACACACACACTCACCATGTCATCATGCAACACATTAATCTAATGCAATAATTGCAGCCTTCTCTACATGAGTGTTGTAATAGTCTTTCTCCAACACTGCTGTCGCCTGCTGTTTATCATAATGAGTGCTATCAGTCTGCACGATTTGGAGGGTAATAACCTATTGCCATTATTTGATAATAATTGGAGGGTTGATCTTTTTTGCATAATCATTCTCATTATCATGGAAAACTATATTAAAGTGTGATTTTATAATAAACACATTTGTTAAGTCTGTTGGAAAATCTTTTTATCATGGGATATGGTATTTTATCACATATTTAGCATTTAACAAATATTATGCTTCCTTCACTTTAAAAATTGCACTTACCATATTGAGATAACATTTCCACTAATTGTGCAGTAGTCTTAACAGATGGAATTGTTTAGTTTTACACTTAAGATACAGTTAATACTATTATCCCTTGTACTTTCTGTGTTTGTTTAGTGTTCTTTTTTTCATATAAAGATTAACACTAAATCTCTCCTTTTGATTTGAATGTTTGTGACTAAGGCTTTCTTTGAGTTTGGGGTATCGAATGTCTAAATCTCTCTGCCCTGCAACTCTCACTCTCCTCCATTAGTTGGTTGAAAAGGAAGTGGGCTTCTTGCCATGTTCCCACCTGACTGAGCCATGGAAACTCACACCACAAAGTCTTTGTCTTCTGAGTAACCTTTTGTGTGTACAAAAAAAGAGGAAACCCCTAATGTGTGTGTAGTGTTATGCACACGTATGACTTTACATGGTTTACAGTTACCTGTGTGGTGAATGTAGAAAGAAGTATGAGCTAGTAAGAAAGCTGCAGGAATAACTGGGATGCGAGGAAGCCACACAATGTGTTCCCTTCCTGTCCCAATAGAGTGGTGCAGCTTTTCTCAAAACTAACCTGGATCACTCCATGTACAATATCTAAAAAACTGGTTTCCTAACAATCAGTTTACACAAAATCAGTTTCATACAGCTTCTGGAAGCCCTGTAAGGTTTTTGGAAGTGAAGACACTGCCTTTTTTTGTCACAAATGACCTTTTTAATGAATGCAGAGATTGCTCAATTCTTCTTTTGGCAGACTGAAGTGGAGCCTACAGATTTGATACAGTGGATTCCAACATCTTGATAAACAGATTTCCGCAGTAGAGACTCTAGTATATTTAATCAAATACAGCCTCGCAGTGGTTTTATGCATATCTCTCTGATCATAAGATTTTTTTTGAAAGGGCACAGTGTCTGTTCTTTAACCCCGACAACATGTGGAGTGCCCAAGGGTAAAAAATGTAGGACTAGTGCTGTCAACCTAAATTGTTATTCAAATGACACCAATATATACAGTGTCTACACATGAAGCACAATCCTGTTTTGTTAAATGTCTAAAACCCACAATGTGTCCACACATCATTTAGCATTAAATCCTAAATAAACCCAAATGCTTGTCATTGACTAAGAAAACCTGCAGAGCTGAATACAAAACAATTATACAAATACATGTTCACATTATCATTGTAAAGTTTGGAAAACAATATGTTAAACTTGAGATGATTATCAGACACTAACATCAGCTGATCGACCTGCTGCCCTTACCAGTTTTCAGTGTTGACAATACAGAGTTTTACAAGACTAGGCGTTTGCCATACCATAACGTCACATCATGATACTTTTTCAGAAGTAACATGTGACCTTCAGGTTAAATAACTGTAGAAATGTAATCCATCAACTTCAAACAGACTAAATCATTTCTTTTAAGATGTGGACTGACTGCATGAACCTCTTTGAGCTTAATCAGATGGATGTCCAGACACATGAGCGCCAAAGATGAGAACATGTTGCTCAGGCCACACACACACACTTCTCCCAGACCAGCAATCCAAACGAAAATATGTTTCCTCCGTACTACTTTGATCATTTGCTAATAACCAATCAGATCGATG
>NW_011369951.1:7069736-7073122 GCF_000735185.1 Notothenia coriiceps
ACACACACACACACACACACACACACACACACACACACCCTCTCTCAAGGGGACGACATAATGTAGGCAAGCAGGGCAAACATCTACAAAGAGGCTGCACCTAAAAAAAGACATTTTGAATGTTCTTTTGAATTATTAAAACCCATTTATAGTGCCACGAGGTATAGTCATGAATCCCATTTCATCCAGCGACTCAATGTGCATTAAATAAAAAACGTTATACAGACAAAACAGGACAAAGTTATGAAAAAACTTCTCGTGCAGCATGACATCAGAAACTACACCCTCTAAAACGAGTTGAATTAGACCTTCATTAAATGACACATTATGCTAATTGTAAGGTTATTATTAGTATTTGGTGCATCTACTGTGACATGTCTCCAAGCTTTAATGTTCAAAAAGGTATTTATTTTTCTCATACTGCCCTCTGTCTGAAACCAGAGCCCAGTCTGCTCTGATTGGTTAGCTGGCCGGCTCTGTTGTGATTGGTCAACCACTTGGAGATGTCCCGCCCCCTTGCCTATCACATACAATGTGTTGGAGCGCTAGCTAAAAGAAGCACAAGTGTTACAGGGTGATGTCACTTTTTTCCGGAAGTAAACAAAGGAGTCCAATAGAGGCGATTTTAGCCTTTGCTGACCATTTGCATGCCTCAAATCTCCAAAAGTATGATATGGCCCCTTTAAAGAATAGACCAGTATACCTCAAAACAAGCAACAACATTCCCTGGAGCTTCTTTACCCACTTTCCTTATCTCGTTCAAACCTCAACGAGCATGTGAATGAACACTTATTGTTCCCCCTCAGACCGATGAAGCCTTTACCCTAAAGTGTGGTTAAAGTGAATCAACATAGCGCGAACAAGGCAGCTCTCTATGGCGCTGACCTTTACTGGCCTGCTGGTTTATGTGGGGGAGACTGAATCGGTTAGATCTGTCTGAGTTAGTGTGCACTGTGAATTCTATTAACACAGACAAATTAGACCTTGTGTGTGTGTGTTCACACTCGCTCCCATGTGTACACAAACAAAGGAGCCCAGTTTATTAAGAAGACACGATTAGTTGTTGTTTCAATAAGGCACACTCTGTTGTATGAATGCTTCACTTAGTATATTTTTCTATCTATTTTGCCTATAATGATGCTTGTGGAGAAATGGATTACATGAAAGTAGCCTGCATAAAAAACTAAAGAAAAATGTGGGCAGTAAGTCTACCTATAAGAAATTCATTTTGTAATCCTGCTAGTAATCCCCATTATTGCCGAAGTAATCAGATAACGTATTTTTTTGTATCCTGATTTTGTAATCCTGTTACATGTAATCCATTACTCCCCAAGCCTTGAGTGAATGCACTTTGTTGCTTTCCACCACTGGTTTATGTCACCATTAGTCACCACCTTATTACCGGGTCTGTGTCTCATTCTGTCTCTTAAAGTGTGTGTGTGTGTTTCCCTGACTGTTTCTTTCCCTTCAGTTTCTCCTCATTGGTGTATTATCTTAACCCTATGAGTCCCTGTCTGTGTGAGCCTTCCTCTGTTTCACTCTGCAGTTCTTGTATTTGGCTATATCTTCTCAGTTTTGAAATCCTCATGAAATTATAAAGAGGACAATGAATCTGTTGAGTTGCCACATCATCAGTTAGACCTCCCACCCTGAGGGAGGGGGGTCTAAGAGAACATGTCAGAAACTGGAAGATATATTTTTTAAGCTGCTTGAGTCAGATGACTGGCCACGATGAAGGATTACTGCCAGAATGGATTGTTTTTGAATTGTACATTTAATTTGGTCCAACTATTGTGTACCTTTCTTAAAGGTCCCATGTCATGGCCATTTCTACTGATCATAATTCCATTGTTGAGGTCTACTAGAATACATTTATATTGTGCAATTTTCCAAACTCACATTGGTTTCTCATACAGCATCTCTTTATAGTATGTGTATTCAATTCACTCTCTGTCCTAAACGGCTTGTTGGAGCTCCTCCCCCCCCCCTCCCTATGAGCCCAGTGGCCGTCTGCGAGACAGCGAGACACAGCGAAACCAGCCAGAACACACACACACACCCTCAGCCTGGCTGGGAGTTTGTGTGTGTGCTCACACACAGACTCACAGCCTCGCCGCGTCCCGCCGTCTCAGGGAGGAGAAATCGGCGGAGCTGCAGCTGAGAAAAGATTGAGTGTGTGTGTGTGAGGAAGTCTGCGGATTGGTCAATTTAGACCAATCCGCAGAGAACAAGTCTGCGGATTGGTCAATTTAGACCAATCCGCAGACTTAACCTAACGGCTCCACGGATTGGTCCATTTTGACCAATCCACGGAGGGGTCGTCTATACGTCACTTGGTTCCCGGAAGACATTTTTTGAGAAAGAGAAATCTCCAACGAGGCGTTCTGGGTCAGAATAGACACGTATTTTCTGTGTTAGAGTTTTACTTTGAGGGTTTGTGACTCTGCAGACCGTTTAAATGCAGAACAACCTTTATGGATCTATTTCAGGGTCATAAGTTTTGATCATTCAAAAAAATAAAATTTATTTGAAAGTCCAAGTTTTCATCCTGAACTTTGAAAAATACAATGTTGTATTCAAAACAAAAAAAAGTATTTGAAATAATTGTTCAGGTTAAATATTATTTTGATTCAGTTCAGCAATTTTTTTTAATAAAATATTTATTTTCATATTTCACTTTTATACATATTTTGATATTTGAATACTTGTTTTTTTCAGATTCAGATTTTACGTTTTCAGATTCAAAACAATTATTTTTTCAGTTTCAAATCTTATTTTTTCAGGTTTCAATCTTTTTTTCGCCTTCAGATCGTTTTTCACTTTCAGATCTTTTTTTTTCGCTTTCAGATCCTTTTTTTTCGCTTTCAGACTTTTGACCCTGATATTGCTTCAGGGGGCGGGGCTTACCAAAGAGTAGTTTGGCACCCTGAGTGACAGCCCTCCCTCTGTCATGATGCCTTCATGGATGTTAGGTAGCGCAAGAAATACAACTACACACTTTCTATACACAATACTCCCGTGATTGGTGGTAAACAAAACTGATACCAGCATCAAAGTTCCGTTAAGCGAGCTGTTGAGCATCGTAGTTGGCAACAATCAAGGTATAAGAGCAATAAACTGTGCTAGATTCTGAAATCACCTATCCGCAATCAAGCGTTGTCCTTCCCCACTTCCACGTAGCTCCATGAACGCAGCATAGTATTGGCTTGGTTTTTGCGATCAGAATACTTTATTAGTCCCACAGGGGATACATTTACATTGCTACAGCAGAAGAGCCAGAGACAGCTTAATGTTACCTAAGCATGCATACAAAAAGTATTAAAGATTAAAAAAAGAAATTATATAGCCTATATTTTTAAAGTTACACATTTTACATAATACACACC
>NW_011369951.1:7073127-7097747 GCF_000735185.1 Notothenia coriiceps
TCACCGAATCTATCGGTCGCCGAAGCTGGCATGGTGGATGCAAAAGCGTAGCATTCTCTCGGCTGTGGGATCCGCTGCAAAAGCAGAGCAATGTCTACTTTTGCCGCGGCCCGTGTGACTCGCGGAGTTGCCGGCGGCGGGGTGACGACGTCCCAGAATACGTACGAATCATATGGGGCCAGTACACACGAAGCTCCCAATACCGGACATCACACCAATCAAACTGAACTCCAACATACCATCACATCCGCCCCAGACACCACAAGCACGCGGTTTGATATGGCTAGAGCTTTCGTACTGGCATATGATTACGTTTGGCTGACGCCTTCGTCAAGGCGGCAAAAGTAGAACATTCGCTCTGCTTTTGCAGCGAGCACCGCGAGAGGAAGCTACGCTTGCTCCCACCATGCAGTTCGGCGCAATCGTGACGTTCACCCCATTCAAAGTGAATGGGCAGAAGCGTTGAAAGCGCGGCAACGCACGCCGCCGTTGTAGGGTCCGTGACTCGAAGACATGTGTCTCCCAAGCAGCGTAGTCTAGATTGAAGAACACCCGTTATTGACTGCAGAAATACATGGTATAATTTTGAATAAGTCTAAGTATTTGCCCTTCCAAAGCTTAGTGTTAATAAGGCCCCTAGGATCATGTAGTTATCTGCCTCGGTGGCTCTGCTCTGTGGTGTGTCTGATGCCGTAAAAGCTGTGACAGAATGCTTAATTGGGTGTCTTGAGATAGAAAGAGGAGTACACCCAGCCTTTAGACCCTGGCCAGCATGAATCCACTAGATGTGTTATTATCTCCATCAAAAGCCTCTCATGCCACGCCTCAGATAGTCTGCCCAGCTGCCTACCATCCCTCGTGAGAGTCTCTCATGTTAGATCAGACGCACATTCTGGAAGAAGAGTGTGCCTCTCCACTTCTGGGTACGGATCCTTTTTCATATTTGACGAACCAGGCTGTCTTTCCGGCTCTGCTTTGGCTTTCTGTGTCTCTTTCCTCCGCCTGATTTCAGCAGTCAGGAGCACCTCCTTCTCTTGAGTGTTGGACACTTGAGTCGCGGTCTTTCGCTTTACACTACACAGTCTTTGATGACACGAGGGCACGCCTGCTGTCACGCTGTGCTAACAGTCGAAACCAGGCACAAAACACAACACCACACACTTCCTTCACTGCGCTTTTGTTTAACCACAGTGGATGAGGCATCCCGCTCTCACCTAGCAAGAGAGTGTACTCATCAAATGTATTGAGTCATGTGTTTTCACACGGTAGGCTATCATCCACACTCACGACTTACTTATGAGTCAGATTACTATTTGTTGTAGAGAATCAACTTTAAAAAATATGGTAGTTGACTTAAGACTGAAGTGACCTAGCTGACAGCCTTCCCCTGTGTGTGTCTGTGTGGGGGTGTGTGTGTGTGTGTGTGTGTGTGTGTGCGTGTGGGATGAATGGCACTGTATTATTTTATTTTCCCTCTGAGATGAAGGCGGGGCAGCAATCAATCCTGCTTGTCTAATAATGACAGTAGCCTAGCAACCCTTAACCAATGAGCTTTCAAACAGGTTTTTTTTTTTTTACTCATCGATCAAAAAAACACTTCTTGCTCAATGATCCTCATCAAAGCACCTTCACTTTTCCTAGTGGGTGAGAAATTCTAACAAACATGAATGAACACAGGCTACCCACCATGTGTGTGCATCCACATACAGCACTTGAAATATCAGGCTTTGTGTGGCGAAAGAAAAGAAAGAGTGCTGTGTGCGTTAAGTGTGTCGGGTGGAGTGTAATCGCTCACCTGACTATCCTTGGCAACAGGGCTTAGTGATGTTGCAGACCACATACTTGTTGCTCGCATATCTTAATATATAATTCACTCACGGGTTCATTTCATGTGTTGGCTTTAAGATCTCAACATTTATTAATTTTCAAGACAAATCTGAGCACTGGCAGAGCCTGAAGGAGAAAGGTGCCAAGCAGTAACGGATCATAGGAACGCTCCAGTGAAGGAATCCCCTCTATGTAGCGCAGATGGTGCTTTAATCTGTTAAAAATGCCTCTACATATGTTCAGATTATCTTTAAAATATATATTATTCATAGTGACTTCTAAGGGATGAGCATGTTTCCAGTGTTCAGGGAGCAAGAGGTGAGCCGGAGACAGAACAGGGCGACGACTTGGAGGATGTGATGCATAATACATTGGATTTGTGTCGGGAGACTAAATTGATAAAGGGTCGGGGGAGGGCCGTAACCATGGAGCATGGCTGGCTGGCTATGGCTCTCTGAGTGTATTCAAGCTGAAGTGCAATGGAGTAAATGGCATGCTTGTGTTGGCCGGGTTAGTTGTGTGTTGTGTGGACTTGGGTTGGTTAAAGCCTGTCAGAGCCCCGGTCTTACGTGCAGCTGCAGATCTAGAAATGTCCTCCTTTTTCCTGAATGTGCCAAGACATCAGGACGGGTTAGAGGTTGAGGTGACCTTGTTGTTCGCAGGAGGTCACAGGGTCAAGCCTTGCATTATAGATTGTATTAATAACTTGTGTCCTCTAGGCAAACACTCCTACTTGCCCCCTGTTGGTTTGGTGTAAAGATGGAAGTAAACCATGCTAAAGTGTGTTGCAGTATCTCATATCCCTTCCCCTGATGACTAAGCTATCAAACGGCTTCACTTCACCCTCTCTGTATTGACATTAGACCAGTTTGACGTGGTTGTGACATCCGTGTGGTGACTGTTTGTGTGTGTTAGGATTGACCATGCTTTTGTGGCCTGATATGGAAAAGAACATTGACTAGATAAGTGTAAACAAAAGGAGATAAGCACGAGTAAAATATGATAGCAAAAGAGGTTGAAGGCTAAACAGATAAAGCTGTTCATAACAGTAACCAAATAACAGACTGCCGCTAACAGACAAGAAAGCTACATCTTTTAATGCGGTTACGCCTGAAGGCATTGCGATGTGCTCCTCAGGATTATTGTGAAGTTACTTCATAAACACATTCAGAAATCTTCTAATCCAATACTGTGAACATGTATTTAAAGGGAGAAGCAACCATTTTATACAAAGAGATGTACCTTAATCTTCCCCGGTCGCACTTAATATTAGAAACCTATTTAAACCGTGGCTGTTATCTCTCGGGCTGCACGATTAACCAACATTTAATTTGAATCGCAATATGGTTCAGTCATTTTGCAAGCGTTCTGCTATTTGTCTGGCTTCCTTTCATATGAGAGTTCACCGCTCTTGAAGTCTATCGCCTTCAAATAATGTTATTACATGGCTTACATTTTGTTTTCTGTTAGCTTAGCTTAACCCTGGCAACAACAAACTCCCTACTTTAGATTTTGAAAGGTTGAATTCTCACTTTTTAAAAAAATATTTGTATGAACCAGGTATATGTGCTAATCTAACTTGTCTGCTCAACAAGTCAGGAGTTTAGGTCATTCTTGGCGCTCCTTAGTACATTTTGCCTTCAGTGAGTTCTTAGTATAAAAGATTATGATCAAAGCTTAGAACGCCTGAGCTTTTTTAGGATCAGAGAAACAGCCGTTCTAATAATCGCATAAAGTGGGATCTGGATTAACAGTGATGTTAGGCTTAATGACAAATCATTAACGTTGCATTGAACAAGGAATGTTATGAAAGAAGCGAGGAAATTAACTTGCAGATTTTTGTCAGATTTGTCAGAAGCTGCTTCTCTCTAGGATCAGGCAGGGCGATTTGACTTGACCTTGACATCTTGTTCTCGTCCTCTCTGTCCCTCACCTCCCTTAAACAGCAACATGATGCTGAATGATAGAGATAGCTTTCAGTCCGGTGCGTATATAATACCGTCAGCCAGCCTTGAGAGTTAATGTTGCTCTCACCACCACAGCGGTCTGTAGTAACACTTCTCTCTGCCCTGCCAGTATGTTCACCCCTATTTATACTCTGCTCGGCCAGCTGACACGACGACGGTAAACTGTTCCAATATTCCTGCTAATGACTGTGTCAGTGCAGAGTGTGTACACAACTGACACACAACCCTAACCCTGTGCTTCCATGTTCATCGCCCATTCATAGCAGAAGTGCTGCATTACAGATTGATTCTCTACAAAGGTTATTTTTATGGAGTTCCTAATTATAATAATTCCTCCCAGCAGTGCAGAGCCGTGTCATATTTTGGTGCTCATTCATTGTTCATCACTGTGATTTACAGGAGTGCAGAGGCTTAAGCCTGTAATGGTAGTGCTCCTAATCGTAATAATGGAGTAGAGCAGGGTTGTAGTGGGGCTGCTCGTGGCTGTGTACTACAGGATAAACTAAGACAGGGCTGCAGTGTTCTCCGACTGGTTCAGGTCGTCAGCTGACTGCTTCTTGCTAGGTCACGTTCTCCATAATCAGCTGTGGAATGTCTTGGTATTATTCCTCCTTCAACCTCAATCTGTTGTTTTCTTCCTTAGTCGTGCTCTAGATTCCCTTTGAGTCACGAGTCTGCAGGAGGTGGTCCTCTGTGTTCGGACGGCCACTGAGCCATGGCTGTTTCCCCATCTCTGTGTACTTGTTTTAGGAGGTCTTATAATCACTGAGTCACTGCGGCGCGACTTCTCAGCCGAGTATGAGTCAGTCTCAGTTAGCACACAGGTGTTGGTGTGTGTGTGTGAAGCATCATGGGGGAACAATGGAGGATTAGTTGGCAGTGTGAGGGTATTTTCCATGAAAGCGGTAAAAAGAAGACCTTGTGTGTAACTAATAAAATCAGCTTTCAACTTGTCGATTCCAAAATATTTCCTGTTCTACTTTGCCAGCTGAACACATGCCAGTGTCTGGTGAAGCAAGCAGGATGTAACTAAACATATCTGGCTTTTAGTCGTGTAAATGATCCTGTACATGATGTGCAAACGTGTAATATTCAGATACTAAATGTCATCCTCTCTCAGGTATGGCATCCGGCCCGAACACGTGATCGTGTACGGCCAGAGTATTGGCACCGTGCCCTCTGTGGACCTGGCCTCTCGCTACGAGAGCGCCGCCGTCATCCTCCACTCCCCGCTCACCTCCGGCATGAGAGTGGCCTTCCCCGACACCAAGAAGACCTACTGCTTCGACGCCTTCCCAAAGTGAGTGCACTGCATGAGACAGATGGCTCCTGCACGACAATCCTGCACAGAAAGGCGCATGACAAGCTCATGCTTTTAGAAATACAGTATTTCATGAACGTATTTGCATAAGAGAGAGAAACACACACAAGCTTGCAAACAATTACATTTAGATGTTTCTAATCAATAAAGGGAGTGTTCTGAGTGAGATGCTTTAAAGATATTTCCTGTAGCTCCCTCTGGTGGTCGGTGGCCAAACTCGCTCTGCTTGTTCCTTCTTTCAGTGAAATTTCAACATTTGTATTTCTCTTTTGATTTTGTTGATTACATTTACTTAAAGGTAGGGTAGGTAATTCACTTCAGAAACACTTTTTGTTATATTCCATGGAATGCTCTTAACATCCCGATAGCAATGAATACATTAAATGCTTTGACAATAAATCCATACAAAAATGTCATCTGTGGAAGCCATAGTACTGTAAAAAGCACGACCAATCATCTGAGCCGGCCCGGCTAAAATAACTGGATGGCCTACCTGCCTGTCAGCCTTCCATCTGTGCACAAACTTATCTCGTGCCCTCATTGGTCATGTGCGCGTTCGTGTGTGTTGGAGGAGGGGCTCTGTAAGGAAGTCTGAAGGAAGGGGTAGATTTTTTTCGGTTGTGTACTTTCAAATTCTAGCGCACTCGAGCTGGTTTCTCCATTCTTACCTTTGACCCAGGTCTTACTTTTTTCTGAGTGCCTGTATTTTTAACAACACTCCCTAACTTTGTTTTCTATTTCTTTTTACTCCGAAGCATCGACAAGATCTCCAAGGTGACGTCCCCAGTGCTGGTGATCCATGGCACGGAGGACGAAGTCATCGACTTCTCCCACGGCCTGGCGCTGTACGAGCGCTGTCAGCGCCCCGTGGAGCCGCTGTGGGTGGAGGGCGCCGGACACAACGACGTGGAGCTCTACGGACAATACCTGGAGAGACTCAAACAGTTTGTTGCACACGAGCTGGTCAACTTGTAGAGAAACTGGAAAGGAGGGCGGCGAGGGAAGAATAGATGGAGAAGGGTACAATGTTTTCTTTGTTGTGATGCAGGTAGAAGTGGTGTTAGTCTGTGTAATCTGAAGAGTTGGTGGCAGTCTTCTCTCATTATCGAGCGTCTCGCCCACTTGAAGCTCCCTTTTGTCAAAGGGGCAAAGAGCCTTTCAGTACCGTCCACTCCACATGCTGCAGCTGTGAACTTACAACCCATCAGTTTTTGTTTTGCTTTAAAAAATTGTTTTTTTATGTTGCAATTTGCACATCCTGTGTGTGAGAATGAAAGAATGCACAGACGATATTCTGAGTGTACATGCAGTAAGAGAGAGTGTCACATTTTGTTGCTGCCTTTTAAGAAAGACATGGCCCACTGTTCCTTTATGGAGGGATGTTGAGGCCGTAGAACTGGACTAGACTCTCCAACCCAGCCGAGCTCCATCTGACTCTGGGGTTCGGCCCTCCACTCTGCAGTCACCGTGTATTTCCTTTTTTGGATTACTGTTTATTATATTTTTTTATATTATACATGATTTTTGCACGTATCAGCTGTCACTGGTGTACAACACGAACTGACATTATCTAGCTGTGTGCCAGTGTTGCCAAATGTTTAGTATAATATATAGCAGAGAGTTGGACACACAGAAATGTGTACAAAATTCATCTAGAAACATCTCAAAAGCTCGGTTAGCTGTATTCAGTTCGTACTTCTCCGTTAGGTCTTAATTGGGGGAATTTAATGACTTAAAATCTAAAAAAATATGATGCAGTTCATGTATTCGGTTAAAAGAATCGGGCTGTGTACCAATGGCGGTTATTTCCTGCCACTCTGTCCTTTGGAAACATTGCCACAGTTACTTCTTCAAGGTAAACTCAGAAGCATTGCTGCTGTAGGTTTATTACCGCTACGCTGTAGTAGATACATGTTTCAGAACATAAAATGCTGGACAGATACATGTAGAAACTATCTGACACCTCTTTGGAAATGACAATATTCCCCTTTATATAGTAGCTAATATGAAACCCAGTGTTGACAGTGTTTCTTCTGTCTTTGGGTGAGAAGATAAAGTGAAATAATGTATGTAGTTATTATTACAGATCTTATGTACCTGAATCAGATCTTTAAGTTCTCTTTTTTTTTTTTTTTTTTTACAAGATACGACTATGTTAACTACTGTGACAGCAGTCTGTGCTCTATTCAAGAATTATACCACTAATGCCAATCATGACTGAATGGTGCACATTATTAACGCAGCTGGTGTAGATTTATTGTTACTTCAGGAAGTTGTTAAACATTATAATGTTGCGTTTTAAGTTATTGAGAAGCTTAAAATGAACAGACAATGGGTAAGTGGCTCAGCATTAAAGGCCTCCATCATGGACGGTTTGTTTTTGTCCTGTTGTCTGCATGGTAGTTCTGGATCCATTGTTGTCCATTCATTTGCCCTTTAATGCTGAGCTGCTAAAACAAAGAATCGGCCGCTGATGGCTCCTTTGAGACCCTGAAAAGCAAATGTCAAAGTGCTACTGCATGCCAAGAATGGCTAGTTTTTCTTTATTTTTTTCAGTCTGCGTGACAAACTGAGTTAATAAGAGCTCTCAATAACTTGTTTTTATGGGTATTTTTTTTTACCTGCATTACACTAGCCTGGGTCAAATACTGTTTGTGTTAGACAATTCATCAATGAGCAAATGGGTGCTACTGTAAACTTCAGGTCTGCTCACTTATGTTAAAGAGGAAGTCAAAATGGCTTGATGTTGATCTGTTACGAAACTTTTTTTTTCACAACTAATTTGTCTTATAAACAAGGTTATGCTTTTTGTTTGATTTTAACTTTGTAAATAATATTTGTACTCGTCATTTTGATTTCTTTGTCTTTCACAAGCTTTCATCATTTCTTTCCGCTGTCATTATTCATTATTCTTAATTCTCTAACTCTTTATGAGACCAAGTTAGGCCATCCTTTTGGCTTTCAGAAAACCTTTGTACAGGTCACTTTGACTAAAGTCATCTCTGATTTGATTAATTTTGTATATCATATTTCAATACAAAGGAACATATATGTAATAACAATATTAATAAAGTAATAACGTGGATAGAGAAAATAAAATGGTATTTGAGAAGCAACACAATTTCTGACTGAACTGTTTATTCTTGGGGGGAACTTTTTAAGTTTCTTTATTTCAGGATTGTATTTTGGAGATGCCGTGTAACAGGTGATATCATGCTCTTTCACAAGACATCATACAATACAGCAGTACGAATCTTCCTCCAAAAGTGATTTGACCTTGAATTATGGGAAACGGCGCATCTTCTCAGGATTTAAGATTGCCCTCATTATAGCAGAGATGTCATTTGGCTGAACCGAAACAAAGCAGGTTTGTATTTTCTGTCAATGACAATAACTAAGATGGTTTAATAACTCTTTCCCAGGCATTACTATGTGTTTGAGGTCTCAGAGAAACTCTTATTTCTCTTGTCCTAATAATATCTTTAAATGTGTTAAAGTGGGTTTTCTGTGTTGTGCTTTTTGCATAATTGAGTAAGTGAGTGATTCCTAATGAATGAATCCAACACAACAGCCCTCCATATAAAACAATATATTACCTTTTTTGATTAAAGTAAGTTAATATGAGGATGAAGGCTATGTGTTACTCCTGTATGTTGTGCATAATACTGCACCATCTGAGTTAAGATAATGTAAATGAGCTTGTGTGTTATCTATATATACAGTCTATGGTTATCATCAGCAACATGTGCTTCTGGGGCATATTTTGTATTTCCCGCAAAGATATTTTAAAGCAAAAAAAGGACGAGACAATTGTGAGATTACAGAGTTTAAAAGAAAGGAAGTGGCAACAATCCTGCAGTTTAAATGTTTTGGTGCTTATGCCAATTTTTCTCTGACACTGCAAAACCATTCTGTATTTGTGACATTATCTGTGTTTATTATTGTAGAAATCTGTATTTCGTGTAATAGTAGTAGTAGTGGTACTGCATTGAAAGTATACATCTCTACACAACCAGCAGGCGGCAGTGTGGCTCAGGTTTAAGCCCCTCCTCTTCAGTTCGTGGTCGTGGTGAAGCGTTCAAAGACTCCTCGGATTTCATTCATTCCTTCTTAGAAAGCCTTTTAAATGTGGGATAGACACACTAATTTCACATAATATGACTTCATTGTTGGCTTGATCACATGAAAAAACGAAACACAGCCAGTGGGTGTTTCAGCTTCAGAGTTACAAGTACGCTTGTCCATGAATTAACTTTTTCTGTTACCATGCACTCACAATTTACTGAAAATCACTGTCAAACTTTCAGTGTGGAAACTAGACGTGTTGACATTTGCTGGCATATTATCACAGGAGTCATCTCATGATAAGAGGAGTAATCATTAGATTAGAGGATTATGAGAAAATTAGTTGGCAACAACTTTGCGAAGAAGCTTTTTGTTAAAAAATATTTCACAGTTCCAGCTTCTTGAATGTGAAGATGTACTGCTTTTGCTTTAAAATGTTTTTTTAAAGCAATGAGTATTTGTACTCCTTAGCCTACCCTTTAAATACATTTTCCTAATCGTACTTAAATACTTCTACTTAAGTAGCCTACCATTCGCACTTTTACTTCAGAAACAGAATCTGTTTTGTTACCAAGTAGGTTTGCAAATATGAGGAAGTTGCTTTGATGTAAATGGTGAGTTTAACAAGACACAGAAAGTAAGTAAGAAAGTATAGTATAGTACTTTTATAACAAAATATTTTAAAAAAACAGACAGTATATACACAAAATACAAATATATAAGAAAAATAAAGACAATATTTACACAAAATATAATTTTTAATATTTTGCAGTGTGGCATTGGTACCTTGAATATCTTTTCCACCACTGATCATTTATAATACTTATCATGAATTCTCAATCTCATGCATCTCAAGGGCTCATCACTGTTTTTGCCCGACGAGCAATGAACGCATCATCACTTCCTCCCTCCAAGCCGCGCCTGGTTTCTCTCGGTGGGACAGAGGGGCTGAGCGACGGACGGACGACAGCCCATCAGCAGAAAAAACACCATGTGAAGAGACACTATAAAGAAAGGGACAAGGAAAGAAGACTTGAGAACTTATTTGTCTCTCCACCACCGGGTCAGCGTTTCTAAAGGCTCGGCAGAGAGCGAATGGACAGAGCGGGAGAGGAGCAGTCTCACCCACGGTACGTCCCGGACATTGTGTCTGTCTGTCAACGCTGGGGGTGGAGGAGGACTCACCGGGGAACACTTTAAATATAGGTTTGCTTTTTATATAGTAAACAGGCTCTGTATTCGGGTTATTACGTTACTAAAACGTGCCAGTTGTTTTTTGTGTGTCCATGCTAACGGTTAACAGTTGTAAACGGTGCGTTGCCAACGTTACGTTTCTCAACGATTAAGTTACCTTGACTGTCAAAGTGGAGAAAAGCCACTTTTATCAGAACCAACATCTGTTTTAATATCTCTAACTTAACCTTCTGTTCATGTGTTATCCTTTCGCTTTTTTGTAGTGATAAGTGTGCTATAGAGTATAGACAGCGGTGGAAAGTAACTAAGTACATTTACTGAAGTACTGTTGTACTATTTTGACATGTTTCTACTTTACTTTTAGTTCCATTGAATGCTTCTTTATACTTCTACTCCACTACATTTCAGAGGCAAATATTGTACTTTTTACATCTATTTAACACTCACAGTTACTTTGTACATGTAAAACACATTATATGCTGATAAGGTATATTGCAGTACAGTATTACTATCTACACAGTATTTTATAGTATCTACATTTGGTCCACATTGACAAACTACAATACTGACATTATTTGGCATATATAAAAACATGAACATATAATAAACATAACAATATAATACTATGAAAAGATCCATTATGCTTAACAAGTTATTTTAATTTTGATACTTGAAATACATTCAGCTGATAATTCATCTTTACTTTATATTATTCTGAAATAGGCCATTGTGCAGCACGAGTACATTTGTACTTTAAGTATATTTTGATGCTAATACTTTTACTCAAGTAAAGGATCTGAGTACTTCTCCCATCACTGGCTATAAAGTACCCCGAGGGGACCCTTAAAAATATAGTGTTTATATATCGTTAAGAAAATTGGAGGGCCAAAACAATAACCATTAATTAACATAAGTGAGATGATTCTCCCTCAATCAATGCTCACTTACTACTGTACTGTAAGTGTGTTTGTGTTGTTGTGACAGCGCTGTGTCAGCTACAGTTTTGTGTTAATAAAGTGAACACGTGGCTTAACGTTTTGTTACACTGCCAAACTATATGGTTTACACCAAAGGAACGGGATGGTCTGTCCCGCTTTGACTCCAGTGTTTCCCCCACATCTGTTTGAGATTCAGTAGCTCGGAAATCAGAGAAATATGAGAGTGAGGGAGGCAATAAGTGCACCCTTGCTTATGTTGAAGCAGAGCAGCTGTGAAGCCTTCTGACGGGTGTAATTCTCATGTTCAATATTCTTATTCTCAACAATCACAAGATGATTCAATACCAGACAATGACACAAAATAATGGCAGCAGCAGTCACCATCTTGTGCCAATTGTGAGCTCTTATTCTGTTCAATGTACTCCTATAATTGTCTCATTCTTTGATAATGCTATTGGGAATGATTCCCGCGCATCAAGAGTTCCTCCTAACACATGTGATTCAATGGTAAAATAGACATCAATTTTTCAATCCAAAGTAAAATAGCAGGGGCGTCTTCATCCGACCATTGTTATAATTTTGTGAGGCTTGGAGCTTACAAAGCATTTCCAAGAATGTAATCCCAGGACACAATTATATGGATTTAGAGTGTCATTTCCAGCATTCGAATACCCCCAAGGTAAGTGAGTCCACAACTCTTTGATGCTCTGACAGTTCACTTAGTAGCAGGCCCTCTTTTATGGTCAGGAATGTGAATAAAAACATCGCTTGAGATACGCTTATAAAGACTAATGTCCGGGGGGGTCATCTCATCACAGGGCTCCCGTCTGAAGCAGTGCAAAGGCCGTGAGAATATGAACATCTAAAGGAAAGACCGCCTGTCTTAAAGACATTCCAGTTTAGGTTGAGATGGAGACTGAAGAGCTTCTGGTTCAGACACAGACACTGTGATGGATGATGCAGGTTGAAGTGTGGGAACAAGCTGCTCTTGACCATGGCTCTTACTGCGTAGATCACTGAGCCCCTTGTTGAGCAGCTCTTGATTGTACATTGCTTTGTTTATCAGTTGAAGAGGTTAGTTGTGCTCTGGGCTAAAATGATGACAAATTGGCTCGGCAAGACAATGGACAATAGCAAGTGTGTCTGTCAGTGGATCGTGTGACTGTGAACCGCTGATACCCACTCGGACAATTTAGAGCCTGAAACTCATCACTTTCACTCAGGGTGTCTTTGGTTTAAAGGAGCCTGTTTTAGACAATTATTGCCGTTTCTCACTTTTAACAACCTCGTAAAACTGTCTCATTCATCAAGTGATGCGGCCAGAATCCAACACGTGAAATCTAAAACTTGCTGACTTGTTGTTGATGTAGTAGCAGGCTGTAGTGTTAATAAAGTGCTACAGGCTGTAGTGTTAAAGAAAAGTGCCATTTAAGCCTTTTCTCCCGCAGTGTCATTTCCTCTACCCCTGCGTGTTTGCAGGTGTCTGTCCATTTGACCTTTCTATGTGTGTGTGTCCATAGCTTCAATGTGTGCTACCTCCCCCAAGTGTGTATTATTATAAAGTGTGTATGGATCGGGCTGGTGCACTCTCCTCTACTGTAATTGGTGCCATCTGTTTTGGCCGTGTTATCATAGTGTAAGGAATGTTGCGATCCATTATTCACCTCCTTCTTTTCTGTGGACAGGAGCAGTCAATGTCACTCTGCCTGAGCCAAACAGCCACCCACTGGTTCTGATTGAAGTCAGTGTGTTTAAGAGCCACACCCAGGATCTTAACCTGGAGGTCCAGCAGCGAGGTGCTCCGAGGGTTATTGCTGTTTCCCTAGAATCATCCTTTTCATCCTTCACCCCCTACGGTTTTTACTGTCCCGTTATGCTCTCTTGAAGGTCTTCTTCCTCCCTCCTGACATCTTTAGTCTGAACTCTTCTCTGTTAAACTCCTTGTTTGTCTCATCCACTTTATTTTACTACTCAACCAGCTTACTTGCCCACAGTTTCTGCTTTAAACTTTGTGTTATTTCAATTTCTTTATGACAACAAACCAATTACTTCAGCCTAAAAGGCCGTTAAAACAATGTTATTATCTGAAGTTATTACCAAATAGGCAATAGACCTTCGAGGATGTTTTTTTTTTCGAATAGTTTGGAATCACCGTCAGTGAATCCATATTAGGGATTCACATTTAATCAAACTTAAATACGTATTTTCTTACAGGCGAAATACGTGTAAGTATTATTCTGAATTCGGTATTGTGGTGGGCAGACATGTCCCGCGTTTTCTAATGACCTAATCAAATATATTTTCATGGTACAAACGCTCTTCAAAAAGTGATCAATCCCTCCAATATTGTGAATCATATCCCAATTGTAATATCACAAACAATTAGGTTTTTTTCTCCCAATTCTTGTAGCCCTGATCCACATCGTCCTCTTCCTCTCCTCAGGTAGCAGACACGGATACCATGCCGACGAGCGATGGCCCCAGCCGCTTCCCGGTCTTTGTGGCCCCGCCCAATGGAAACCCCCCGAGGCCCCCGGGTTATGTCCCCGTTCGGGTGGCTCCAGTGCGCTCGCCACATCCTGCCAAAGCTCCCCCACCTCCACCGATGAAACCTCTCGGCCCCCCGCCAGAGAGACGAGCCACGTTCAACCTGTCAGAGGAGAACCAGCGCAGGGAGCGTGACCAGAACCTCCAGAAGAAAAAAAACAGCTTAATCTGCTTCGGAGTGTCCATCGGGGCTTTCTTCCTCACCCTCATTCTTGTTCTCAGTCTCTCAAGTGGAGACATTTTAGATGGTCAGTATTCAAATGTTATGTTTTTTTTTTCTTTTTATGTCTTTATGTTACCAATGGCCTCCTGAATTTAACGTAGGAGATTAATTAAGTATATCCACTGTCACCGATTGCTCATGTTTGCAGAAAACTGTCCGGACCACGACCTGTCCCTCAGCAGCTGGAGCCCAGGCCACCAACCAGAGAAGGCTGTTATCGTCAGGAGTGGGCATCTGTTTAGGCTGGAGTCTTCTGCCACCTTCCATTCAATAACCATCCAGTCAGGAGGTGAGCACGCAGCAGCATTGATGGACGCACGTTTATTAAATAAAGTCACATTGTTTAGGAGTTCAGCTTCAGCTTTTTGATGATTCTTCGCTATTTTCGTGTCATCCACACAAAATGCTAAATCTTATGGGATTTAAAATATATTTGCATCGGTGAAACATTTGATTTCAGCCAATTCTTTAAAGATCCCATGTCATGGCCATTTCTACTGATCATAATTCCATTGTTGAGGTCTACTAGAATAGATTTATACTGTGCAATGTTCCAAACTCACATTGGTTTCTCATACAGCATCTCTGTATAGTATGTGTATGTATCACTCTCTGTCCTAAACGGCTTGTTGGAGCTCCTGCCCCCCCCCTCCCTGTGAGCCCAGTGTGCTCTGATGTGTGTTTATGTGTTACAATGGCGTTTGTTAGCAACCAGAAAAATGACACCAGTAAGGACAAACAGATGAGAATGCTGCGTGGGGTCTGGGTGCCGTGTTGGCGGGACGTTGCGGGGCTCGCTGCTCCGCCCTTTGAGGCTCGAGGAGCGGACAGTGTGAGCTGGATTACTGGTGTCGTTTCCTGGTTGCTGCGTGGGGTCTGCGAGACAGCGAAATGTCACAGGGTGTACTTTGAGGGTTTGTGTCTAAAAAAGCTACATAACACACAAGGGGACGGGTAATAACCGGAAGAGCACGACATGTGACCTTTAAATAAAACATTGCTTTTCATAGTCCTTCAGAGATCAACATAAATGGAGGTCATTAAAACAAATATCTCCTTTATGTCCTCTTAGACAAAAAACAAGAACCCATAGTTCGTCCTTTCACGCCAGAGTCTGTCCTCTGGAGATGCAATAAACCTTCCAGTCTCTAGGCATGACTGCACTGGGATATTTGTCTAAATTATATTTCATATTAAGTTCTACTCTGTAGTTATTCTTTATGAAACTTCACCTAAAGAACTTGTGTATCAAATATCCACTGACAGTTTTTAATTAAAAAAAGTATGCTCTTAGCTCTTAGTCTTCAAAAAAAAAATAAAAAAATCTGGAAACTGAACGACCAATCGTTCAAGTAAAGTAAGGATTTCAACTCCTCAGCCCAGAGAGGACAAAACAAACATTTACATCTGATTGAACTCTTTAACTTTTTTGGATATAATAACTCATATTGTTTTTCTCTGCCTCTTCCCAGGTAAGGTCGTTTTTGCAGACAACGCTGACGGCTCCAAAAACATCACCCTGAGGACCCGCCACATCCTCATAGAAGACGGTGGAGCCCTTCACATCGGGGCTCCCAAATGTCGCTACCGTTCCCGCGCCACAGTTGCCCTGGTGGGTCGCTCCGACGACAAGGCGGTCGCTGCAGTGCCCGGCATGGGCCGCAAGTTCATAGGTGTGATGGGCGGTGGGACTCTGGAGCTTCACGGTGCTGAGAGGGTGTCCTGGTCTCTGCTGACCCGAAGTGTCCCGGCCTCCGGTCTGAACACGGGGGGTTACTCCTTCCTGCGAAACTTCAGCAGAGGCATCAACCTGCGCGTGGTGGACCAGGACACGGCTGCTGTGCTGCTGTGCGAACGCTACGACACGCACGACTCCCGAAATGACAGCCGGCGGCTCACCCAGTTGCTGCGGACCCTCCCCGAGGGCCGCATCGTCACGCTGGCTGTGGGAGACTCGGCTGTCAAAAGTCTTCTGGACGAAACTAAGAAGGCCATTGAAGAGAAGCTCGGCAGCAGCTTCGTCTACGATCTCAAATACAGGTAGATTGAATGAATTATTATTATCAAAACGTTGACTTTTAATTAGGTGTATAATGTCAATACGTTTCACATAATTGTAATAGGTTAATGAAAGCAGTCATTTTAAGTTGAACCTAATATTTAAACGTACTATTATTACTTTAAACCAGGGGTGTCAAACTCAAGGCCCGCGACTTCATTTTATGTGGACCCACAAGAGCTTGCAAAGAATAGAATATGTTTGTTATACGGTTACATGGAGATTTACAGAAGCACGTTGCCCATACATGGAGCACAATGCATCTCAAATTTGAATTATTTCTCAGATTTGACTTTTTTTCTTCTAAATATCCCTTTTTTCTCAGAATTTGCCCTTTTCTCAAATTTACTTTTTTTTTCCAAATGTCACTTTTTTTTTAAATCGTCACTTTTTTTGGGGATTTTTTTTTTTTTTTAAATCATTTTGTGACATTCTCACTGAAGATACTTGCAATTATTTGCCCTAGACTTCTGCTTTCAGACCTAGTTACCGTAGTTATGAAGTTATTATTCTATCCGATAATAATGCAGAGGCAATGATGTAATATAATACATTACTTTTATATTAAATATTTATATATGTATTTGTATATAGTCTTAAAGTTACAACCGGCCCTTTGAGTGCAACCCGTGATGAAATTGAATTTGACACCCCTGCTTTAAACTAACCTAATACAGTAATGTAAAATCTGTCTACATAATACATTCAATTGAAGTCAACGTTTTAGTTTTCCAGTGTCGACTTGTTAATGGTGTTTTTTTAGTAATAGTACTTCTAGTTTTTGTTGCCCTGACGAGCGTGTCTGTATACAAATATGTGCGAGTGGGGTTGTTCCCCTGCTGTGTTGGTTCTCCATGGTGTGTTGTCTTTGTTAGTGTTTGGGAGTGTTTGTTTATTCTTGGTCTCCTGGGGCTGATAAAGGCTGTTAATGTGTTTTTCTTCCTAAGACCCCACACTTTATGGAGTGAGAGCAGCAGCATTCTGTTTCTGTCCATCCTCCCTGGAGAATGTCCTCTTTCATCTATGTCTCTTTTCATTTGTAATGTTCCCTTGAATTGTTTTGAAGTTGTTTCTCTTCCTGTTTTTGCTATATCATGTTCTGCCTGAAAAGGAAGCACGTACAGGATAATGGGCTCACGGTCAAAGAGTTTCCAGGATTTGCGCAAAATGTGGCGATCCAAGAAATGTTATGTTTATAATGAAAATTGACGGATACTATAGGTTTGAGCGTCACCCTATCCACATAGCCTGACTTTACCTTACATAGGGTTAGGGTTAGGGTTAGGGTTAGGGTTACATTAGGTCTTCTGTTACCGCCACTCAAACATTTATTTTAAAGTGTTTAGCATTTCTCTCTAAGTTATTTGTAGCTCGGGCTAGTCTTGTCCTTGGTTGACTGAAAAGCCAAGTGCTACGCCATATTCTCCAGTGTCACATTTCACCTACGGGCTGGGTGCCAAGTCTTTAAACAAATCTCAGATGGATCACACAGCCAAGCCCTGCATACAGTATGTTCAGAGGTGTTTGTGGTGTGTGTGCACCAATAAGTTAACATTAGGCACTCTCTTCTTATCATGTCACTTTTATTGGAGTGGGGATTTGAGGCTTTCTGTGGATTTGCCTGTGGTTGTGAGGAAACACATGGCACACATTTTACGAGAGAGCATGCAGTTTAATGTCTCGTTAAAGTCACTTAATGTTAGGCTGAGTGGTTTTAGCCTGAAAGAGTCAGGTGGTAAAGGCATGTGACCTTTAGGAGCGTCTTGATGGAGTGTCGATGACTTAATGACTGTTATGGCGTGTTGTGAACAAACAGCAGGGAATGTACCTGAAACTGATTTGTGTTACTTGTTTGTTCCAAGCTTTTTGTTAATGTGCGTTAGCTGTAACACCTGGGTGTGTTTTAGGACGGACAAGCGCAATATTCAGTTAGCACAATATTTGGAAAAGGCTAAATATGTGAAAATATCCGAATACTTTACCGTATTGTAGGGCTGCACGATATTGCAAAAAACTGATATTGTGATATTTTTTCCCCCTGCGATATATATCGCAATATGAACAAAATACAGGAATTGAAGAAAAGACCGTTTTTTTTGTCCGCAAACCATCCTTTCTTGAACTTTAATGCTATACAATTGGTATTTTTCTAACTATATTTAACCGGATGAAGGATTTTAGTCACGGACGTCTGGATCTTAAATTATCAGAGCAACAAGCTGAGCTAGCTCGGTTAGCAGCGCCGAACTGCCCTGGAGAAACACATGAAACGACTTTATTCAGTGTTTTTACCTTTAATCACGGGGTCCGTTTGCTTTGGAGATTTGATTGTGATTGGTGGTTTGCTGTGCATGCAGAGCCTGTCACTCAAGTACCCCTGACATGAGAGCCGAGCGAGTTTTCCTTTTGTAGCCAGCAGCAAAATAATTGTAACATGACGTGTTTGAGTTAATTTGCCTACTTAATATCGCACGTAAAAAAAAGAACGTCCTGCGATGTGAATATTGCGCATGCCCATATCGCGTATAAATCGTCACGACACGATATATCGTGCAGCCCTACCGTATTGTGAAGCTGCAGAGAAGTCCCAGCTACAGACTCAATTGAAAAGAAAACTATATGTTTGGTATAGATCCTTTAAAAAAGTTACGCCATAATCATTTATAGAATTTGTATTAATGATAATGTGAATAATTTTTACATCTAATATCGCATATATTTTGCAATTGCAATATCAGTCGAATGAATTACAATCAGTGTATGTTTTCCAAATTGTGCAGCCATAGTGCCTTTTCATAACCCTTGTGATATATACAGTAACTTATGATTGATTTTAAATAACCATTAAGCCACATTTCAGTCCGAATACCCCTGATTTTATATAAGCTCATCTCAGCATCAACCCTCCTTCCTGCCCTCGATACATGTACGGCTTGGCTCCTGCCTCGTGTCTGTTGACCTTCTCCACCTTTAATCTTTGTCTCTCAGGAAAACACTCAAACTCAAACACACGTGATCATGCCGGTCTGCGTTTGCTATTTCCTGTAAAACAATGAGGTTGTTAAAATGCAAGTGGACATCAAATCAAGGATTTATGGGGAAAGGAAGAAAGTGAAATGACCGCTGTGTCTGCACACGTCACACACTGGGCCGCAGTGAAAGTGGAGCCCAGATGGATCCTGTTTGTGTGTCAGTGGGGTGTCCAATCACATCACAGCGGCTCTTTCATCTACAAGAGGACGTGTGTAGGTTGTAGTAATGCCAATGAAAGCAATCATTATGAACAGATCAATATTTACACAGGGTTTGTTGGAGTTGATAGCATCGCAGACTACTGTTAATATTCAGGGAGACTTTCAAAATTCAATTCAATTCAAAACCTTTATTTATCCAGGTGAAACCCCATTGAGCTAATGGCTAAATAATCCAAATATAGCTCTCCAATGTTTCAAATGTGCTGTGAGTTGCTGGTGTTACTGGAGATAACATCTTATTTATTATAAAGCTGAATTTGGTTTACTGAACATGAATATGTCTTTTGGCTTGTTTGGAGTTATTCCTTAAAAGCTAACGACATGACATTTAAAACCTCCAAGGCTACACGTGTCATCCTTTAGGTCATACACCCTCTAAAGCACACCCAATCCCTTTCCCCACCCACACCCTTAAGCTCCTCTGATCAAATGATTCCAGCCTCTCCTTCTCATTTAATCATTTTAATCATTTATTATACATTTGTTCACATTCCTGCGTTATCAGATAGTTTGCAATGGATTGAGAAAAGAGGCTTTGGAGTAAAACTAAAGAGTTGGATTTGAATTCCGTTTGAAATGTGGCAGGTACGCCCCGGCCCCTTAATCCTCTGAGACACTCTTTCTATTTTTCGTTTTTTCCCCTTTCCTTTTGTATTATTTATTTCATGATATCCAGCGGCCCCGTCCCAACCTGCGCTAGGATCACTGCAGACATTTGCTGTGCCTTCAGGGCAATACAACAGTGACTTATTTCAACTTCAACATTTTGCAGTTCCCGTCACACCCTCTATCGGACCAGCTGTCTCATCTGTAAGATATTACGATCACTGGATTTGAATGTCCTGTTTACATTTTCAATCACTGAGACTGGGCCGCTACTTCTGGTGCTTCCACTCGAGACTGCAGTTACATCAGCAAAGAACCAGTAGGGACCGTTGACTAGGGCTGCTCAATGAATCACAATGTTATTGATGTACTAATTCAATATCCAAATTGCAGGGAGAACAATATTTGTTAAAAGGATGAATTAAGTTTGATGGTGCTCCAGTTATCCCAGCCCATTCACTTTATTCTACTGTCTTATTTTATCTACATTTTTATTTGTTACGGGTCCTCTTTAAAAAACATATTATTAATATTGTGATAAACCTTTAAAGCAAAAGCAGGATTCGGATGCTTTCATGATTCTTTCCTCTTACATCGTAAATCACATCACAATTGCAAAACCTCTCTAAATAATCGCAATAAGATTTATTTCTCACAAACCTTGCAGTGCTGCTGCTGCTGAGGGTGAATTTGCCATTTAAATGCTGAGCCAAGCGACTTGATAATAAACCTTTAATAACTGTTAACAGTTGGTTTGCTTTTACTTTCCACTACAATTATTTTCATCATTCAGAAAGAATGTGTTTCAAAGCTTAAGCCCTGAATCTGGTCCATATGTTGTTCTTTGATGACGATGTGTTAAACTAGTCTATGTATTAGGGCTGCTCAATTCATCCTATTTTAATCGCAATTACGATTATGGCTTGCAACGATTACGAAAACAACGTAATCGAAATATAACGATTTGTTTTGTATTATTATTATTTTTTTGTATTATTCATTATTTTCTTTATTGGTTTTTCAGTTGAGTTATACTTAAAGTTCAGGGTAATCAACTGTTAAAAACATACTGTTCACATTTTTTTCTCCAATAAATTGATGTTTTCAAAGTAAATGGATAATCGTTTTTAACAATCGTGATATCAATTATTGACCCAAATAATCTAGATTATGATTTTTGCCATAATCAAGCAGCCTTAGTGCTTGTAGTAATTGGAGTTGTAGTACTTGTAATAATTGGCGTTGTAGTACTTGTAGTAGTTGTTGTAATTGACGTTGTAGTACTTGTAGTAGTTGTTGTAATTGACGTTCTGCTCTCTCCCCTTGGCCCTCTGCTCTCTCCCCTTGGCCCTCTGCTCTCTCCCCTTGGCCCTCTGCTCTCTCCCCTTGGCCCTCTGCTCTCTCCCCTTGGCCCTCTGCTCTCTCCCCTTGGCCCTCTGCTCTCCCCCCTTGGCCCTCTGCTCTCCCCCCTTGGCCCTCTGCTCTCTCCAGGCAGGCGTGGGCTCTGGTCTCGGTGGTGGGTGGAGGAAACGCTTCATGCTCAGAGGACGTCAAGGAACATGAAAACCACAACACAGGAGGAAGAGCTCTGGCAAGGCGCAACTTCACCACCGTCGATGGAGTTGACTTCTCCGTCACCGCCTACAGCGAGTGGAAGACCGGTGAGCTTATGATTGTAGCTTTTCAAACAGCCATAAGAAAAAATATCCAGCAAGGGTCCATCTTTTTGAGTTGAACCTAATATCCTGTTGTGGAGGCAAGTCTAAGCTATAAACAATAATACTAAGCTGTCCAAGTGACATGGACAGGTTCCTCTGGCTTTGAAGTGGTAAAGGGTTTGGAGAAGTGTGTCATGTTGAAGAATGGGGTTTATCGCAGGCCGACTGCTTAACAGATCAATCATCTGAACATGAAAGACATTCTTGTGCCTGAGTAGGTGACGGGGGTTTTGTTACTATGACTTTATGACAAATACCAGGTCTACTAGAACACCCACTGTTTAATTTTTTTGCGGGCATCCTTGTGCACACCTAATAATATTCACTTTGACAGTCAGTGAGTCACTCAACTCTCAAGTGAACAATTATAATTAACGAGTGTAATCAAACTGTGGTTTACTATTATTTGGTGAGATATTGCCCTCTGCGACTAATAACTGCTCGACACACTCATATCATTTATTTTCATTGCTTTACAAAATCTCTCAGTGCTTATCAAACTATTCAGCAGCAATATTCTTCATTTCTATTCAGTGTAAATAAATGAATTCTCTATGCATGCAGAAGAAACAAATCACATTTTAATATCCTTTTTTCTCCTTTATCCCCATTCTGTTTCCTACCCTTTTGATTGGAATTAAAAGTGAATGGGCTGATCCTAGTGTAATATTATTTCCGCGAAATGTGTTATGAAAGAAATTCTATAATATAATCAAAAAGGCACCAAAATTCTGTCCTACATGATTTCAGTTTTCCTATCTTCCTTATCTTCCCCAGGCTTCCCCATCACAGGCTTCCAGGTGGATGCTGTGGACCAGGTGCTGCTGAACCTGCAGGATGAAGTGCAGCAGACCTGGCAACCCGGGGATCAGATTGTAGTTGCCAGCACAGACTACTCCATGCATCAGGCGGAAGAGTTTACCTTGTTGCCCTGCTCTCACTGCAGCAGCAGGCAGGTCAGGATACAAGGTGAGGAAGGTGTGTGTGTGTGTGTGTGTGTGTGTGTGTGTGTGTGTGTGTGTGTGTGTGTGTGTGTGTGTGTGTGTGTGTGTGTGTGTGTGTGTGTGTGTGTGTGTGTGTGTGTGTGTGTGTGTGTGTGTGTATGTGAGAATAAATCTGATTATCAGATTTGCTTCTAATCCTCAGAGACCTATAATTTCCTGTTCAGCTGTTGCAGCAATATAAGATAAGAGCAGGCTAAAAAGAGGCTGCCAGCTTATGTTTTTTTTAATAACCTCATCTCATAATAACCACGGTGGTTTTGAAACATCACCTCGACGTCACATCCTTCCTTTTTCTTCTGCTTCTCCAAAGACTTCTCAAAGAAATCTGTTAGTTAGTTTTTGTCCATCTCCCCATCAATATATTTCCTAACGTCATTCCTCTGTTGACAACAAGCGCCAACTCCCTTCCTGCAGATAAGGGCGTGTTTGTGTGCCTAGATTTAGTTTTTCTGCCGTGACCGGAGCGTCGCTGTGTGTTATCATTGGCAGCTGCAGCCTGTGGGCACTGCATCATCAACAGTTGATTATTTTGTGTTCATATGTATTTGATTACTTTTGCTTTACTGTAGTACATTTGTATTATTTTGGTTGGTTGGTTTTGTAGCGTGGGTAGTCGTTTGCTTTCTGGCATACTTCCTGTGACCGACAGTTTCCAGAAATAAAATACCTTAGTTGAGCTTAAATGTCACTTCCTGTTTGCTTTAACACGTCACATTGGAGCATTAAGTATTTTACTGAAAGGGTTTGAGTCTATGAGAAAGGTTCCACAAGAATCAAGGGCTAATTTGTGTTATGTTATTCAGCTAAATTAAATTACTTGTTTAAGTTTTCATCTGCTTCATTTTAAATAAATGGAATGCAATAATTGACATTTGTAATTATACTAAATAATCAGATTTTCCTGTGAAGTGTCAGTTAGTCTTGGCATATGACCAAGAATCTACCTGTGTGTGTGCCCAGGGAAGCCTCTGTATAACCACGTTGGAGAGATCTTAGACGGGGTCGACATGCGAGCCGAAGTGGGTTTGCTCTCCAGAAACATTCTCATCTACGGGGAAATGGAAAGCTCGTGCTACGGAAACAACGCGTGCCAGTTCTTCAGCCACGACACCTACGGAGGCCATATAAAGGTGTGTCTTTGTGTGTGTGTTTGTGTATGTTATAGCACCGGCCCTTGTATAAACTATATGTCTGTATTTGCTAATGTACAGGTATACGTCTGTAATTTTCAAAATGGCTTTACACGCTCATTTAAGAGCTGGTGCACTAATCAGCTTTACAGTTTCCATACAGAGTGGAGAGCTAAAATGATCATTCGTTCTATGTCTAAGTGCTCCTTAATTAAAAGGGATTTTTTTTTTTTCTTCTAGTTTTTCTGAATTAAGAATACTTCTCATTCTCTCAGTGTTTCTCCTCTTTGCCTCTTCATCTCAAGCGTTTATTTTATTTAACATCTAAAGACATCTTTACATTTCATTTAGCTGACGCTTTTATCCAAAGCAACTTACAATAAGTGCATTCGACCAAGAAGATACAAACTTGAAGAAAGCAGAATCATATAAGTACATCAGGTTTCATAGTATAGAAGTGCTTTGTTGGTATAGAAGTGCTTTGTTGGTATATAAGTGCTTTGTTGGTATAGAAGTGCTTTGTTAGTATAGAAGTGCTTTGTTGGTATAGAAGTGCTTTGTTGGTATATAAGTGCTTTGTTGGTATAGAAGTGCTTTGTTAGTATATAAGTGCTTTGTTAGTATATAAGTGCTTTGTTAGTATATAAGTTGTATTCGTATTCGTTTATTTGTCCCCGAGGGGAAAATGGGTTGCAGCACATGACAAACGCATTTAAAAAAGATAAGACAATACATCACTGACAACAACATAGACACAGATTAGAACA
>NW_011369951.1:7097792-7111252 GCF_000735185.1 Notothenia coriiceps
GGACCCAGAGACAGACTGAGGACCCCGTAGTTTTAATTGCTAGGGTCGGACTCCCGACCCTCTCCTAGTAAACCTGTGCGTGCGTGTTTTGAGGTTGGGTGAGAGGGAAGTGCAGAGCTGAAAATCCAAGTTCTTGGAGAGTGCAAGGAGGATCTGATGATTCACCAGTGTCCATGCGCGACAGGTCTCGAAGGATGATGACAGAGGAGAGGAGGCTGTTTAGCAGTGTGCAGTTTCTCCCCTCAGTGACATGGCAAGGAGGGCAGTTTCTGTGAGTGACCTGCCTTGAACTGGACATTCTTGAGATGTTTGGTGATAACCTCTAAGATGTTTTTGATAACCTTCTTAAGTGTTTTTGATAACATTGTTTAGAACATTATGCCTACTGTTTTAAAACGTTTTCAGCGGGACATTTATTTGGTTCCCAGATGTTTTCTGAAAGGAGATACTTTCTTTAAAACTTCTTAACATTCTGGTGATAACTTAAGATGTATCGAGCGCCATTGAGAACATGAATAGGACGTATAAACGGAAATTTGCATGCAATATTAATGGGCACAGATTTGCCTCCTCCTATTAATTCCTGTGTGAAACTAAAAAATAATTGTGGGTGAATATGGATGTAAAGTAAAACCACCCATCCACAAAGTGCATTTAACAAGATTTGAAAATCAACTCATTGAATGTAAAACGGATCTGCAAAATTATGCAAATAATTTCACAATAAACAAGATCTGTGAATGTCTCTTTAACATTGACAACTTTCGATCAGCGACACTGTGTCCTTTGTATTTGCATAACCAAAATGCGCTTGTGGGATCTCAAATCTCTGATTTATGGATTGGTTTTTTACACCAAAGATTTTGAGACAACTTCCGCCATCTAGATAGAGATAGATTCTAGTACTTTTAATCTTCCTGTTTTGGTGACATGGGATTAACTTCTGTCTAAATTTTTTGATTTGGTTTATGAAAGGATGAAAACTCTGAATAAAGTGTTACGGCAATTATGTTTTTCTTTCCCTATTCTCATATTCGCTTTTGTGCATGCTTGAGTTCTAGATCTTTTGCTTACATGTTTTTCTCGATTGCTCAACTTTTATTTTGTTTCATTTTTTTTTAAATCGTCAGTTCTTCAGAGAGCTAAAACATGCACTTCAAAACCACACACCCAGAGTGCAAACCCTTTTTTAAAATTTTCTTCTTGCTTGCTAAGTTTGGAAAGATCTGACTTCCAAACTGTAGTTGAAATTATTTCTTTTTACATATTGCGAGTACTTTTGGGCACTGAAGATTTATAAAACACTTCCATCATATGTGATGGTTTTGCCACCCAACTACACCATGCTGGAGCTAATCTAAACCAATTCCATCTTTGATGGGCCTATTCGTATAGGAGGTTTAACAGAGAAGATTTTGCTTGAGTTATACAGAAATATACAGTAACAGAAATACAAATGAGTTGTTGAAAAAACTCACTTTTATTCAAGATATCCATTGTGCATCATGCATCAGCCATATTAGCTTGCTTCGGTCTCTGCTAAGGGTGACTTGTTTTGCCAAAACCAGTTTGTAACTGCTGCTTCCTGTGTTTATTTTTGCGAAGAATCTTGTAACCTTTCCTCTTGCCATTCTTTTGTTTCTCTAACTTTTCTTTCTAGATAATACATCAATAATTATTTGTTGGTTGGTTTAGTTGTCTGTGTTTGCATAATAGGATTGTTTATCAACAGTAAATGGTTGCAGTTATTTTTTGTATCAGGTATAGTGTAAATTTTTTTTCTGCATACATGCTACAATTCAGTTATCAGTAATGATGTAAATTTTCAGAATTTTTAATTTTTAACAGTTCACCACAGTTAAATCTCTCTTTGATGTAATAGTTTCTTGAGTTATGATTACTGTATAAGTTCTTGGGAACTACCTGTTTTTTCAGCTAATGTGTTCCGATATACAGAGGGTCATATCCAGTTATTGTGTGGTCTTAGATTAGGTTTCTGAACCTCTGTCCAGCCTCTCTCATCGCAACATGGTTGAAACATTTCTTTTAGAGAGTACTCGTCTCCCTCCTCCTCATTCGCCCAGGTCTTCCCTCCTCTTCCTCTCACTCTCAGCTCAGCTCTTCTCCTTCCTCTCGCTTCCAATGTTGTTCATTGTTGGCCTGTAAGAAAGTACCACCTGTGGTATTTTTATTAGTGCTATCCTGATTTGATGTAGCCAAGCAAATGCAATCAGGGTGTTGGTCCAGGTGGAGTGTTTTCTTGATCATTCGGTCCATGTGTCAGGGCATTTTGAATATCAGTGTTTTAAACCCACAACGAGTGATTTATGTCAGTTATGGTGTACTTTTACATGGAGAAACGTGTGGCAGTGGTTTTGCAAAAAGTGCATGTGATTTGCAAATCTGTGTGAAAAGCGTGAAACTTTTAGAGCCGATGTTTTCTTTTGAGTGTCAGTTAAATATTTGCTTATGTACTTATTTAGTGTGTTAGCAAATCGAGAAAACTGTAATAGAGAGTATTCTTCTTGTCCACCGTCTCGTCCTCCAAGCTCTAAACCTCTAGTCTCATTATTCTCCTCCGTCCTCTCCACCCCAGCCTTCTCTTCTCTTGCTTCATTTGGCTCCTTTTTGCTGTAAGAGGTTATACTTGTGTTCCTTTTTTTAGTTTTAACATCTGATTGATGAGCAACCATATGCAATCAGGTGGGTTTGGTCAGGGTGACGGGTTTCTTGACATTGGTCCATGTGTGAGGCATTTTGAATATAGTGGTTAAACAGCTAACTACGTGACTTTATGTCAGATTCCTGTTCTTACGTGGAGAACGTGTGCTGTGGTTTGCAAAGTGCCATGTGGTTGAAAATTGTGTGAAAAGCTGAAAACGTGTTTAGAGTTTTATGTATAATTTTTGTGTGTTAGAATCCGAGAAAACTGTAATTGGTTACCATTGGTGATTCTAAATTAAATTGGATCATCTTTTCTTCATTAACCGTGTGTCAAAATGTGATGTGCATGTTAATAATTAGAGAGTTTCCATGAGTTTTAACAGATAATAAGCCAGTGACGGTGAGTCAGACCTCTTTGCATTGCACTCCCAGCCACAGCCATCATATGGTCAAGTTGTTCTCTAAATAAAAGCAAGTTGGACACGATCATCTGTCCATTGGTTTGCTTTGTGGTTTAGATTAATTCAGCATCAGCCACATTCCAAGAGTTCTATAAAGTTAATCAACAGATGTCCTTTTCGTCTTAAATATTAACCAGCTTTTGATTGCATACAATTAACTCGAGCGATACTGTGATGCATCGTCTTCAACAATTATATTTCAGATGTTTTTCTGTTATTGCGATGGAAGTTCTGGGCGCCTTGGGTGTTTCATTAGTGGTAAAGATCAGGCTAGGAGTAACGGATCTCGAAAAAGAAAGGTTAATGTATTCCTTATAGTTACATACAATAAAAAATTATTAACATAATTTTTTTACATTTGTAAACACAGGATTATTAGCAGTATTACAGCTTTATGGTCTTTCACTTTCTTTGGTTAATTTGTTGTTTTTATTCAGTAAAGTGACCATATGTTCAAAAATGTGTAGGTGTGCTTAACTGTGGTGTATTAAACTAAAACCGACCATTTTCGTGGCTCATATTATTGTGCTTTTTACTATAGTACTGTGCCATCATGTGTTAATTGTTGGTGTATGTTAGTTGAGGATACGCTGAATAGCTTCATAGAAGGGGCTTCTGTTAAAGGGGGCTATATGCCTTTATGTGAGCTGTTACTTCTGTAGTGTGTTTTAGTTTTTACGTGATAGGGCTCAATAAGCAGCACATTTAAGTGTCACCAGTTAACCAATCAAGCAGTTGGACGCTGGTTTCAGACAGAGGGTGACAAGAGGTGCTGCAGCACAGGCAGTATGAGGAAAATAAAGAGCTTTTTGAACATTAAAGCATGGAGACATGTCACAGTAGAGGTACTACATACTAATAACCTGAAAATCAGCAGAATAGGGCCCCTTTAATAAAATCTAAATATCTTGGGTTCTTCTTTTCTAAGGTTCCATTGTTCCTACATAATACACTTAAGAAAAAAACATCTCATTGATATTTATTTTCTATATATTTGCATTGCATTTGATATTGATGTGTTCCAAAAACAGAAAGTTATCAGGTTACATTACTTTTATTTTGTGATACTCAGATTACATTACTGATTACATTTGTTTTTTACAGGTACATTGTAATTATAATAAATAATAGATTTAATTTGTTAGCGCTTTTACAGGTGCTCAAAGACGCTTTACAGATATAGTGAAGAGAAAAGAAAAGAAAGGAACAACAAATAAATATATAGTTAAAGTTAAAGTCAAATAATACAAAAACAATCACACATTAAAAGCCAGATTGAAGAGGTGAGTTTTTGTGACCCCCCCCCCACCCCAGGGCTGATGTATCATGATACCATTTGTCATTGTCCTTCAGTTAGCTCATCTCTGACCTGCTATTAACCCAGTGACTTTCCCCTCTACCCTCTTAATCATCATTTCCATTTGTAAAATGAGTTTTTACTGTGTCACCCAGAGTTTGAGATGAGACAGCCAAGGGGAAAAAGTTCTTGTGGCTTTTGGCAGACGTTGCTTCTCATAAATAACTTTTCACTAAGATGTTTACACAGAAGCCCTGGAGCTGCTCTATAGCTTGAAAACAAGACTCATTATAAACGCATTTGTCCCCAACACTAAACCAGTAATAAGAACAGCGTAAATTACCTTCAGCACTAATTTTCAAAACAAGGTCCTTTAATCATATATAGTATTTCAAGGGTACAGAAACATGTTTTCATTAAATATTAAAGATGCACCAGGCCTGAGCATTAACTAAAGAGATTAATATGTACATGCCTTTATTACAATTTGCAATAACTCAACACAAGAAACAACAACATACACTTACACTTACATGTTTTTCTTATTGGAAAGCAATACAGGTGATCTGCTAAACCTGACCGTTTCTAAAGCAAAAACGTTATACATTTAGAATTACTACTACTTGAAATTTATGTTTAAATGCTTGCAAGGCACATTTGTACTCAGCTGCGCCACTGGTTATAAATACCATATATAAACCATTACCTCATGTTATAACACGGCTTGGTTGAATACTTGATTCTGATTGGTCAATTTAGACATTCCAGAGCTTGTTAATTTTCAAACGTCTGCTAAGGTAGACCTTTGCTAAGGAGGATCAAGGGACTTTGTGCAGTCATATCAATCCACAGAAAGAAGTCCGGTCAATTACATGTCAGCTGTGGACAAAAAACATGGAATACTTTTTTAATATTGTGGAGAGCACAAAACTTTGGACTCATGATGGCTAAACTGTCCCCAGTAGAGAAAATAAAAACAGAGCAAGAGAACGAAAGAGGTTAAAAGACAGAGCGCGTCAGAGAAATCCAAATGCCATAAAAGATTGCATTCATTTCCATTCTTATTTTTCCAGTGTGATAGCTGTCAAACAGAAGTTAAATCCATTTCTCACTTAGTCTAACAATGTACTTAACCCACTAAAAGGATTTATTCTCAAATAATCTAGAAATTACGTTGTTAAAACAATAATCATCTCTCTCGTTCAGATTAATGCGGTCGTTTGTTTTTTCTTCTTTACGAAACACCGCTTTGTCAAATTATCTGTTTGGATTGCCGTACGTAGCTGTCCAATATGGTGGACCAACTCGCGCTTGCGCAGTGCAAATCGGGCAGACATGCAAATCGGGTAATCACGCGGTCAATGGAAAATAAATGTGAACAGACTTGGACAGTTACAGAAAACCTCGATCCGCGCTGCCGCCATTTTAAGTTACATTGCTGTTACGCCGCTCCAGGTTTTGGTACGCAGTGGGACAGAATATTTTTTCTTAGCGAAAGCAATACGATCATTTTTTAAATCAACCAAATATTTTTAAATCATTTTTGTCAGTCAAGTTGTTGGTATAATTAGTAGAAAGTTGTGTAATAAGCGGGATAATATACAGCCAGGTGGTCATTAATTTAAAAAAAACGACACAGTGACCAAGTTCCCAAAGTGAAGATCATTTGGGGGGCCTTACATCACTTTTCACCCATTACACTTTCCTAGAGAAATGCTCTTTTTTATACAGGATCAGGGGTGGACTGGTGGGCTGGCCATCGGGACGTTCGGGACGAATCCCGATGGGCCGGTAGGACGATGTGGGCCGGTCGGATAAGACACTAGCACCGTCCGTCCGTCCGTCCGTCGACAATTCACTAGCAGTATATACTTGCGGCACCGAGGTGGGCCGGTCGGATAAGTCAATAGTACCCCCCCGTCAACAATTTACTAGCGGTAATTACTTGCGGTACCGAGGTGGGCCGGTCGAGAGTCTCGGGCTGATTTGTAGTCCCAGTCCGCCCCTGTACAGGATACATAGACATTTATTCTTTAATACGAAAATCTTCATAACAAGCCAGCCTGGAATTTTTTTGCTCCACAATATACACAATAAATACATTTATCATGTACAACAACAGTTAGCCATACACAATCGCAGGGAGAAAATGCAAACGCCAGACGGTAAGGATTAAACCCTTCTTGGTGTCAGGCGTCAGTTCTAACTACTGTACGCAATTTGGAATGTTGAGACAGTCGATGGGTTGTATTTCCATGAATAACAATGCTGTTGTATCATTTATATGATAATTTCATTGTTCACTGGAACATTGGCGCCAAGAGAGGTCGATCTCATCCTACTGTATCTCATCACTTTTTGCACTTCATTTCGTCCTATAGGTCCTCTCTCTAATAGGTTTTGAGTTACTGTATATATTTCTGCAGACTGGAGGACTGTCCCGGAGCTTAGCTTGTTTTTTCTGAAGTGCACCTCATGAGGCTTGTCAAGTAGCCTTTGGTTGTATCTATATGGGAAAACATCTGTTCAGCGCCATGTAACATTCTCTACCATACCACTTAGAGGGTAATAACCTTCAGTTTCAGGACCTTTCCCATTAGACTTTTAATCATGTGGTACTCAAGTACAGATAAGTGGTGTATAACAGAAGAAAAAAAAGTGGAATGCCGCAAGCGAGGCAAGGTTTCGCTTAGAAAATAATGAATGCAGGCCCATTGTCCTGGAAGATGTTAATGTCGTGGAGAAATATTGGTCAAATATAATCAGTTTCGTGAGCTTGAAAACAATTGATGGGTATGCCAAGCCATGGCAACAGCAATCTCTATGACTTCAGACTGTAACTCTTACTCATTGAGTCATTGTTTTTAGACTTGCTTGCATTGGTGTTGATATTGGGAGGCTGGAATGATCCTCCTTGCTCATAGCGTGACAGACAGACATTGGTTTAGCCGACCCTTCTTGTTTCATTCAACACACTCTGTTAAATTGTTGTTCTGAATTCCTAACCTCAAGGTTGATTGCTCTTATGTCGCTTGGGCTTCATCTAAATTAAATGTAATGTAATGTAACCAATGTGTTCAATTATTTTTTCTTAATAGCAGGATATATGTGAAAAAATATTTTAGCCTCTGATAAAATTCAAATTGTGCGTAAGGGGAATTGATTTTACCATTTCACCAGGGAAGGAGAGCTTTAAATATTTCAGAGGTCAATAGATTTCCCGATCAATACCGGGTAATTATTGTTAAAGCAAACCCTACCTTCAGATGAGCTTTAATTATTCTTGCTGTACATTCTTCAAGTCTCTTAGCTCTACTAGTGGTGTGTTGGTGATGCTGGTAGCTTAAAATGAGATCTGGCAATGATGGCGTATAGGTCATAAAATCCATACATTTGTCCAAACTAAACCATTCAATGACCCTTTATTCCCTGTAGGCCAAGTATCTGCACTTCTCTACTCCCAGATCTTAATTGATCACCTATCCATGTATACAGTTCTTGAATTTCCATTGCCAAAACTAAGTACTGCTGGGCATTTTCTCACTCAAGGTGCTGCGTTGGGTCATCTGTTGGCTGAAGCGTGCGGGCAAGCTGTTATGATAACAAGTAACGTGACTGAACATTTCTCTGAACCTGGTGGACATGAGGTTGTAGAGGACGGGGTTGATGGCAGAGCTCAGGTAGAAGAAGACCCCGGAGACGATGTGGACGACCTCGAAGACCTGGAGGTGCTGCTCGGACGAGGGATCAATGTAGCTCCACATCAGGCGGTCCACATGGAAGGGGGCCCAGCAAAGTCCGAACACAATCACCAGCACACCTGAGAAGGCCAGATGGATAGTGTAAGGGATTAATGGTCAAATGGGGAGATACAAATGGTATACACTGTAATACTCCTGGACCATAAACTGTAACCTATACAGTAGCCACTTTGACCTCACACAGTTGTTTATGGACTCACATTTTGAAGTTTATGGACTAACATTTTGAAGCACTAAGATGGGCATTTTCATCACCACCATCTTAATTATTTGGTGCCAGAAGTAACCATATTTGAACAGGAAGATAGAACTGGAGAATACCATGTAAGCTCAAACTAGCGCTAGCTAGTTAACTTGGATAGCACGGTACGTTCTTATTTCTTGATAACTCTAATAGTGTTTGGGAATGTTTTGCTAGGGAAAAACATGCTGAAAACAAAACAAAAAGTGTTGGTATTGATCTGTCAATCATAATGTAACAAGACAACAAAGCACATCCCACTTGAACCACAATTGAATGAACATCAGCCCTTTTTGAAGAAAGCTTGATTATAGACTTCTATACAATCTGAATTATTTTTGCAACCAGTAGAGTTGCCCTGTGTTGGCCATTAAAATAATACAGGTTTAAGGCAACGTGTCATTGGCCTCACTTTTCAGAATCAGAGGTTGTCCTGGACATTACAGTATTTCAATCATACTGTCAATCCAAGCATTTAACCGACTGCAAGACATAGCTTGGACAGATGGACATGTTACAAAAAATATAGCCTTTAAAGAATATCTTCATATGGGAACAATGGGTGTAAAGACTTACGCACACGCAGATATGGTGAATTGAATTTCAGTTTGTTTCTATTTAGCAACATTGAATCAAGCAACATAAAATGAAACCCACACAGCATTTTGGTGACTTGCAGGTTGCGTCTGCTCAGTTTCTGCTTGTGGGACCTGGAGAGACTTTCCGGTCCAAAGCTTGTGTCCACCACAGTCATCAACCTGTCCCTCTGCAGCCGCACACCAATGATCAGGTAGAGGATGCTGATTATCATCATGGGGAGCAGGAAGAAAACCAACGTGGAAATCAGGATGATGAGGTTGTACACCCAGGTGGGCTTAATCACATCTGTGGATGGAGATGTAACACATAGATGTGTTAGTCAGCTCAAGGACCCAGGTGTACCATGGTCATTATAGCTTCATACATTACTTAACCAGTTGGCCCTTATAAGAAAGCAGCATGACTCCAAATCCTTTGGGAATTGACTTACTTTTCGCTAAGCGTCATTAGCAGGCTGATGTTTCAGATTTTCTTTACCACTACCTGATAAAGGGAATTTGTTACAGATATTCATGGAGGCCAGGGGATACACGCTATGTTTTCAATATTTTATCATCAAATGTGTTACAGACATTAATGTTGCCCATACAATGTACTTTAATGTCTTCAATGATCTTTCCCTGGTTGATTCACCTGTGATTGTTTATTTATTTTCTGTTAAAATATCATATAATCTTCTTCCTCAAAGGATCAATGGTAAAGACTTTTGGGACCATCTGACATTTCATTTGCACAATCATTAGTTCAACATTTAAATGTGTCCAATAATATTTGGTAGAAATAAGCTGTACTCTCTTCTAAGTGCAGTCACCACATGATACCATGCTAATGCTAACACAAATTTGTAAAAATAGCACCAAAACTAATCTAGATGAATAAATGTATACGTACGGCAGATAGCAGATCGGGGGAACTCTCGTCCAAACCATGAAGGCAGCACCACCATGCCATGCAGACTAGTGTTTGGCACAGCACACAGCATGGAAAGCACCCACAGCATGAAGATGACCCTCTTTACGTGAGCCCGTGTGGTCATGTGTTTGACCTTGAGGGGGTGCACCACCGCCATGTAGCGCTCCACGCTCAGCGCTGTAACATTAAGGATGGAGGCGAAGCAGACAGTCTCAAATAAGAAGGTTTTAAAGTAGCAACCGCCCTCCCCGAGCAGGAAGGGGTAGTTCTGCCACATTTCGTAGAGCTCTAATGGCATGCCCAGCAGCAGCACCAGCAGGTCAGAGACTGCCAGGCTCATCAGGTAGTAGTTGGTGGGCGTCTGCATCACCCTGTTGCGCAAAATCACAGTGCAGGTGAGAGAATTGCCCAGTACGCCCACCATAAAGATGATAAGGTAGGTGACACAGACAGGAAGGAACACAGGGGACCTGACCGGGCCCAGATGCATGGATAGGTACTCCTCCTCGCTTAAACACATGTAATACAGATCCTGAGCAGTAGCCTTAGCCAACAACCAGGAGATATTCATCCCACACACCACAGAAGCGTCGGGGCAGCCCACGCCACTGAGGACTGTGGCATCAGATGTGAAAAGAGCAGTGTGGGAGCAGTTACGCTGCAGCATTTTGTTGATTGACCGGAAGGTAAATTGGCTTCTAAACCTAATGGAGAGAAGAGAAAGGGTGACTTTAAATAATACCTCCACACATTGTTCACATGATGTGTAGTTTACTCATTACATTCCAAAAGATAATGACTTGTTTGGCTCTAGGTGGAAAAATGTTTGAGGGCAATACGATTTTGGATCGGTTCCCACTGCTGACTTTCAGACTTTCTCTCAAACTATTTATCAGCAGTTGTTTTGGGTTGGGGTGTTTCTTATGACTGTATGTATTCTTTGCAGCAGTATTAGTTTCAGAAAATGTAATGTCAAACTGTTGCCAACATCTTTGTAGCTACCAAAATATCTCCCCAAGGCATAAAACCCTAACCCTAACTCTATATGCAAACAGATGAGTTCACATACTTCTGGTACCAAGCAGCTCTTGGTATAGCTTCTATTAGAGAAACTGTTCTCATAAGTCCAAGCAACTTCAAGCCAAAAAACCTTTTAACACCTTTTAACATATAAAGAAAGAAAGGATTTGTAGAATGTTCTTGCTAACTTAATAACAATGCTGTCCCTCAGAATGTTAAACAGTCCCCACATTTGAGATGAATAAAGTCTTCTAATCCAATCTAATGTTGTCTTATCCAGAGTCTATTTTCAGCAGAACACAGCCTCTTGAGACTCTTTTGTTTAGATTATAGAAAGGATTAGTCTTCTATTCACCAGCCTACAGAGTTATAAAGATAATTTCATGTCACAAACAAACACAAAACGTACCTGCAGTTTATGAGCTCCTTATGGGCTAAGGATGGAGACAATTTGAAGAAATGTGAGAAGATGAGTGAACATCATATTTCTTCTGCATCCTGGACGTAATTTTTCCAGCACTTCTTGACTGCTTTGGTGCTTCAGTGCGTCACAGCTGCTTGACTTCCAGTATTTGAGCGCTGATGTTCACCCACCTCTTACTCTCTCCCCTCTCCCTATCCCTCGCTCCCTCTCCCTCTCTTGTTTTTGCCCCCACCATTAACCGCCTTCTTCATCTTTCTCTTTCATGTAATTCAACTTCTTTGATTTTTTTTCTTTCACTTTTTCACACACACACACACACACACACACACACACACACACACACACACATGCACACAGCACCCAGGCACACACACACACACACACACACACACACACACACACACACACACACACACACACACACACACACACACACACACACACACACAGATTAACAAGCATAGACTATTTATTGTCATTCTCCATTCTGTTATTCTACTTTTCCCATTGAATTCGGGATTTCTATGAACCCATAACCCATAACCTGTGTGTGTGTGTGTGTGTGTGTGTGTGTGTGTGTGTGTGTGTGTGTTGTGTGTGTGTGTGTGTGTGTGTGTGTGTGTGTGTGTGTGTGTGTGTGTGTGTGTGTGTGTTAGGGCTGCACGATTTTGGGAACAAATCAAATTGCAATTTTTCTGACAAATATTGCGATTGCGATTCGATTTGCGATATCTGTTTTTAAGCGACCCAACGGAAGTTTATTGTAAAATGCGGCCATATCTCCGGCTAGGAAGGTTGTATCAACGTGCTCCCGTTTCTAGCACCCCCGCAGCCCGAGCTATGAGCGAAATAACTATACTTCCGTTGGGTTGCTTTAAAGTCAAGCTTCAGTTTAAGATTCACCCTTTAATAGATGTTAAACATGTGATGGAGCATTACTAACCTGACTCAGATGGTTTGTTTCACCAAACCATCTAGGAACGCTCCATTGGAAGCCATTTGGAAAGGGCAGGCACTTTAAAAAAGACTTGGCTCCAACAATAAATAAAAATGAAATAAAGATTTTAAATATGAAATTTGTATTGTTCATGAAATCAAACTCTCGCTTGCATGTTTAGAAATTGCAGACATTTTAAATTGTAATTATTATAATACTTACTTACATAAATGGATCCAGCTTAATCTTTACACCTTTTTCCATCACATCGGCAGTGACACTCGTCAGGAAAAGAAAACCAAGGTAACAATATCCCAATGTGTTAACAGCTGAGTGCGTCATGTAATTCGGTACTTCTTTCTGAACAAAATGTACAGTATGTGAGTCACCAGGTGCGATATCATGTTCGGACATTAGGAAGTAGGCTAATATTTAAATCAGATCAACCAAAAGCTTTATTAATAGGAAAGAGCTCTTCTATTCATGCAAGTGTACATTGGAGAGATGAATAAATATGTGACATGCTGAATTTGTTCACCTAATAGATGAGCCGAGTAGGAATCATCCTTTGCACTGCAAAGTAAAGACAGGAAAGATGCGACCGGGGCATTGTGTGTCCAATAAATCATCAACAGAACTTCTGTCACAGAGCGAAGGAGTCACAGTTATGGTCTGCTGAACACACTTGCTGAATGACTGCGTCTCGTACCCCCACCACCTTATTTCTCTGCAGGCCTCAGTGGTGTTCAGCTTTTATTGCCAATGCAGGGGCTCCAACATGTCCCCGGCAGGACATTAACATGTTCTCATTGGTGTCTCCATGAGTCAGATAATAATTGGCCTTGCCAGACGGAACTAGAAAAAAGAGACCCCATCAACATCATGTTTAGTCTATTATATGGAGGACAAGAGCAGCCAAATTAAACAAATAAATACTAGCTAAATACCATTATGTGCTAAAAAAAAAATACATCAACAATATCATTTACAATATTTTGTGATTATTGAATTAATAAAATGATATCTTTATTTAATTTGCCATGTTTATTTGTTTGGATATTCAAATATCCATTCTATTGTTTATTTATTTTTTCCGCCAGCTATATCCTTTGAATGTGTCCATTGAAAAGTGTATTTATTGCA
>NW_011369951.1:7111267-7118458 GCF_000735185.1 Notothenia coriiceps
CGTGTGCCTTGGTCAGTCTCATTTGCCATGTTTATTTGTTTGGATATTCAAATATCCATTCTATTGTTTATTTATTTTTTCCGCCAGCTATATCCTTTGAATGTGTCCATTGAAAAGTGTATTTATTGCAGTCTTTCCTAAAAGCTATTACATATTTTATTAAATGGTGTTTGAGTTCTTAAAGCTCAGCTATTATGCTATATTTGAACAATATATTGTCTCGGAAATGTTTTGCTCAAAATCCCAAACAGATCATCCATTGTAACATGCCTCATACTCCTCTTTTTCAGCCCTGTTACTAAAGGGCAGATTCTGGCCACGCCCCTTTGGAGCTGCTGTTGGTCACGCCCCTTTGGAGCTTCTGCTGGTCACGCCCCTTTGGAGCGTCCGTCCGCATGCAAGCAGTGACATCTGCAAAGAGAAGGCTGTCAACGAGCAGAAACTGGCAGTGGCTTAGTCAGTAGGGGCTTAGACTGGGAGCTGTAGGGTCGCCGGTTCAATTCCTCGACCAGACCTAAATGTGGAGTGTGGACTGCTTCTTGGAGAGGTCCCAGTTCACCTCCTGCCCTCCCGTACCCCCCCACTCCCATTTCTCCCCAGGCGCTGTACAATAGCTGCCCACTGCTCCTAGTAGGATGGGTTAAATCAGTGGTTCTCAAACTTTTTCTGTCATTCCCCACTTTGAACAGGTGGGCCTTTTCAAGCCCCACCTGTTCCTCATCGCTCCAATAAAATGGTAGGCCAAGCTTAAAATTGTCAAATGTATCGTTCTATAACAGGGGTCTCCAACCTTTTTTAGGATGAGAGCTACTTTCAAAAAATAAAAGCTCTCATCCTAAAAAAGGTTGGAGACCCCTGTTATAGAACGATACATTTGACAATTTTAAGCTTGGCCTACCATTTTATTGNCGATCCTTGGCATCAGCCAATCAAATCCCGTTTATGCAAATCCCGCCAGTGCAAGCGCTAGCCAATCAAACCGCGTGCAAGCTGGGAGAGCCAGACCGCAGTTCATTTCCTCCTATTCCAAACGAGAAATTATGGTAGCAAATCACCCGGTTCTTTACGACCAGAATTATTTACCGGGATACAAACCGGAGGAACCAGGCATGGAGGGGGGTGGCAGAGACAGTGGGTGAAACTGGTAGGTTTTCGCCTGTTTGGGGAGTTTATATCCAGTTTACTTCGTTTTAACATTGCTATTGCTTTGTATGTCGGGGGCGGGAGATTCATGTGATTGGTTGTTGGTCGCGTTGCTCGCAAAAAATAGCCAAGCTTCAGACACGCCCAGCATCAAGATTTTTTTCATGCCTGTGTGTGGACGGGCCGTAATAGTTTGCCACTTTGCAATCTGAGCAAAAAAATGAAAAGAAAAGAAAAACTGATATTTGGCAAACAAGTGTGTCTTATCACAGCATTAGTGGCTGCAATGAGCCTGTTTTGCGCTGCAATTTTTTTTTAAATGTGGTTGCAGGCTTGATACTGCCACTCTCAAGTCATGCTCAATGTTGAGCTTTGATCTGTACTTCGTTTTCAGAGAAGCAACAGCTGAAAAGCCAATCTCACAGAGATAGGATGTAGCGAAGGGGAGAAGGATGCCCACAGCCCTCTGCCCTATGAGTGGATGCTCCTCACCAAACCAGAATTCAGTCAGTGTCTGAGCTCTAAACCTCAGCCTTACGGTACGTCCACACAGCAGCTTTAAAAAAAATCTTCCAACGCTTCAATGCCCGTTGACTTTGAATGGGAGTGACGTCACTTTGCCTCGCTTTTCGCCTAACTGCATTGTGGGGAAGCGAAGCGAAGATTTACAGGATTTACAGGGTTTTCAGGATTCAAAAGTTGAGCAATGTTCAACTTTTGAAGCTGAGCTGGAAGCGTCAGCCAATCAAATCCCGTTTATGCAAATCTGACAGTACAAGCGCTAGCCATAGTAGCCAATCAAACGGCGTGCAAGCTGGGAGAGCCAGACCGCAGTTCATTTCCTCATATTCCGAACGAGAAATTACGCTAGCAAATCACCCGGTTCTTTACGACCAGAATTATTTACTGGGATACAAACCGGAGGAACCAGGCATGCAGAGACAGTGAAACCAAACAGTTTGGGGAGTTTATATATATATATATATATATATAGCTCGCATAAAATCCCCGGGGTTTTTTGCTTTGTATGCCGGGGGCGAGAGATTCATGTGATTGGTTGTTGGTCGTGTTCCTCGCGAAAAATCTCCAAGCTCTCAGACACGCCCAGCTCCAAGATTTTCAAGATTTTTTCAAAGATGCTGTGTGGACGTACCGTTAGGGTGGAGTCAGATGTAATGTCGATGAGTTGGTCCTCTTCTGCAGAGCTGAAATCGGCAGGTGCTGCAGATAGATAATTTATTTGTAATTGCATATTAAATACAACACATTTCAGTTTTACAACAATCCATACCAGTTAGTAAGTAGCTTACAGACAACATAAATGAAATGAATGTACAGCACATAGTCATAATTAGTCAGTCAATAAAATAAAACACCAACCTGCTGCATTGAATGGATCCATCACCCAGTCATACTGAGCACTGTTGTTTGGGAAGTATTTTTTGGATAATCCCATCAGGGAAGAGATGTGTTGCTTGAGACAGGGGATCACTGTGGTGGCTTCAGAATCACTGCTTTCTACAAATTCAGTCAGATTCTCAAAGGCATCATTATTTCCTTGATCAAGGCGCCTGCCCCACATCTCCAGCTTTCGAGTGAATGCACTGATCTTGTCTGCCAGGTGAGGTATGTGCTTGTCTCTGCCTTGAAGCTGAATATTTAATTAATTCAGCTTTCCAAATACATCGCTGAGATAGGCCAGTTTCATCAGAAATTGTTCATTGCTGAACTTGCTTGCAGCTTCATGCATCCTCTCCTCCTCCAAGAACACCCAAATCTCCTCTCTGAGCTCAAAGACTCGTGACAATACTTTCCCTCGCGACAGCCACCTGGCCTCGTTTAGCTTGGGGCTAAGCTGCCTTGATGCTAGAGCCTCTCTGTGAATGACACAGCACGTTCAATGTGCGTTGGGAGAGACCCGATCTTGATAAGTGCCTGCAGTCCCCTTCTTTTCCCTGACATGGTCTGTGCGCCATCCGAGCAAAAGCCCACACAGTTCTCCCATTTCAGTCCGTGTTCTGTCAGGTAACTGTGAAGAATCCTCAAGAGCTCATCAGCTGTTGCTCTGCGTTTGACATACTTGCAAAACAGCAAATCCTCACTCAGTGACTCGGAATTGAGAAAGCGAACATAGGAAATAAACAGTCTTTATTACTGTCAGTAGCCTCGTCCACTTGTAATGCAAAACGTTTGTCTTTTAGTTTCTCTGCGAGTTGTTCTTCAAGATCATCTGAAATGTCGCGTATACGTCTCAACACTGTGTCATTGGACAGGGGGATATCCTTCAATTTTGCGGCGATTGTCTCATCAATCATAGTTGACACAATATCAAGAGCAGCGGGGAGTATGAGATCCTCGGCTATTGTGTGTGGTTTCTTGCACTTTGCAATTCTGTATGCAACTAAGTATGACGCCAATTGTGCTTTGCTGTTCACTGATGCAGCTTTTACCATGCGATTTCCCTGGTTATGGTATTCGCTTAATTTTGCCTTGAAGAAGTCGAGTGGCTTCTTGATGTGACTGGGGTGTGATGTCTCTGTGTCTTCTTAATTTGTTGGGTTTCATACTGTCCGCCACAAGGGTTTTCAGACATAAAACACACAGGGGTCTCTCCTCACCTCCCACCACATTCGTTGTGAAGCCAAGAGCAAGATAAGCTTCGTCATATTTTCTCGACTTGGTTATGGGTTGAGTAACGTTACCGTCACACGTGTTTGTCTCTGAAGCATCGCCAGTTTTTCTTATCGTCCCTGTCAAATATTTCTCCACTCTGTAGGTTCCTTTACATTTCACTTTATTCTTCTTTTACCTTCACCTTCCATCCTCAGCATGTACATTCCACACCTATGTCCTACAGCGCCCTCATGCGTTTCAAAGTGTTGAAAAACAGACAAAACAGTTTAGTGTTCATTATTAATTTTTTTGTCATACATTTTTTTTCTCCTGGTCTCTCTCCTGTCATGCCTCTCGCCAAATTGACATGAAAGCACTAACAAATATGAATTTGCTGTAGTCAACTTCATTAAAACTTTATTAACGTGCCTAAACTCAGTAATTCACTAAAAATAGGTTTATTTTTAATGGAGCCTCGCCATCTCACCACGGGCAAACAATAATATTTACAGTTTTAATATTACTGCTATAACAATCACACATTGAGTTCATTGTGTGAATTGAATGTGTGGGCAGAGTGGCGCAGTGGGCTGTGCATTGATCATCAGATCAAGGGGGCGAAACCGGCCTCCGACGCCGCTGTGTCTGTAAAGCCATTGTGTCCTCGGGCAAGACACTTCACCTGAATTTGCTCCTGTGGGTATTGTCCACAGAACATGACCATTACATGTATGTCTGATATGTATGTGTAATGTGTATCTGTAAAGTGCTTTGGGTCATGGAAAAAGCGCTATAATAAATATAAGGAATTATTATGTCCAGCTTTTACAAAAAGCGCTGCATGAACAAAACAATGTCGGAAGCTCAATGGAAACTGTAACACTAAAAAGTGACGCACACAGCTGGGATTGGAGAGCTTGTTGACATTTAGGGATTATAAAGTTGTCCAATTAAGAAACAGACAACTCTGTTGGCAGAGTTGTCTGTTTCTTAATTGTAAGTATGTTGTCAGTATATTTGAAATGACTAGGTTAGCTACATTAGCTAGCTAGCTTACAGCAGTTCTGCAATAATATCAGAAGGAATCATCCGATCACATTGTTCAAATAAAACATCAATAAAACATTTTAGGTAACTTTCCAACAACAGTGACAGTTGGCCAACTTGACAATCCCTGAACTTCACCAAGCGCTCCGGTCCGAGCTGTGTGCATCACTTTTTAGTGTCCCCTTGGTTCCGTTGTGTTTTGAGCTTCTTGCAGCGCTTTTAGTAAACACTGCACATGCGTCGTCAAGTCGGTGAAGATGTTTCGTCACTTGCATGTGTTTTGGCACATTTTTTGTTTTGTTTTTTCGCATAGTTTCTGAAACTTCAGCGCATTTCTCCTCATGGAAGTGTTTTGGGACGTTCTAGCGTGTTGGCCCTTGTCGGCCACCGTACATTATGACACAAAGTGTTCAGTCAGGAAAATAAAAAAGAAATGTTGCACCCTTTTTTTCTGATTGTCGGAGTTGTTGCGATCAAAAATAAATAACAGCGATTGGAATGTGAGTTGTAAATACAAATGTGAGATCTACAAAGATTGTTTTCATAAAAACATACCTAAAAAAAAATGCAGGTAACATAATTTATCTTTTTTTTCTTTACAAATATTCAAAGACAGGACATGACGGAAATACATTCTCTGCCTCGAAAACCAAGCAGGCGATCAGGCGTAGACAGAAAAGCAAATGAATAAAAAAAATATATAAAGTATACATCCCAGTTCTGCTCCACAAAGCCTGTCCATTTCCACAGTGTTAGCTGCTCAGTTCCACCCCCAGTGTTTGGAGTAACATCCCATCTTCCAGGCGCAACAGCCACATTTTCCTTATTGGAATTCCGAACGGATGGCTGTGTTTGCATTCCTTTGGGAAACGAGAGAAAGAAAGACCCGGAAAAAAGGCACTGCAACTGGTTTAAAGTCTGCGTCACATCTCTGCCCTCCGATTGGTTCCCTTGTCCCGACCATCCTCCTCTTCCTCTTCGTAGTTCTCTTCCTCGTTATGTTCCGCTTCTTTCCTGTGACCGCCCTCCTGCCTCGGTCCCTCCTGATGTTTTACTTCATCCTGAAAGAAATTACAAATCAAACTTTATTTATACAAAAGGCAACACAATGTGCTTTACAATCCAAAAACATACACAGAGAACAACAATGTAAATTAAAACAACTATACTAATACCTGAATACCCCTCTTCGAACACTTAAGAAAACAACTGGACTGAATAAGAATAAACTATATTTATTAAAAGAAACAAAAATGTTTGAATAAATAGGAATACAATTAAAATACATAAAAAAATAAGACTTAAAGGTGGGGTAGGTAATTTTGGAGAAACCAGCTCGAGTGCGCTAGAATTTGAAAATACACAACCGGAAAAAATCTGCCTCTTCCTTACAGAGCCCCTCCTCCAACACACACGAACGTGCACATGACCAATGAGGGCACGAGATAAGTTTGTGCACAGATGGAAGGCTGACAGGCAGGTAGGCCATCCAGTTACTTTAGCCGGACCAGCTCAGATGATTGGTCGTGCTTTTTACAGTACAACGTCTTCCACAGCTTACATTATTTTTAAGGATTTGTTGTCAAAGCACTTCAGATATTCATTGCTATCGGGATGTTAAGAGCATTCCATGGAATATAACAAAAAGTGTATCTCGAGCCGGTTTAAATAAGATTAAAATATAAATAAAACAAGAATAAAATAATACAATTTGAATAAAATAATAATGAAACATAGAATACTATAATTAATTAAGAATAAATACAATTCCATTAATATCCAAATTAAAAAGTTGGGAGTTGAATTTAATTTAATTTAATAACTGGTCTTAAAAAATGTTTTACTTCCATTCACTGAGCCCCCCTTCAAATCGTTTTTCCTGTCAAAGCCTCCGGTCCAGAGGATTGTAACTCACCAGACTTTAACTCTGCTGTATACAAAGTGGAGCAGTGTATTGTGCGGAGGCTCAACTGAAACACCTCTGCCTGCAGCGACGGATGAATGAAGCTGAATGAAGAGAGAGCTCCACTGAGCTCAGATTACACAGAAACACTAGTGCGTTCACTCTGTGGCTGAGAGGTGGAGGATCGACGTGAAGTACAGACCCTAGAGATTGTTCCTATTTTTTAAGAGTTAATCATTTCTTCAAAAAAGGACAGTGTACATTAAAACATTATTATAACAATTAAATATGAAAGAAATATCAAGAGCAGCCTAGAGAACCATATCCATTTAACGACGTGTGTGTTCTCATTCGGACATATTTCTTCCTCTTCCTACAAGTTGAAAATGAAGGTGGTGACCCGACACCCTACAGACTCTACACCTGATCTCCTTCATTTACCAGCGGCAAGGCTCAAGTTACACACACACACACACACACACACA
>NW_011369951.1:7118498-7126450 GCF_000735185.1 Notothenia coriiceps
AACCGAACGGTGAACCGTGGAGGGAGGCGGGGCAGGAGTTGCTTCGGACTCCTGCCCGGCACTCTGCCCCAGGGACACGAGGCCCCATCCGCGGGCTCGTAAGCTTGGACGGGCCAATCGTCCTCCTCGGCCACAGCAGCAAGAGTGTCCGCTCTCCACTTCCTGTCGCCCGAGGGGAGACGAGCGCAGTGGATGCTACCTGCTGGTTTAGAGCCGCGTACGCGTGCTCTGACCCCCGGCAGGATTCGCATACTGCTTTTATCTCTGCAGGTCATAACTCATTATGAACCCAGAGCCACATGAGGGACAATCACGGACGCAGTTGTTGCTCATGATGTTTAATGGTTCTGTGCTTCAGTAACTGCCGAGGTTTGCTGAAGAAAAGAGGGAGCAGATTGCCGGGCCTCCTTCCTATTTATACCGGAAGGAGGCCCGAGGGTGGGGCCCACCTTGCGGGTGGGCGTGGACTACAAGTGTTTCAGTGCTGCGCGGGTGCGCAGGGGGATTACCCAATAGCGATAGCCTTAGAGGGCGAAGCCATATACGAAATAGAATCACCCGGTCCCCGACACTTACATTTCCCGGGAAATCTGAATTGTCAACGGGGGGGAGGCGCTCGTGAATTGTTGTTACGGAAAGAGAGGGGTTTTAGGCATGGATGTATAATAAGAAAAAAATGATATTAAACTAATCTTTCAACATAGTTTAATACAAAAATAAATATTAGGACAAAGCCCTACAAATAACAACAATAAGCATAATAACAAAAACATTTAAATGTTGTATTCAGCTCTGATTAAAACAGAGGGCCTGTCACACACCAAGACTCACATACACGCAAATCTCGACTGACATCAGAGAATTGCAATGACAGGGAAAAAATGACATAAACATACTGATTGCATTCAACACAACACTGTCACACATATCACAGTAGTCTTTAAATGAATACTTCTTATGTAGTATGATGACCCCATGCACCTCCTGATTCTCTGATAAAAGGCTTTTGATTTTTTCATACATAATTATGTCTAGTAATATTTTTTACTTTCATCCTTTCCTATAGCTCTTTCAGTCAAAAAGCATAATCTTTTATAGAAGACAGAACACAGAGAGGATAGAAAATGTGTTAGAATTCACTGCAGAAGCCGGACAGAGTTGACGTGGAGATGGTAGAGGAAGTCTGCATAGGACGCCCCACCGTTGGGACTTTTGTCCTCCACCAATTGGCGCTGCAAGGCCTCCTCGCAGGTGTCACCCTGCTTCACCACCCACAGCTGAGACAGAAAAACAGACCCATATAGTTACACTTGCACTAAGTGAGGCAACATCATGGATGTATAATAGAGTGGCGAAGTCACGCCCATCTACTTCCTGTCCATTAGACCTTATTTCGGAAAAATTATGTATTGAAGTCAATGGAGAGAAAACGCATATTTCGATCCCGTTTGAATTGTGCCACGAATTACACATATGATGTTTGTCAATCTTAAAAAATAATTTCCATGTTAAAAGTCACAGTTTGTCGTAAAACTGTTGAAATATAAGACTATGAAAAATACGCAACTAGAAAGACTACAAATCCCGCGTTAGTGATGTCATAACTGATGTCACAATTGTTTTCCTCCGCAAAATATAAGAGATAGCTAAGATAAGATAACTTTAACAAGATGCCTGTGTGCTTAGTACCCGGTTGTTATCATACCAGCAATGGGTCTTGCTCGTTCTTTCGCTTTCCGTCTGATGAAAGGACCAGGAGTCGCTGGATCAAGTTAGCTACCTAGCTAGTAGCAAGCACGTTAGTTAGCATTACAGCATTAGCCTCGTCATTTTTATTAGCCTTAACATGAAGTAACATTAAGTAACCCAAAATGTTAAACAGTAAGAGTAGTAGTCATATTTCGTGAACCCTTTGAAGAGTACTGTCACACCGGTGTGATCATTCTATAATACACCATTTAAGCCCGGGGGAGAAATGCTAACGCTACATTAGCGATCTTTTCTACATCATGCTATCTGCACAAATGGTTGACATCAAGCATTAAAAAGATCAGGCAGTTCAGAGAGAATCAAAGGAAAGGCAGCTTTGCATGACATTTCTTCTGGACGTGTTTCATTGTGGTGATAGTGAGGGTAGTCAATCCCTTGTCTAGCAAGACAGTAGTGACGGCCATCTTGGTGACGTGTGTTGCTGTGCAAGACCAGAGATGTAGTTCATTGAGTGTTTCACACAAAAAATATATATTTTCACAGTTTTACGACACATTTTTTTGTTTTTGACTGGCAAAATTATCTTTTAAATTGACAAACATCATATGTGTAATTCGTGGCACAATTCAAACGGGATCGAAAGATAATCTTTCTCTCTCCATTGACTTCAATACACAATTTTTCCGAAATAAGGTCCCATGGACCCGGAAGTCGATGCCGTGACTTCGCCACTCACTATAAGAACTGGATTCCAGCGTGGGAGGCGGGCGGCCTTGTTTCAATCCTATGAGAGTTGCTCCATTGGCGCGCATGAAGACAAAATGGCCCAACTTTTGGAGAGAGCGAAACGTCACAAAAGTATTCAATATAATCGCGTTGTTATTGGTCGCATCCGATGGGTAAAGGTAAAAATTCATGTAGTACGCTGAACACGGTCACATGAACGTGCCGGGCCGGCGCAGTCCCGTGGATTAGAGATGCCGCGTTGCATAATGCGAGGAAAAATAACTCAGAATAACGTTGGCACATTTTTACTAACTTTCAGCGACCGAATGTTTTTTTAATAAGGGCTATACAAATGGTTCATACTGCGGTAGTTTATTTACTTTAAAAAATGAGTACAAACGATTTACAGATGCTCTCTTTTCCACATGCTTACGTCCAATGGGAAAAAAGTATCTTCCGGGGCCCGGCGACTGATACGGAAGTGGTAGCTACCGCCGTTTGGCGCCTACAAACTAATATTGTTCCTCAGAGTCCGCGCGCTACCTGGGGGCTTGGCAACAATGTGGCAACTGAAAACCAAAGGGTAAAACTCAGAAGTGCAAAGGTTCAAAATAGATTCAAAAGTTGGTGGCTCAACTTCTCACTGTTCTTGTTTGTTTTTTTTTCTTGTCACCTAATTTCCAATAGTATAAACTTTCATAGCTCTTCCATGATTTTTTTTGTGTATAAGAAAAAAATGTGAAATGACAAATTCAAAACGTTATTGGAGGAGTGTTGGTTGTGCTTATTACCCACAATGCCCAAAACTAGAATAGTAGGATGTCAAACTGGGGAAAATTGCTCTCCATTGCTAAAAATTTGCCTCAATGATATCCTTCCACATAACAGAGAAAAGTGCATGTGTTTGTATATGTATTCATACTGTTTATAGGTCCTTGTGCATGTGTGTGCATTGTCCTGTGTGTAACCACAAATGGAGTGAACACATGAACTTTCTCTTTGGGGATAAAAATAAAAGGTTAATCTTCTTCATGTTAAAAAAATAAATCCAAATGTCCAACTTGGAATGAACCATTAGGAGGATTTAGATTCAGCTCTTTCCTCAAGGTAGCTCTAATTGACTGAGTAGAACATGAGGAGTGGAAAGCGACCTGAGCTTAGTTAGAGGTGTCAGCAACTCACCTTGCGGGCACAGGGCAGCCTGAGAGTTCAGAGTGCATGATGAGGGAACGCACTCTGATGCGGCGAGAGGGTTATCAAGAACTGCAGCTTCGTCTGAAAGAAACCAACACGCAGGCAGAACAGCAGAGTAACTCAAGCAGAGTCAACTCAACAGTGAACCTGTCAGTGTTGGCAGGGAACTACATCACCCCAGGAAGAAAAGCACACTCATTGGTGTCCTTTATATTCCCTTTGGTTACATCTGTGTTCTACTATAAGGGCTCCAGTTCAGTAGTATAAGAAACATCCTTATATTTTTACAATTCACCCGATGCCCAACACCATGTTTTCCTCCTCTTCTCAATAACGTTCTAACATTACCTCTACGCTTTAATACATGTCTGTTCTAATAGCTGACGCATCAAAACTTTGTTCTATATAAGTTGTAATTATTCCAACAAGCACTTCTTATGCGGAGAACAGGTTAAATGTTATTTTAAGTTTTATTGAATGTTTTGAAAACATATACAGCTAAACAGAATGAGGCAATAAGAAGTTTTTTTAAATTATTTGTTTACACTATAACATATTATACAAACACTCTTGATTTCAATAAGGGCATAATTATCTGCTTTAGATAATATCTAGACATACACCAATTAATATCATATGGTTCATTAAAAAAATGAGTGCTTCACAGACATAAAAAAGAGAAAGTACAAAATATTAGATTATTTACTCAGACAAGAGGAACATAGATAGAAACACAATGAAGTACACATTTTGAGGAATAACTAATGAATACAAAAAACAGACAAAAAAAGACAGCTAAGGGAATTTTTTTTTAAACGTTTAAAAAAAATTAGTTTTAAAACGAGGTTAGCATTCACTGTATGAGTGAGTATCTGTCTGATCTCTTACCTCTCCAGCAGGGCAGGAAGAGAAGCAATTGTTTTGAAGAGTTTCCGCCAGGGTGCATGGATGGGACTTGTTCACACCACCCAGAGCAGCAGTGTGGAGGGGTGCATGAATCAGAGTACAGACATCCGGCTGGCAGCGCTGGCCGTGCAGCAGCGAAAGAAGCCACCGGGGGGGTGGGAGAGACGACGGTTAGCCTGCCACCGGATGCAGGGGCAGATGAGTGGATGTGGGTCAGAAAGGAAAATAAATGCTAAGATTCTTTGTATCAAATAATACTCATGAAAAATAATGTAGCCTAATCTGTATGACCAATGGTGCAGAAATACTGGCAAAACGAAGACTGCGAAGTAAAGAGATGCAGAAAAACAAATCTGTGCTTGACAAGTCTGTGCGTTGATCTAAAACATAACCTTACCCGTTAATAAATTGTTGCGTCAATACAGCTACTGTACCACAAAGAATTGTTGAGCTGAAGTTTTTCGTATTGTCTGACAAGAAGCTGCATTCAACTAAACTAGTTACCATTTGTCGATGCTGGAGTGCTTACAATAGACGATACACTAATAAGATGTCAAAAGTTAATACTCCCAAAACACAGTATGTGTTTTGTGATCGCTAGAAAGTGAATACTATGGCTTTTCCAGCCCCGTGATGCAGAAGTTCCCCCTGAGAAAAATGTCACCGTCACTGATATAAGACCCTGTTGGTAAAACTGTTACCTACTCAATTACAGCCCTTGCATTACATTACATTGTTACTTGTCAGACCGCTTTTACCGCAAGGCGATTGCATAACACTCAATACTGTGGGGCAATTGCCCCACATAAGTTATGTTAGGGGTTAAAGTGTCGTGCCCAGGGACACAATGAATGCTGACTGGCAGTCGGATCTCAAGGTCGGAATTGAACCGGTGCTCCCTGATTGAAGATCACTGAGCACAGCACTCTCCTAATAGGGCCTCAATACAGGCCATTATAACCACAAGGGGGCACTAACCAGATGGCAAGCAGCAGAGGGTCAGAAGTGAGGTGGAGGTGCTGCAGGTTGTCCATGCTACAGCACTGGCAGCGCTGCTGCAGCCGTTGTGGATGGAGCATCCCTACAGGGCCCGGCAGCATGCACCTCGCTTTTCCTCAGACTGTTGATGTAAACAGGAAGTGCTAAGCAGGTACTGAGGGAGGACCACGCTACACGACTACACACACAGAGACATGATGACAAAAGTATTTAAATTCCACTCCAAGGTTTGCACAGTCCACAGTTACAGAGGGAATGTATAAACAACTCAAGAAATAAAACTTACACTGAGGCACTCAGGTAGCGAATCTTCTCAAAGGATTGAACAATTGTCCCAGGAAAAAATATATTTGATCTTTTTTACGATCAAAAGGAAAAATGAACAATAGCTTTACCTTCTGCTCTGGACCGCCGGCTTGCCCGGTTTCAAAAAACAAAGCTGAAGTTGGTGGCCTGGAGCTGGCCAAAATTAACCACGAAAAACAAACGACTTCTAAACTAAAAATAATGCACACTATAGAGACAACTCCAAAACAGCCAAGAAGATACATGTTTACACCTTGTTATGTATTATACATCAATGAAAAAGCTCCACCAGGGAGGACATGATAGTCCTGAGGGTAAATGTGGTTCATAAAGAATAAGAAGAAAGCAATTAAGGTCAAACTGAATAATGCCAAGATTTTCCTCTACAATAACAAAAGAAAAGACTTTTGAGATAGTTCCAAACAGTCGCCCACTCTTACAGATGTAGCCACTCTAGAAAGGATCCCCACCCCAGCGTATTCCAACCAAAACCCCAGCGTTTACCAGTGGGCCTTGGATTTAAAAGACCTCCCACTATTTCCTGAGAGGCGTTGCCCAGCTTTCCCCATTTTGTTCAAGTCAGGATTTAACCATTGAGATGGCGCTTCATTCACAAATACACAAAGACAACTTGGGTGAACGGTACATGGTCACTGTTGTCTGTTTTTGGTTTAAAAATGTTTGGCAGTCGTGAAAGCTCTAAGCCAGGGTGCCCAACCCAGATCGATCAGATCGCGGGGAGCATTTCCAGTCGCATCGGCGAGATCTGTGTCTAAAAAGAGAAACAAATATTCAGTTTTTACGTCGTTAATTTCCCTATAACATAACTACTGTGCCAGAATAAGCACCACGCCCATCAAAGCTTGGTATTGGCCGCGCGTGACCCTATGTGTCACGGGGCGTGACACTGGTGGGCAGTGGAATAGTTAGCTGATGTTCTCTCGTGTCACAGGGTGACAGTCCCCACACACACAAGACCAGCAATTATGGCATGAAGCAAAAAAGCCCAAAATATATAATTTTTCACTCTGAGTGGGAGGATGTTATTTTGTATCTATTCCCAATTCAAAGTCCATCTGTCCCTCATCTTGCCATGCGAGCGGAAGAAGAAGGGTATTAAGGAGCGGCATTTAAAAAGCGCAGTGCACAACGCTACAAAGACCGGAATTCCCCTCCCTAATTCTGCCCTACGCTGCCAAAACGGTGAGGGATCCTGAAAGGGACAGCTAAATGCAGCAGCAGTCCCATTTTTCTACGCAGGCCCACATAAGAGCAAGGCTGCTACCTATAGCATGCTTATCATATCAGTCACGTTCTTGGGCGAAACACATGAAGTCTTTCAAAGATGGCGAAGTTGTGAAAGAAGCATTACCTGGATGGCTGCCCGACGCGCTTTTGGGGGACAGTAAAAATAACATAAGCCATTTCAACAGGTTTTGTATAGATAAAAACTCATTAGATGTACGTTATTAATCAGCCTTTGTAAGTTTTAGTTGTTTGAACTTATTCATTATATTATTGTAGCAAATGGTATAAGAATGCAAATATTAAGATCTGTTCTGTTTAAATTGATTATAAGTCTATTACTCATTCAGGTTAAGAAATACTAGTTGTTGCTGGCATCCTATTTTAAAGGCATTTCTTTTATAATCTACTAAAATGCAACAAAAAAGTGTTTGATTCTATAATATTTTGGTCTTTTTTATTGCACTTTGCAGCCAGATCCTGTGTAGCTTCAGATCGAGTTGTGTTATTAGTAAGCCTAATTTTATACTGTTTTGGTAGCAACACTATTTTATATAATGGCAGAGAGAACGAGGGTTCAGAAGTCTTGTCTTTTTTCCCTGTGTCTTGTAGGCAGCACTGTTCAATTGCTTCTTGGAAAACCATTACCCCACTAGTAGTAGATCTGACGTGTGAATACACTCCAGCTAGGCAGCTTTTTTAACTAGGCAATAAAAAGAATGAACTGAAAAACATAAATGAAGAATGAATGCAAAAATCCAGGAATGCGGCAACCCAAGCCATCAAAAAAGAGAGATTCATCAGGTGGTAGGAAGGCTGTGGCTGATGGCCATCATAGGGTGCGTAAACAAGAGAAGTCAGCACAC
>NW_011369951.1:7126495-7134281 GCF_000735185.1 Notothenia coriiceps
AGTTATCAAAGTGATTCACGGGTGATTATCCCATGAGACAATTCATACTACATATGAGCAGCAATACTCATTGAACACGTAAACACCATACATCTAGTCAGCGCCTCCGTTTAAACAGACAATCGAAAGGAATACCCACTTCGACCGGAGTGCTACCATTAGTTATAAAACCCAATAGTTAAAAATCTTCCTTCGAAATAAAAGGTATTGTTTCAGTCGTTCTTCATTGGGTCCTGCTGCGTCGCTCACACTCAAAAGTAACACAACATCGTACCATGAAAAAACCAGTACAAACAGGTAATTGCAATAGATCAACTGTGTACCTTTTAACAAAAAGTAATGCCAAATCCTTAAAACACGAACACTTAAGACAACAACACCACCAACCATTGAGAACACAACCACAATACACAACCAAAAGTGGGAACTATCTTCTCATCATCCATCACTCCTACTAGTGCACTCTCTACACTCACTACCATCTAAAAAGATGCAACAAGACTAATCAAAATCACACAACAGAACTCAAAAACGCCTCCCTGAGCAAAAACTACGTAAGTAGGACGAAAACACATATTACGGCGCGTCCCCTAATAAGATACACTGGCACAACACAGGATCTCAGCAACTACAAAACCAACAAGATGGTATAAAGCAACATGAAGACTCGTGCTACAAATGTCTCTAAGCCAGCCCACCGCAGCCGAGAGCAACGAGGACTGATGATGTTAAATTCAACAGTTGCTGGACTGAAAAACAAGAGCACGCTCGCATGCACATTATAAGAACCAGATATGGGAAGTATATATGACAGGATCTAGACTAGCAGCGTGTAGAGACGACATTTGAAAACGACAAAAGATATTAGAATCGAGACAACACCTAGACCGAATACACACTACACAATCATCTACCCCACACAAATCAACACTACGACACACACCACACACACACTCTACACTACACACACACACATCACAACAAAACCACATCACACAACAACAAATCACAGGATTATGTGTTGCTTCCACTCCTGATCCTTTTTAAACTGAAAAGAAATGGGGTCAATTGTCCGGTTTGGGTAACATCTCTTCTTCACACCCATCTTCTCATTATATCATTGCTGTTAATTAGCGCACACACACAACACGCACCACGCTACTCACCGCCACTTCCATCATCTCTTTTCTACGCAGCCACATAAGACAAGGGAAGGATAATGAAAGAAAAAAATGACGGCAAACAATCACGTTATATAGCGTATGTAAGACCTCAGTAGTCCAAGGTGGTTATGAAACCTTAACTAACGATGATTTATTGATGGACCAAGAAAAAAAGCGAACCACATAGGATGTAACAGTAAAAGAAACACACTTCACGTCGAGCTGATGACTAGTGTCCACCACAACCTACTTCAGCTCATAGGCGCCCATACAAATGCAAACAAAAGGCAACGCAAACACATAAGAAATCAGTAACTCGGTATATGAGGAAGACACCTACAGAATACAGTCCGAAAGAACCAAACTCGGAACAAAAAACTTTTATACAACCCTAGAACGGCTCCTACTGCGCCTGACTATTGTCCCTGACACGGGCTAGGAACAAAGCGAGACACTCAAAACGAAACGCGTCAAGATCCTCGGAAGCCGAGCACCACCCTGACGGGCACGCAAACCAACAGCTCCTGAGAAAGACACGACATGCCACGCCAGAGGATGAACCTACCCCAAAGGAAAGACGATAAAAGACGGGGCAGTCTCTTCCCTGATATCCTCATCAACATCACGTCCAAACAGTTTCTAAGCGCGACGACTCAAGGAGAGAAAACAACACAGTAACACATCTATCGAAGATTACTTCTAAAGAAAAGACCCAACTGGTTCAACTCACATGTACAAAAGAACCAAAGGACAACTACAAATAAAAGCATAAAATCAACCAGTATAACGCAGATACTACATAGGAAACTATACACGACGCATTAAACAAAACGACGAAGTTCTAACACCTCAGAGTAGCGATCATACAAGTCAAAGACTAACAGCTGCAAAAAAAAAACAACAAGACAAGAAACTAAGAACTAACGAACCAACACGACATACCAAGAGAGAAAAGAATCAGTATCGACGAGCTACACGTATGGATTAGAAGCATCAAAAACCTCCTCTGCCTCATCCTAAGCCAATGATATAGAAAACCACAAATCACACACACACTAGTTGTCCTATCACACCATCGTGCGATTGCACCAAAAGGAAAACACCCTGAGGCAGCAGCAGGTATACCAGAACAAGCATCCGAAACCAGAAGAAACCAACAAAGCATTGGCGAACAATTATCACAGAAAAGATTCAGATCCCACAGAACAACAAACGCTTGCCCAAGGGAACTCAGTTAATGATCCAGGTACAGTCGCACGAGAAAAACCTGCCCGGCCCAAATAAAATAACAGCCATTAAAGCGATCCCAGTGGATGCTTTTATGGACCCTGAACAAGATACACGCATGATATAGCAGGTTATCGAGTCCGCTCATCGTGGGGGGAAAGAAATTAGCCACCAAAAGTACAAGACAATCAAATCAAAACCCTCAGCTGACTCGACAGTTCACTGACAACACATATAGTCCTGTAGGACTACGGAGAGAGTGACCTTAACCCACGGCAGTGCTCCAGCAGGAGGCTTCACAAAACGCAGGAGGAAACAGAAAACCAAATCACAACGCATGCCACCGCACACGACAGCAGATGTTACCTGGCTGGGTGAGCTGGTGGGGCACCACAGCAGGGCGAGTGGCTCGGGAGAGTATACATCAGAACCATGACCTCGCGGCGCTCAAACCGGGACCGTAAATCGGCAATCCGCATGGGCAGCCTGATCGGGACCACCGGCCAGACAAAAAAAGACCCCGCCGGCTAAACCCCCGCTGGCAGGAACACTGACCACGGGAAAATATAAAACGAAAACAGTAACTAACTCAGCGTCCACTGGGTCACGAGGACAATGAGTAATATATTACCCTCGTCCAGAGGGATAATTAAACAGAAATAAACAAATACACCCACTTCAAACAAATCTATCAGCAGTAAGGACTTTCAATAAAAAAAATTCTCCGTTAACAATATGATCAGTGGAATTGACACTCCCTGAAACATGTTAGCAGCCACCGAGCTTGGTAGCAACAAGACTAGTTCCTCAAATTTATCTTTTATCTAGGCCATAATTAGCGAGCCCATATACTTAACAGTGACATCATAGAGCCAACAATGAGCAGCGTTAGCATTAGACACGAGCTCCGAGAGACTGAAAAGTAGTCTCCCCTCATGAAGGAGACCTCAACACAAATCCAACCACAGTCTCACGCATGACGCACGACAAAGCAAATGCAAAACGTTGTTCAGAACCGAGGTGGCACCCAAAATAAATGCAACGAGCAGCCACTGACTCCAAGGAAACAGTATGAGACCCGGCAAAGACTTCCCAAATCGCGGCAGAAGGGCAGCAACAGCACAAGACAACATCGAAGCAGTGAAAGGTCACAAACCGAACACAAGATGGAATGTAAATAATACCCCGAACAACAACAAAAAGGGAGTCAACATAAAAGTATTTCCCACCCATAAGAAGAAGGTACGCGCAAATGGACAATAACCCAGCAAAAACCAAGGATAAATATAATTCGAATTTAATCATTCACTAACACAATACCATTCCACGGGAATAGCATCGACAAAGTGCGAAATGCAGACACAGCCTACTCGAGATGTACCCTTACAAGCTGAACATGGCAAATAGGGCAACACAACCGGGCCCCTTTGGCCGCCGTGAAGAAACAGAGCACCTGGCAAAATGGGAACCACCGGGCGGCACCATATTAGAATAATATAAACGTGCGAGCGAGAGATCATGATCTGAGCAGAAAAAATCTAGATAGCCTACAGAAAGAACTCCTCTCACGCCCGCGCATCAAGACTACACCTACTCCCCGCCCCCCACTTTTCGCACGGCACATCGGCCCCTACAGTTCCACTCGCATCCGCGTCGCTACGGCCCAATACCCCCTCCCGACACCCAGTGGATCTTTACAGAAGCAGAACATATAAGTCTCCGGCGATGAACGGAAGCGGCCTGCACAAACGGCCAAACCCCCTCACACAGTAGGCACCGGCGGCAAAACCCAACTGCGCTTAGCGGAGTAAAACTCTCTACACAGAAACGACCGGTCAAACGCGCGGGACCCAGAGAGCACGCGGCGCGGTTGGTCGGAGATTCAGCCTCTTTTTCCCCATATCGCATCTTCGTTTCTCCGGTATGGTGCAGCGGGGCTCCGCCACATCACCCGGGAGAATCACGAACAGGACCTCTCGACACGCATTCAGAGGAGAAACAATTCATGATATGAGGACCGGGGCTATCTACGACGTTACGCAGAAAACAGAGAGACAATTCACACAAAAATCATTCTCAGTGACTAAGACCCACGCGACGATGCTGTGCACGCATGAGACCCACGGAACAGAGTGAGAAAATTGCATCAGAAAGAAACAACAAGTATAGATAGACGGTGATAAGCAATGTGGAAGTCTGAGCATCAGTAGATAAGGCCATCGGACATCAGAATCCCAACATGGCGCGGTAAAAACCATTATTACCGAAATCCCCCGTCGGCCTTCTGTACAGAGGGGGGGCCACGGCGCTACAGGAACTGTAGCCGCCACGGTAACGTAGAGAGCGAGTCCGGCCCTTCTACTCCGCCCCATTGGGGACCCTTATTTCCGGAAAGTTATGTATTGAAGGCAATGAGGGAGAGGCGAGACAGGACCCGTGTATAGTCCTTCATCCGACAGAATGACCGAGCGGCCATCGCATACACATAGATTGGTCTCCGGTCAAAGTCCCAGGAAAAGAACTTATATCCTATATGAACTAAAAAGAGTCAGAGTTCTGTCCGAGCGACAGGGTGAACGGCCTATAAGACTATGAAAAAACGAGCAAAGAACTAAAACGCAATCAGATTCTATAAGTACGCTAAGAAGTAAGACATCAACTGAATGGTTGGCCTACTCAATCCTCCACTAAAAATGAGAGATAGCAAAGACCAGACTTTTGGACAAATACTGCCGAGTGTGCTTGTATCCTCGAGGATCGAAAATCACATAACGCAGGCTAAATAGGCGTTACTCACAGTTTAGACATGTCACATTATAAAAAATAACTGCAGCAGCTTAATCACCGTCTGAATCTGAACAAAGGAGACCGAGGAGAACAGGAGATAGGCGGGATCAAGTTTAAACCTACCTAGCGCGCTAAAATAGACAAGCTGTTTAGGAACTAAACATCAGATACAAGAGCCAACGGGACGAGCTTATGTTGCCTTAGATCAGTTATGATTCAAGCATTTAAACTAGTGAAGCAACATCAGGCATAAGATTATACCCATAAAGTGTTAAACAGACGAGTTAGTACTCAATATATTTAAGAAACACATTGAAGAGTAGTCCTCCACATTTATATATAAGAAATAAAGCGGTGGTGATCATTCTAAATACAGACCTTTAAGCCCGGATGAGCCACAACCCGAGGCACGAGACATCTAACTAAAATTGAAATAAAATAATTTCCAGAGGTACATTAGCATGCCAGAGGCGATCTTTTAATACTGCCATGCTAGTCTGAACAAATGGTTAACCATTGACATTTAAAGATCAGGCAGTTAGAGGAAATCGAGGTCACGAGCATGGCAACTTGACAGACATTTGCTTAAGCGTTTCATATGAGGAGGTGAGATAGTGAAGGGTAGGACAATCCCTTCTGTATAGGAAAGAACACGATTGACGCCATATTGGGACGTGTGTGCTGTGCGAGACGCAGAGATGTAGTTCATGAGCGGTTTCACACAAAAAAAGTTTACGAACATTATTTATTTACTAAAATTATCTTTTAAATTGACAAACATCATATGTGTAATGGGATCGAAAGATAACGTTTCTCTCGCCATTTACTTCAATACATACTTTTTCTGAAATAAGGTTTAAGGGAGGGACTTCGCCTATCTGTGCATGCCCACTGCACCTTGTGGGAGCGTGCATTTCAATGATTTGTACGGCAAAGTTAGGTTTGGAAACAATATCATTTCCTTTTTGACGGGCATGCATAACACGGCAAAACACCGGAGCCTCGCTGCAGGGAAACTTTGGCTCTGTTCTTCTGAGTTTGTTGTTCTAATCTGTCAAAATGACGGACTGCTTTCAGATTTTTCCGACGGAAAATATTCGGTTAACGCAACTTCTGTTTAGGACATAAAAGTTTATCAGCAATTTTATTTTCATACTTATCCAGGACAACCACTGAACTTCAAGTAAACAACTTCATACATGTTATATCATCCACCCTAAAGGGTAATGGTAATAATGATCAAGAAATTGAAATAAATCCTGACAAGGCGATTCAATTCCACATCTAAGCAACATCTAAATCTACTTTTCAAAATTAGGAGGGAGGCGCCCCTAGAGATATACTTAAAATAAATGATGTGACCCTCTGTCAATGGTCTAATCGTCCATGTGGGGTCTAACAATACAGCCCGCCAGCAGTCGGAGCTGACAAAAAAGGATTTTAAGAAACTTTTTTTTCTTTTACGGAGCTGTGAAAAGTAGTTTTTTTATCTCAGGTCCCAACGTAGGCCGGTTGGAGCACGGCATTTCACCTAGGATCTCACAGCCTCCACCTGGCTCATCCGCCTGCAGAGCGGACAATTTTGGTTTTATTGACAATCAACTATTTGGGACAGACCGCCCTCTCGGCACGAGGAAACACCCGAGCAGGCTGGTAGTCGCATGCTACGGTACAAAATGCATCACGCTGTCGAACTAGGGATGTGTCGGTCCGGCGAACGAGCCGATTCTTTTGAACGGCCTTTGATAATTGAACGAGGGAACCCGGACGTCGACTGTGAGAGCCGTTCTTGTATCGTGCAACGTTTGTTCCGCACTTCACTGCCGCCCAAATCCACTAGCCTTTTAGAAAGCTTGATTTGTCCCCAAAAGACGGTATTCTGGAAGACCCACCCTATCCTGACCTGTATCATCTTCGAAACGGAAACCCTGCCGCTCCTCACAGCAGCTCTCGCGAGCAGTTGCACGCGATGGACCAACAAGAGTCACCTGGCTCACAGGGGGGGGGCGAGCCCAACAACCGTTTGGACCAGAAGTGAACCCAGGTTCAGCCGAGGAGTGAGATGGGGTGGGGTCTTAACGAATACACGAGAGAGAAGAAAAAAAAAGTCATAACAAGGACAGGACAGGTAGAACAGACGTTTTTCGGATTGGAAAATAGCCAACCGAAAACGCAGTGTGATGCTGGAGGCCACATTCAAAAATTCACGACATGAATAGGCCCACCTTTTGTCATGTTTACAATGCACGATTGACATTCAGAGTAGTATTTTCAATCCCGCTTCAATCGCATAATCGGCATAGAAAGTGACAGGTGCTGGACAGGTCACACCTCTACTATAATGCGAATGAGCTAAGTTCCCGCTCCCTTCTGTTCGAGGTGTAGATCACAAGTAGGTGTGAGATCCAAGTAGGTCAGCGCGATACGGAGGGGGTGAAGTGATTCAACAGGTTGGAAAGCCCCCACTGTGCGCCTATGGGATCATAAAAAAGTTCAACACATTAGTATGCATAAAAAGGACGGTGGGGGCCGCCCCCAAGTCTATAACAAAATGCCGTCCTCACATTAGTATGCAAAAAAGTGACAGAAGGGCCCGCCCCATTAGGGGA
>NW_011369951.1:7134323-7154401 GCF_000735185.1 Notothenia coriiceps
GCACACACACACACACACACACACACACACACACACACACACACACACAACCACAAATCCACTCAAACACACACACACACACACACACACACACACACACACACACACACACACACACACACACACACACACACACACACACACACACACACACACACACACACACACTCTCAGCAACTCCTCTTGAGGTTAAGTGGCACAGCAGCTCAATGGCACGAACGTATTTGATCATACCGGGCAGTTCCCCGGAGGTACTGAGAGCACGAGTATAAATCATGTGTGCTGAGCAAACAATCCTCAGGTGAATAAAGCTCAGAGACAAAAAAAAAAAAGAAGATGTACGAGCCCTGTTTGATCCCTATATGATCCTCTATAATGAATATTCAAATACATGCATTAAAGCTCAGAAATATATTTAATAATGCAAAGCAGAGAGGAAGCTTTGTTATATTAGCATACTTATTCACGTCAGCGCTAACCTGCAGGCAGTTATCTTTACATGTAAAATATTAAAGAAGGCTGACACTTACACCCATTTATTATAACTAATGCAGATCACTTGTTAAGTTACGCACTCCGTGGGTGTATTCTATTTTGTATGATTGACAATTTAAATGTGTATTCTTACGATGTCCAAAATAACATCAACCTAATTAGTGTCATTCATAAATATGCAAGGCTTCCTATGGAGGAATGTGCAGTGCTTATAAATGTGTAGTTAGTGTGTACGTGTGAGTGTTTATGTTTAGTTTGCACTCATTCATGTATAATCTAGTATGTGTTGTAGGAAATCTGTTTAATAGCCTAAACATATGAACTGGATACATCTTTGAAGAGCTCCCTACGGTTATGTTAGCTGAGTAAACATCAGCGATGGAAGGAAATTAGCGGAGAATATGTAAAGAAGGCGAGTATATAAAAAGGTCATGGTGTGGTTACTAATCACTAAAATTGCTTTTACATTTGTGTCAGAAAATAATTCTGTCTTACTCCTAAGATATTTAACCTTTCTGCCTGTTGACGTGTATGACCAACCCTGACTCTGTTAAGGAATGGGAGGCCTCAGCAATAATGTTGATGTTAGTTTAGGACCGGTCAACTCTCGGTCACAGAGCCTAAGAGTCAGACAAGTGATTGAGTGTCTCCAGATGTTGGGGTTATCTCCAGTGTTCCCAGAACTCTCTGTGTAGTTAAAAGGTCTATCGAGAGAGAGGCTGGGAAGAATTTATATGGCAACCCACCGTGCAGTCAGAACCTCTGGCTGTGTGACTTGTGATGTGAAATTCTCCGGCCGATACTTGTAATAAACTACCAGTGTTTGACATCAAAGCTCCAACTCTCCTCGTGTCTCTCTGAGTCCTGACTCTCCATTGCTGCAGAAGTTTCCCTTACAATTTGTATAAAAACATACAAGACATACAGAGCATATTAGAAGGTATCATTATTGAGAAAAGACCCCCGACAGTTTAAGGAGGATCCTAACTCGAAGCCGATTGGTCATGGTCAGAGTTGGGTGTAACGCGTTACAAAGTAACTTTTGTCGGTAACGGAGTAAACGGAGAAACGCGTTAAAAAAAGTAACATTACTTTATTTTAAAGTAATATGTAATATATTAGTTTTTGAGTAACGACCCCATCTCTGGTCATGATTATTAAATAAATAAACAACTTGACTCTCAATGTAGATTTAAAGGTCACCTATTAGGCAAAATCCACTTTTTCATGAATTCTATCTGTGGAAAGAGATTCTGAAAGTTTCAGGAAAAATGACCCCCTCTCTTTTTCTCCTGTTCCATTTATATAAAAAACCTGTCTGAAAATGAGCTGATCAGATTCTGGCTACGTCATGATGTCATAACGATGTTTTGGCTTGTGTAACCATTAAATGGTTACACAAGCCAAAACATCGTTATGACATCATGACGTAGCCAGAATCTGATCAGCTCATTTTCAGACAGGTTTTTTATATAAATGGAACAGGAGNGTGTCAAACTCAAGGCCCGGGGGCCAAATCCGGCCCGCGACTTCATTTTATATGGCCATACAAAAGCTTGCAAAGAACATGTTTGTTATACGGTTACATGGCGATTTACAGAAGCACGTTGCCCATAAACTACATGTCCCACAATGCATCTCAAATTAGACTTTTTTTCTCAGAATTTGACTTTTTTTCTTCTAAATATGCATTTTTTTCTCAGAATTTGCCCTTTTCTCAGATTTGACTTTTTTTCAAAATGTCACTTTTTATTTTGCTTTTCTTTTAAAATCATTTTGTGACGTTCTCACTGAAGAGACTTGCAATTATTTGCCCTAGACTTCTGCTTTCAGACCGAGTTAATTATGAAGTTATTACCCTATCCGATAATAATCCAATGCAGAGGCAATAATGTAATATAATACATTATTTTATATATATTAAATATGTATATTTATATCGTCTTAAAGTTACAACCGGCCCTTTGAGTGCAACCATAATGCGAATGTGGCCCGAGATGAAAATGAATTTGACACCCCTGGTCTAAGGTAGCCCTGAGCTATATTGCATGGGCCTTGTGGTTTTGTCACTATGTGTCTCCAGCTCTAACAATGCCAAACAATCATGCAGCAGCAGGCGCGTGATAATTACAGTGTGTTTTGAGCGTAGCTGAATGTTGCAGCTGACACCTCATGGAGGTTATTTCTGTTTTGGAGAAAATAACCACGGGTGGAAGGATTTTGACACAATTCAGAAGTCTATTGGTGCATATGCATTGTGCACCTTTTTGGATGAATGTTAAGAATTCCAAATGTTAGCGGGAATCTTAACAGAATATTTTCTAAACAGAATATCATTTGGTGACCTTTGTCAACGTCATTGAAATTGACAATGACAATTTCACACAAATGTTGGACAGGCATGGATATTATCAGGGGGTCACAGGTTCAAACCCCACTGCAGTCAGCATGTCGTTGTGTCCCTGAGACACTTCACCCCAGATTGCTCCTGTGGGGATTGCCCAGAGTACTGAATGTATGTATGTCACTTTGGATAAAAGTATATAACAAGTAACATGTAATGTAATGTAATATTAACTGCAACTTGACTTGTTGACAAAGGCATTTAACTCTGAGGCTTGAATTCTTGTAAGTAGCATTGGCATTTGACACTTCCCAATACATTTGATTTCTTAGCAATAATGTTGCCAACTTATTATGTGATAATTGAGCCAACAAATCAAACTGTATGTTTCACTGCCAAAGGGCTTTTTATGAGGCTAAAAGAATGTTAGCCTTTTTTTATTTAATTGCAATATTATGAATCTCAATGGGATTTACCAGAAAATATGTTAACATCTCGATTGCACCGTTTTCTCTCCAAAACAATTGCAGTGTTTTCTGTGCTGTTGGTAGTTTTGAGGGCAACCGAAAGACACAAACAATAACAACATTTTTAAACACAAGGGGGGAAATGTTATATATTTCTGAATTACTTTCAATGGGAATCACAGATTTAGCCCCAAAATGATCTGACAGTCTAACTTGAGAGAGAATCAAAACCGATTTGTTCCCTTTTTAAACATGCTCATAACGAGACGGTAATATATGCAGACCGTATATTCTTTATATGAATATCTGTCTAACCCTTTTTTATAACAAGATCTGCATAGCCGCTTAACAGCATGGGAAAATCAGGGTTAATGAGGACAGTTCCTACATTTCTAAAGAACAGAGTGAGAGCAGTGTGTGCGAGCAGACTCCCTGAAACACAGCCTTGAAAGGGTCGCCCTCAGACTAAAATTGGTTTATCCTCCTTTCAAAAGTCACTAGGCGTGAACATGTGCTTTAAACAATGTTGCAGGGATGCGTATACTCAGACCTCCATAACACATTTATGTGTTTTCTGCTGAGTTGGAAATGTACATCTTGGAGCAGTCTTACAGCTTCAAACAAGAGAACAGGATTATTGTACTAACCCTGCCGCTTATCAGTTTGGAACAAAACTCACTTTACAAAGCGTGAGGTGGCCTATATGGATTAGAGAGGTGGCTGGATATAAACGACTAACTGGAAACAGGAGCGTTGCATCACATGCAGACCTAAAACAGCTTTAATATGCTGCTGAGTGCAAGAATATATTTGCAAAGAGAGCAAACCTCCTGCAGTACGGGCTTAGAGAAAGCGATGGTACAGATGTTTATAGCAGCTTTGGCTTCACTGCTCAGCCCGGGGAGTTATACGTTGATTTGTTTTTCACGCACACATGAATAAAAAAAAGCTTGATAATGACATATGTGCCAGTTGAAACTCCAAATCCAATTACATTTTTGAATTAGTCACCTGCTTGTTCACCAGCTGACTGCAACAACAGTGTAACACATCAGAGGTTGTGGGGGGTGCTTTTCTGACAACTCAAATAATGGCTTTTTCTGTGTGTTGTGGAATTATCTGTGAGAGTAGTAAGTTGGTATTTGTGAACCTGGGTATTACACTTTTTGTCATAAATTAACATACTCCACTTTTGGAGTGGAGATGAAAAGGACACTGATGGGATGAAGATGGAGACACTTGTTATTTTTGTCAAGCACTTTATAAACACATTTTACTTACTTACATGCTAAAAGGAGTTTAACAGAAATAATCTCAAACACTTCTCTACTCACTCACAGCCTTCGCTTTCGTGCAGGTTTTTGATCAAGGGAAGGACAGATCACTTTCAAGTGCATGCTAGAGAAGTGCAGGGAAATGCAAGAAGATGATTGGTGTCTCCATTTCTTGGAAAAAGACGGATTGAGTAGTGTTTTTTCATACCACTGTCAGACAGGAAGAGATTTCACTTATGAGTAATGACAAATTACGAATCACCACCTAGCTGGTTGAATCATTTTCCAAGGGACTATATTAGTCAGACTTAAAGATGTGTTGGAGAAGATTTCATTTTTAATTAGATTTATTTTTTAAAGCTGTAGTGATTATTTTCCACATCTCTATTAAAGGTGGGGTAGGTAAGTTTGAGAAACCGGCTCTAGATACACTTGTTGTTATATTCCATGGAATGCTCTTAACATCCCGATAGCAATGAATATCTGAAGTGCTTTGACAACAAATCCATAAAAAATGTCATCTGTGGAAGCCGACCAATCATCTGAGCCGGCCCGGCTAAAATAACTGGATGGCCTACCTGCCCGTCAGCCTTCCATCTGTGCACAAACTTATCTCGTGCCCTCATTGGTCATGTGCACGTTCGTGTGTGTTGGAGGAGGGGCTCTGTAAGGAAGTGGCAGATAGTTTCCGGCTGTGTATTTTCAAATTCTAGCGCACTCGAGCTGGTTTCTCCAAAATTACATACCCCACCTTTAACGCATGTAATCAGGATAAACATTTAAGACACTTTCTACGTATGTCTTCAATATGATATATCAGTGTGTGTGTGAGATATAGATATTCCTCTGTGCTATGTAACATTAATGAGATATACAAAATATTTTCTTCAAATATCAATAAGCCACACCGGTTACCAGTTGTTTCATTATGATGAACATGGGCACTGTAGTTTATTTTGACTCTGAGCACACATGACAGCTTGGCAACTTAAAATATAAAAGATAATCATGGGAAGAACAGATAACACAAAGATTACTCAATCGCAAAATACTTTTCATAGCAAGGTGAACATAGGGTATGGGTTAGTTCAAACACCGCAGTGCTTCTGATGTCGCTGTTCAAAATGTATTTGAGTTATTAAAGTTATAATGAAGACTGAGTCCAAACACAACAATTAAAGTCAAAACGTTTTTACTATACAAAATCATACACAAAGCCACCGCTTTACGAATGGCTGTGCATTAGATTAAGTGTTTTTTCTGCTGTATTAACGGGAAGGTTACTTTGGAAATATGACTTACAGATTACTTGTTAAGTCACGTTGCTATGGCTGCAGTACAGTGAGTGGTTTGAGTAGAATAGAAAATGTGTTTTTTAGCTAGAGAAATAAGACCATATTTTAAAGGTCCCCTATTATACTGTTTTTCATCAATATATTATAAGTCTCAGATATATACAGAACCTGTCTCTGATTGGCTGAAACACCAAACAGATCATTGCAGCATTACCCATAATCCCCTCAGCTTCCAAAGTGCTGATTCTCTGTCTGTTACTTCAGATGAAAATAAGGAGCCCCTCCCCACGCCCCTCTGAGAGAGANCACAACCAGCCGATGAATGTGAACTGCTGAACCTTTAATTTATTTAACAATGGCAAATATGTTTACCGATTCCAAGTGGATAGAAGGTATTTTATAATGTGTGTGTGTGTGTGTGTGTGTGTGTGTGTGTGTGTGTGTGTGTGTGTGTGTGTGTGTGTGTGTGTGTGTGTGTGTGTGTGTGCGCCTTGGGGCAGTTGAGTCAATGCACTTTTCCTTTTAAAGACACAACTTGCCTTATCAGCCAAAGTGATCACATGGAGCTTTATAATAACTCAGCTGTTTATGTTGGAAAAGAAAACAAACCCAAAGCAACCTTTAACATTTACAAACCGATCCAATTATTTATAATGCACTAAATGAATATCGAGTAAATTGGATTTCATCTAAAAACAGAACACAATACATTAGATCAGGGGTGTCAAACTCATTTTCAACTCGGGCCACATTCGCATTATGGTTGCACTCAAAGGGCCGGTTGTAACTTTAAGACTATATAAATACATATTTAATATATATAAAATAATGTATTATATTACATTATTGCCTCTGCATTGGATTATTATCAGATAATAATAACTTCATAATTAACTCGGTCTGAAAGCAGAAGTCTAGGGCAAATAATTGCAAGTCTCTTCAGTGAGAACGTCACAAAATGATTTAAAAAGAAAAGCAAAATAAAAAGTGATATTTTGAAAAAAAAGTCAAATCTGAGAAAAAAATGCATATTTAGAAGAAAAAACGTCAAATTCTGCGAAAAATGTCTAATTTGAGATGCATCGTGGGACATGTAGTTTATGGGCAACCTGCTTCTGTAAATCGCCATGTAACCGTATAACAAACATATTCTTTGCAAGCTCTTGTGGGGCCACATAAAATGAAGTCGCGGGCCGGATTTGGCCCCCGGGCCTTGAGTTTGACACCCCTGCATTAGATACACACGAGCCAAGAGGGAGTTATGAAAATAAATTGCATCGTCCCTGAAATGAGACCGTGTTGGACTGGAACAGAAAAGTAAACCAGATGGATGAGAGGAGCTCAGGTCAAAGGGAAGTAATGAAAGAACACGCCATTGCACCTGGGAATTAAGCATCAATGTTAAGCCAAAAATGAACATGTTAGACACCTAGATTCTTTCAAACAAAGTCAAAACAAGCCATATTGATGTCTAGATTGTTAATGCGTATATAGACATTTGACTTATATAGACTTGACATACACAAATGCTATTAACCCTTAGATGCATAAGTGGGTCTTTTTTGACCCGGTGAGGTGGTTTTCTTGAAGTATGTTTGTAATTACATTTTAAGAAATGGTAGTTTTTGTATAACTACCCCAAGCTTCCATAAGTTGGTCAAAAATGACCCGCATGCATTTCCTATGGGAACCTTTGATTCTTATCACCTGTTGCTGTCAGGAATACATTCACTGTAGGACACACAGACGACATCACAAGTGACACCTCTCTCAGCAAGATCTGATACCTGTCAGTATAATAATAATAATAATAATAATACATTATATTTTATAGGGCTTTTCAAGGACTCAACATCGCTTTACAATATAAGGGAAGGTTAGGGTGGGGGGTATAGGACTATCAAACTTGATCAACCGGCATGGATTGATGGGGGGTGGGCTATGAGTAGACAAGAGGAGAAGAGATGAGTTTTGAAAAGGGACTGGAATACTGTGAGGGTCTCAGAATAGCGGAGATCTTTGCATCAATATGTTCAAAACGTTTTTTCTTTAAATGTCAAAAAAATTCAAAATAGTGAAAAATTAAATATAAAATATTTCTACTGTGAACCAAAATATAATACTAAATATTATAAAAGTGATTTTTCTTAACCAACATGACAAAAATGGCATAAAAACATTATTCTTTTTGACCCACTTATGGAAGAGTGTGGGGTCCAGTCACTCGTGCATCTAAGGGTTAATAGATAGGTATTATAATGTACGCCATTGTGTCTTTCCACTTATCTTTAACTGGAAAACCTCCTCTGATCATCGTGCAGCTGTACAACTGAAGACTTTAAGCACCTTTTTTTTAACGGATTCCTACGTGGACTTACTGGAACTTTGATCTCATACTTTTATTTATCTCTTCACAGTGATGGTGTCTCAAGTGCTGGCCACATGTGCAGCACAAACACACACCTATATATACATTCTTTTAATGTTGTTGTTTTTCAAACGGAATTGAATGTGTTACCTTTTAATCTGCCTCATACATGATCTCTTTTATGTGCATTATTACCAATGATGTGTTTAGTTATATTACAGGGTGACGGTTGGCATCCTGACTGTACAGTAGTGAGCCACACAATGCATACAGATCACTTACCAGCTGTACAGTCAAAGGCTTTAAGTCAAGGCCTACAGTATGTCATCTTTAAAGGGTGTACGGATGTGAGCAGGGCTCCCCCACTGAGCAATGATAAGTATCTTTCTGTGTGTGTGTGTGCGTGTGTGTGTGTGACTGATCATGTGAGACAGAGAGATTGTCTGGAGGACAAAGACCTTGTTGCCTTTTAACCACTCTACTGTTAAAAAGAGCAATAGAAAGAGAGAAAAAACTTTTCCCGCCTTGCCTTTTGTTCAACTGTTGTTTTGAAGATGCACAACCAGAGAGTTCTTATTGTTTCTATCTTTGTAAATATGGTGTTTTAATGTTGTAACTAAAACTGTAATAGAAATGTCCAATAGGTTGTCAATAGAGTGTTTATTTTCTTTGTGTTTGTCATTTGAAATATGTAAGCTGTTTCTTTCAACGTGGAAACTCAGCATTTGTTATGAAATTGCCAATTAAATAAACTTTGTGATAAAATCTGTATCGTTCTTTGGGAGCAGTATCGATTAGAGAATATCCTCTGAGTAATAAGTCTGACAAAAGCAGAAGAATCCTTTCATTTTCAATGTGTCTGCCTTTTGCATCAGATATAAAACCTACCACTTGGAGGCAGCGTAGTATCGGAAATAAATTATTCTACTCCTAAATTCTTCTTCACACATTGAGATGCTGAAATTAAGACAGCACAGTGAGTTGTGAGAGAAACAAACGTGTAAGACCTGTAATTGTACAGATCACCTTACTTCTGGAACAGTAATCAAACTGTCAGTTTTTCCAGCTGAGGGTTAAAATACACAAACAAAACACTGTGTATTGCTTCACAGCAGCCCCCAAAACATGGAAGAGGCCAGGGTGAGTTTTAATGAGCCCCTAGAGATCAAAGTAAACACCTTCTATCAAACATTCAACTCTAGTAACACAAATATATGACAAGATGAAGTGCAGTAACGTTACTACTTTAAATTATGTAGGAGCAAAATGTATAAGTTCATCATCCTCAAGGGGCAACTTGTTTCTAATGTCAGCAGCCGTTAACACAGTATTCAAGGTAACTGGGTGGAGAAGCATTTATAGATTCAGTGACCTGCCTCATAGCCCAGGGAGAACGACCGTTTCTGTGTGTGCCCGTGTGTGAAGATCCTTGACAAGAAGAGGATATAAAAACTGTCACTGTCCAAAGAAATATGGTGCAGTCCTAACAGACCCCAGCAGCACACCATGGAGCCTCAGATAGTGAATGAACTTGTCCATAAAAGTGCCTCTGACCATGAAGACTGAGCTCCCACACACTCCACGTCATTCTGGAAATGAGAGAGGACATTATTGGTGTGACACACTTTGCAGGCAAAACAATGCACAATGAGGACAGCAACAGCTCCACTGATACCCATGCATCTGCCATAAGGAGGAGAAACACACACACACACACACACACACACACACACACACACACACACACACACACACACACACACACACACACACACACACACACACTGCATCTTTTATCATTGTTTCTCAATCTGGGGAACCCGGTTTTTTTAAACGCTTAAAAAAACCGGGTTCCCCAGATTGAGAAACAATGATAAAAGATGCAGTGTGTGTGTGTGTGTGTGTGTGTGTGTGTGTGTGTGTGTGTGTGTGTGTGTNAAACACTCTCTTCACTAGCGCTGTAGCAAGTTAACTTTGAGCGAGAGCACTCAGTTAACTGGAGGATGGATGCACTTATATGTCGTTGCCACTCTTTGCATATCATGTATTTTGTTTTTTACCATGTTTGTAAAATGTAATTTCCTGAAATGTTTTATGTGAGGGAATGGAAAGTAGCTCAAAGCTAAATCTGGCACTGTTACGCTAGACATATTTAAATGTTTTAAGTGTTCATTACAGTGCATGTCCCTGTAAAATATACGATTAAATAAAATAACCAATTTTGTGGCGTGAGAGGGGAGCGAAGACACACTCCTCACTAGCGCTGTAGCAAGTTAGCTTTGAGTGAGAGCACTCAGCTAACTGGGGATAGAACAGGAACTAATTGTGAGCTGTGAGAGGGGAGCGAAGACACTCTCCTCACTAGCGCTGTAACAGTTAGCTTGAGCGAGAACACTCAGCTAACTGGACGATAGAACAGGTAAGGAAACAAATTAGCAGTAACAAATTAGCAGTAACAAATTAGCGAGAGCCCTCGGCTAACTTGTACACAGTTATCTCATTAGCTTGAGAATAGATGGCACAATGAGCGATAAAAGGTAGCGATCTCACCGGCTGACGTGCAGGAGCGTCCGCTCTTTACCGGTCCGGAGCTCCTAGGGTCCGAGCGGTGAACACCGTGGTCCCCTCCCTTGGGAGGGCGGACAGCTAGCTCGTCGCAGCCTTTGGAGGGCGAGCGTTTTCCTAGCCCGCAGCTCCGATCGAGACGATCACAGGGCTACAGGTAGCGATGAGCTAGAATCTTAATTTTCAATAAGCTAGCTTGGCTTCTACTCAAAAAGTAGTTACTGCGCAGCGAGAAGATGAAAAAGAACTGAACTCGTTGACAATACCGGAACTTATGCCTTACGAGGTCACACGTGACTTTGTTGATATAAAGATTCGACCTACGCATGCGCGAGACGGAAGATATCCAGTGCTAAAGCACCGCCTCTGGCGGTCAGTAAGGATGAAATAGAACTGGGTCTGTAGCTTTAAAAAAAAAAAAAACAGGGGGTGGAGCTTATGCCTTTCAGGAGAATTCTACGAGATACTCAGCTAAACGCTGCCATGATTAAACGCAAGATCATGTTCAAAACCGCATCAAGGATTATTTCTGAAACAATGTGGAGCACAAATACTTTTTCTCTTGCGGGTTTACCACAAGGTGAGTTCCTTTTTTTATGCTGCTCTTTTACACATACTCTCTCCAGTACAGCGTTACTTGCTAATGTAAACAAGGACCATATTACTTCCAAAACACGTTGCGCATTGTTTATGATAGCGACGTTTCTGAAGCCAGCCCACATTTTAGTAATGTCGTCATGACCGCAGCAAATCTGGATCAGCTCCGTTGTACCCCTGTTTTTAGGGATTTGGGTAAGGAGGAAAAGAGAGGGTTTTATTTTCTGACACTTTGTGAGTTCCCTGACACACCGGGAACACATATTTATGTATAAAAGACATCAAAACGTGCATTTTGCATTATAGGAAACCTTTAAGATACTTCCATAAATTTACTTTTGCTTCTGTTCCTCATGTACTGTGTGGTGTTTCATCAACTGCATTTATTTATTCTTTTTTTGATTGTAGCATTAAGCTGATTCTGTAGCCATACTGCTTGACACACAGTCATCCTTATGTTTTGAATGATTCCAGTCAGACTTGTTTTTAAATATTCATAATTTAAATTCAAACCAACAAACACTGTCAGAAATTTGTCCCAAAACTGCAGTGAAAAGAAATCAAGTTTTAAAGGTTCTGCATAGCATTTTGTGTCTTACATTACTCCATGCTTTAAAGTTAAAAAAGCTCTTGCTGCAGCACCTCATTTCACCCTCTGTCTGAAACCAGAGCCCAGTCTGCTCTGATTGGTTAGCTGGTGGGATTTTAGCCTTTGCAGACCATTTACATGCACAAAAAGCTATATAACACACTACAGGAAAGAGAAAACCCTACAAAGAATAATAGGGCCTCTTTAAGCGGAAGAAACTGATCAATACTTGAATGTGTTGCGTTAATTAGGGGGATGACATCATCAGCATTAATTCAGTAATCCATAGAAACATTTGGCAAGGAAGAAAATAAGCCAATATCCCAAAATGTCGAACTATTCCTTTAATTATGAAGATCTGATCTCAGTCATACATTAATAATGCGGTTTTCTTTTCTTTTTCAGGGTGGAATGCCATATCTTTGTCTGTCAGGAGTGATCAGCAGGAGGACGAGGAGGGGACGAAAGAACAAGTCCAGTGTCGGTTTGGGGAAAGGCCCGTTATCAACAAACCCCCCTTCACTGGACGCCCAGCCTCAACCCCCAGCATGAATCTCTTCTTCTTTTTATTCTACTACTACTCTCCCCTTTGCTTGTCACCTGTCCTACAACATCTTCTGACAACTATCAAACGACAACTCGACATCCCTCACCACACTGGGTGTTGGGGTGGGGGGGGGTTTCCTTCTTTCTTCTTCCTTATATCAACCCTCTTGTCCTCCTTTGAATCTACACTTGTGTGACATAAAAACTGCACTGGAAATACGTTATGTAAAGTTTTAAGTCAAATCTATTATTATCATTACTATATTATTATTATTATTATTATTATCACCACACAGTTGCAATTGTATATGTAATTTGTATAATTCAACATTTCTGATGCCAGTGGTTTTTAGAGTCGAAGGGTTTTTTGTTTTTTCTCTTTATCTTTTTAAGGAAGCATGTTTTTTCCCCTATATTAACAGTGGCTGTTTTTTATTGTGGCTACTAAGTGGAAAATGATATTGGCAGTTTTTGGTCATTTGCTTCTTGTATGTTAGCTATGATTCTGCGCCCAAACACATGCACATGTTTTTGATTGTTTTGGGGAGTTCTTTTTTTTGGAAGGGGTGGGTCCGATGTGTGAATGTTGAGAGTGAGTCTTTATGAAAGTGTGAATGTGCAAAAGGAGAGCCCATGCATAGAGCGAGATGTAATGACAGTTGAGGAATCTGGTGTTTCCCTCGCTGCAACCACTGTATAATGGGTTATCTAAGCTCAGTGTCTTCCTGTCTCAATAAAAGTTAGTTATTGTAAACGCATGAAACTGAGCACTATTTTTGCTACAGTTGGAGTGACATGCTGCCCTTTCTCACACAATAATAATCCAGACAAAATCTAAAAAACATTCGATGTATGATTGAGACTTTGCTAGGCAACAGCTGAATATCAGCTTGAAGCATAAAGTGTTTTTCTTAAAAGTCAAGATATTTTTAACGCTGAAATCTGTGCTTTTCTGAAAACACAACAGCCAGTTCCTCTTTTAACAATTTTAATACCAAAGGTGGAGGACAGACCCCCCTCACTTCCAGTAACTCGACTACTGCTTACACATCAGTAATGAAGACTCAAAAGTGTGCGTTTAAAGCCTCTACAAGTGTGAGGAGTTTCCCGCCATAGCATTAGATCACAAGCTTTGGGCTTCTCTCTTCTGTGGTCTGGTTCCTCATTCAGAGCCGTCCTATGGGTGTGTCTGCCAGCATGTACAGAACGTGTGTGTGCGTGTGTTCTTTACAAGTCTATAGATTATATATTTGAGGTTTGTGTTGTGTGAGGATGGAAAGAGAAGGCGTTATTTCGGAGGACATATCAGTCCCCTGCCTTCAGATGTGGACTTTTTATCTTGTGAATTTTATGTTTTTTTTCATGTATTGTGTTTTTATCAGCTTTTTATGATATGAAGTGCTTGTGCCAGCGGTAGCAGGATTTATCCGATTGAGTTCGCAACACTGAAAACCGTTTTTGTTGGGTTTCTTTCTTGCGATAAGCTCCTCTGTACTTCGCTTGTCCACCATTGGCTGCCTTCACGTTTGTCTCGCTCCTATTGGTCAGACCAAGATATAAAAGAGACCGGGCAGTCGGTTTGGTGAATAGTCCTCAGGTTTCTATTTATTTATTTATTTTAAGTGGATATTTGTATTGTGTTTTTTTTTTCCTATTTTACAGCTCATGCATTCGTGCAAGTACTGTCTGTTGTTGTTTAAAGTAAAACACACTGTTTTTAAAGGGATAGTCCATCCAATTTGCATCCTGCATGTGTTTTGTTTTTTTGTAACGACCAACATGGTGTGATTTATTATTATTTTCCTGCTTTTTTTCCTCTACAACCTTTGATGGAAGTTGTCTTTAACATCATTTCCGTTGTTTTATGGTGTCCACCGTTGTCTTCCACTTAGGTCATTACCATCTATCTCTTTAAATCTGATATAATACAGGATTGTATTTTGTCCCATCATCGCTCTTTATTTAGGGGATGAAGCTTTTATCAAAGGAAGGATGTTTTTTTTATCAAGGTCAACCGATAAGTAGTTATAAAATCGTGTCTCATAAAGTAACAGTGTTAAGTTGACCCTGTACTAAAAGTAAAAGTTCAAAGGTTACCCGCAGGTGTTCAATGCGTGGTCGTGCTGACCAGACGCCCCCACCCCCTTCCAAAAAAAGGAGATAGCAGCATGTACAGTACACAGGTGTTGTTCTTTTTTTCTTCATAGTGTGTTTACTACCCTTGATGATCACCATAATAGTTTCACAAATGAGGTAGTAGACGTTAATAAACAACTGCAGCTATTTAGCATCGTAGCTGGCATTTTCTTTGCATGACAGTCAAAAGGACACTTGCTGTTTTGCTTTATATTTGGTTTCTCATTTTCTCTTGAATGCTGGTATACTCAACCTTTCTCTGTCTATTTTCTCATTTTTTTAAGTGCATATAACTATTTTTGTCTCAAAATGATATCGTGAAGTTGATCAGGATGTTAATGATTGTGGCACCATGAGGATGTTGACCGTGAAGATGAAGATGTTATGAAAATGAGTTTGCATGCTTTCCTATGGGGCTCTGTGTTGTCAGTGCAGAAGGGCTGCCTTTGACATATCTGAGAAACACAAAGGGGTTGATCTCTGTAGAACAAGGAGAATCTCACAATTTAATGATTGATCAGGGCTGCACGATTATGTCCTAAACACCCGTTCTGATTACATCATGATGTTGATACATGACAATTTCCCCTTGTATCGCATTGTATCAAAAGACTTTTCATCACAGACATGTTTTACATTTTTAACTAAATAAATGTAAAAACTTTGATAAATCATGATGTTGTATGAATGATTAAAGCCAATATGAAAAAAAGCGATATACACATAGCCTATAAACTACAATCACTACTCTCTGCTGCCTTCCTGTCAGCTGTTTGTTTCACGTGAAGCGTTACTGAGATAAACTGGAGCCTCTGTTTCTCTCTGAACCTCGGCCATCTTCTTTCTCCAGACAGTGAACAAGTGGCACTGACAACACGGAGCCGGCACCTCTTCGTCGGGGGTCTTTCCCTCTTTCTCCCATTCCCTGTTTCCATCCTAACTCGATCATTTCTCTGCAGTTGGCCCTTTCTGATTTCCCATTGTCTCTTTTTGCCACTTTCTTCTGTACAATAATATTAACCCCCTAGTTCCCTGACTCTTCTGATTATTGCTCTGTTCTCTTACACGTGTTTCTATAACTTCAAGACAATGTGTTAAGGTGTTATCAATAAAATGATCATTTAAATAGAAAAGTGAATCTGTTTCAGCTTTGATATTTAGTAAGTAACTCAGGACAGAAGCCATTAATGTTTCTTCCCTGACCACGTAGAGCAGGGGTTCCCAAACTTTTCAGCCCGCGACCCCCAAAATAACAGTGCCAGAGACTGGGGGGGTGCTAGTGAATAAAAAAAAGTTTGAGAAACACTGCGCTAGTGGATTGTCTATGAAAAAAATGTCTATGCAAACGTTATTAATAATAATAATTTAAAAAATATATTAAAAAAAATAATACATAATTTTTTATATATATATATATTTTTTTTTTCCATTTTTATTTTGTAATCATCTCGCGACCCCCACTTTGGGAACCCCTGACGTAGAGAATAAGATTCACATCTAATGGGCAGTAACAAACACATTGATAAATGTTCAATAATGGTGAAATAAATGCTGCTATTCAAAGATAAAGAAAAGATTCATGTTAGTGGTTAGTTTTAAAATGGGCCAAACATTTCTACATCCACAACTTAAAGACTTAGTCAGGGCTTTGTCAGCATTTTTAATGTTTTATTTTAAATTAGACTCCTTGTAGATGTTTAGTTTAATGCCAGCTATATTTATCAATCCATATCCATACCAATTTAAACAACTGTACACCGTTAAAATCATTTATCAAGAAAATAATCCAAATTTGAGGTTTTGATGTTTTTATTATTTATATATTTTCTGATACTTATCAACAACAAACAATATAAACACTTATTAACTTAATGATTCACTTTATTGATTTTTGCCAAACTATTTCTAAAAGAACATTTTGTTTGTTTTCCTGCAATTTTGTGATCCTCTGATCTAACCTTGAAGAAAAATATAAACATTACCACAAAAGTTATTACAAAAATGAAATAATATATTAAATGTCTGACGGTCAACAGTCACACATGATAAACAGATGACAGGTGAATAATACACAGCTGCACTAAACACAACATGTGGCAAACACTGATGTTAATGTTTCAGGATCATATAGTCTCTTGGATAATACCATTTAGAGAGAGCTATTAACTAATTGGGAAATTCAAAAATAAGAAGTTATTGTGAAAGTACAAAAATAAAAAAGAAAGAAAAGGCTTTCTGTGTTGAAATGATTTACACATAAAGATCAAACGTACAGTTAGTACGTAAGTATGGTTATTTCTCATCTCTAGAAATATTAATGGGAACAAGTTACACAAAGTGATTGCTTTCAATTAACCCGTTTTTCAACATATTTACATTACAAACACTATTTTCTTAATTCTAACTTTATGCTTTAGTGTGTGATTCTGAATTTGAAAATATATTTTTATAGTATAAAATAAGTCAATGTGTTACATTATGTTATCCTCTGAAAGAGAAAAAGGGCTTATTTATTTCAGTAACCTGGATCTCTGAATGTTATTCAAATTACAGGATTGACATCTTTAAACAACTAACTGGAATTATTTGTAACTGACAAAAAAAACACCACTTAAACAAAATGATAATCACTCAGACCTCACCACACTACCTGAGCATCTCAGAGGAATCTCTGTTGGACAGATTTTGACATCAGCAGTTTTAGCATCACCAGCTTTTCCAATACTAAAATATGGGAAGAGTTTCTCAGTGAAAGTGTCTCTGTGAGTGCAGATGTGAGTCATGTCTTCAGAGTCGTAGAAGGACACCTCCCCCCTGTCATAGTCCAGCTGGACTCTGGTCCTCTGGAGATTCTTCTTCACTCTGACAGTCTCACCATCACCATTAGAGTATTTTCCGCTGCGATGTGTTAAACACCAGATTCCATATTCTGGTGAGACAAATGTATTCCTAGCTCAGCTGACTTCTCTAGTCAGGCGGACCCTATATGCTGGTTGATCGTAGCCGTAGGGTACACGACAACCTGTGCTCATTGGTCCACACCAGGGCATGGCTCCGCCACACCTCTACATCGCTGTAGACCTCCTCCGGTCATGCTCGTTTTACACATAGATCGCTAGCTCGCGCCAGGCTGTGCTCAGTTACGGAACAATCATCTTGACACAAGTGAATTGCTCCTACTGTGACTGCTATTTCTCATTCTTCGACGGATAGCTGCTTCCATGTGTAGCGATGCTGGATCGTGTGCACTTGCTCGCGACATGAGATACAAGGAGATTCGAGAGATGCAGAGACAGATAGAAGCTCATGGGGCTCCGGGCTGTCTCGTTCCGGTCCTAGAATATAATGACAGAGATACGCAGATGATGCATGTCCCCCTCTGTACGCGTGTGGTGTGCTCCCCTACGCACTCTGCTTAGGCAGCGCGAGTGTTGCGCCAGGTGGGTGTCTCATAGCGTGTCCTTTCAGTGCTGTCAGCTGCGCGGCGGGCGCTCGGCTGTGGAGGGCAGTGGATCGCGGAATTCGCTGAATAGCAGTGCGGTGACGTCTAACTCTGCTCCTGATAGCTGCCATTGTATTAAACTCTGACTAAGTGAGAGAGAAGGGCACCGTTGTGCTCTCTAGTTATGCAGGCTCTGCTCTCCAATGCTCTGAGCCAGATATCCCACTGTGTGTTGTGGATCAGAATATGAGGGGATGATGCTATATTGCACATGTGTCTTGCCTTTGTAGTCATCATTTCCTAGTCATTTGTTACATGAGTGTCATTTCCTCTTCTTTACTACCTTACCTCACTGGGCCTCAGATGGCTATGCTGACTTAAATGCTTGTACCGTAAATGTGTATTACATGGTCATCACTACGTTCCTTTCTTATACTAGGAGATAACTTAGCGCAGTCGTTGAGGATTATATGTGTTCAACATACGCGCCTCGTGCCTTCTTCGATATATATAGACTCTAGAAGAAGGTTATTGCCATCTCTCTTGTGGACTCGGCAGCTGCTTCTCCTGGATCACTTGAGTTACTTCTAATTGTATGTTTTCTCTCACTCGTTTGTATTTGTCCCTCTTGTCCTGCAGAGGCTCTAAGCAGATGTTCAGGGGCAGGTCCTTCTAGCTCACTGATACTGCTGTGTTCTTTACAGGAACCACCTGTAGACTGATATATATATTAAATAGTAATATACAGTGCAATAATTCATTTCATGGCTAAATGAACTCTGTTGCTTGGATATCACTAGATCCTGTTACAGCGTAGTTGGTGAGAGAGAGAAAACTCAGGCAGAAGGACAAATCATCAGATAAGTATCAACTTTAATCACGATTGACTGTTTATCAGGTATAGCGCGCCCACAATAAGGACATTTACTTGAGAGACTCGTTTACGACACACAGCATCAGCTCGACTCCTACCTCATTCCTGTGTCCTTTTCTCTTCGCTGTCTCTACGGTTAATATCAGTGAACCGATTTTGCTCATGCTCATTCAAATACACAAGACCAGGAGATCAGCCAAGTTACTCGCCATGCTCATGAGTCTGTACAATATCGCAACGCTGTGCACCGGTTCTGGTGCTGTTACGTGTACGCAAATGCGATGTGCTTGATGTGAACGAGCATTTTGGTTTAAAGTTGCGATGTATTATGAGCGCCACATACGGTACTCTCAGGCATGCCGGGGTAATCTGTGATGTTGTCGCTCTCTCAAAAGTGGGCCATTTTATCGTCATGCCGGCCTCGCAACTCTCAAAGGAATGAATGAGGCCCCGCCTCCCACGCTGTATCCAGTTCTGGTGGCAACATGAACTCTGGATTTGCTAAACTAAAGATTGGGAAATACATGTTTGCTAATTGCTCTTAAACGGTCTGTGTTAATCTGTCCCTGAAAACGTTAGAATTAACAAAAAAACCAACTCATGTGAGACAAAGGGTTTTATCTTAAAATGAGTTTTAAAAAAGTAAAATATGGGTTTAATTGAATATTATTTCTTAAAACAGCCATAAAAATATATAAGTATATAAACTTATTTTACAATTGAAATGTAATGAAATTCAAGCGCAATACTTTTGATGGAAGGATAACGTTATATAAGAGAAAAAAGAACACAAATGTATGGTGGGGGAATTACAAAAAAGCTATATTGTATAATCAATATATATTTTGACTTATGGAAAGCGACCGTGTCTCTCTAATAACCTGATGATTGAGGAATGTCAACTCTTGTAAAGCAACCACTCCATCACATTGCATTCTTCTTAAATCGACTGTTAACGTTAAACTCCCACGCCTGACATCTGCTGTCGTTGCGGTGTAAATCAAACGCACCCTTACTTATAGGGGGAAATATTTAAACTGCTCGTGGCCCGCAGGCCTGTGTGGTCCGCATGACGTTTCTGGTTCT
>NW_011369951.1:7154440-7164846 GCF_000735185.1 Notothenia coriiceps
GTGCGTGCGTGTGTAGGGTGGCACTAGCCAGCGTCCAGCCACAAGAGTGTGTGTGTGTGTGTGTGTGTGTGTGTGTGTGTGTGTGTGTGTGTGTGTGTGTGTGTGTGTGTGTGTGTTGGCAGAGCCCAGGGTTGATGTTGGAGAGGTGGATTATTGAGGGAATGTTGGAAGATCACAGGTTCCTTTGATCTCTGTCTTCTGCTTATTAGTCACAGTCTCTGTACCGCCTTGTTTAATATCTGTTCTGCTTGTCTGTGTGTGTGTGTGTGTTTATGTCTCTGTCTTTGTCTCTGTGTGTGGTGGGGGTGGTTTTCAGGGCAGTTTCCACGTTCTGGATCGCCAACCCCAACAACAATCTCATCAGCAACGCAGCTGCTGGTTCTCAGGTAATAACATCAGAGTTACGTAAGGAAACATGTTCAAAAGTGATTCATAAAAAATGAGTAGTCAACGAGTAGAGCTCCTTATTAATTTATAATATAAATGAAATGAAGTGAAGCAGCACTGGCTTTGGTGTTCCTGATCTTTACAAAATGAAAGATGTTCATGCTCATAACAAATTGATCCATCAATAAAATAGGATTTAACGGCCTTTAGTTTCTGATTGGAAGGATGCAATAACATCGTAAGACAAGATACAAGTAGTAGATCCCTTATCTAGTCTATTTTTCATTTTAGCACAATCATCCAGGAGGTTCACTGAGGAGGGCTGTAGGGGTTGGGATTTTCAGTCTAAATCTATTAAAGCGTAAACTTCGATGAACTATGGAGCTCATATGAACTCTTACACCTGACTTACCCTCTCTGTGGAGCATGCAGTATGACATCCTGCCTTGTTCTGCGTAATGGTTTAGCATGGACACTCAACCTTCAGATGATATGTTCATAAACTGCTGCTGCCCAGGCGTGCCATGAACATGATCAATCACCTCATCTCTCCCTTCCTGTTGCAGGATGCTGGCATATGGTTCGTGTTCCACAGCTCTTCCACCGGAGACTCTCATGGGCTGGTACCAGAGACCAAGGCAGAGCTCACACCCCTGGGGATTTTTTACAACAACCGCGTACACTCCAACTTTAAGGTATCACCACTGTAGCTTATTTTTTAGCCTTTCATTTTCGATGTCGCCTCAAGTCAGTGTGTGCTTTTTCTACAGTAAACACAAGGTGCCAAACGTCTTCTGCATAGTTTGTAAAAATGCATTGCACATATTTCTCTGCTTATTCACTTCTTGCCAAAAATGAGACATGGACACACACACACACACACACACACACACACACACACACACACACACACACACACACACACACACACACACACACACACCAGACACACACACACGCACACACTATCTCACACACACACACACACACACACACACACACACACACACACACACACACACACACACACACACAAGTAGCCCTCTACAATAGTGCTCTGTTGTGTGAGGACAGAAGTCGGGCAGGTGAACTGTACGCTCTTTGTTCAGTGTGACCACAGAAGCCTCTCTCACAGGATCAACTCCAGGTTTCCACATACCTGAGACGTACACACATACAACATTTTTTCTTAGAATGTATTTTACAATTCATTTTCTAAACATACAAAAATAAACCATATGTTCCGGGCTGTGTAAACATACAGTACGTTTTCTTACAAATTACTCGGAGGATTTCTGTTTACCAACGTTTCTGTCCGCAGTCTGCCTTACTGCATGACTCTGTGGGCCCAGGATTGAAATGTAGTGCGTTTCTTATTGCCTCAGGTCCCACACTGTGAAGTATACTAGTCGTCTTGTTTATGTGAGTTTAGCAGGAATAGACCTGTGGCCCATCTTGGATCTCTTTCTGTAATTTTAGGGAACATCTGGAGTTAAAATCATACTCACATTTTTCTAGGCAGGGCTGTTCATCGATAAAGGAGTGAAGACCAGCAATGCCAGCGCTGCGGACCCCCGGGAATACCTGTGTCTAGATAACAGTGCCAGGTGTGTATGTGTGTGCAAAAGCATTTACATTTTGAAGACGTATTCTCTGTGATTTATGTGTGAAAAGATAATAATTACTATTTTTCTTATGGTTTTTGACATCTCAATGAATGAGTTGCTAGTTAATGGTTAGTGACCTACAACTCACTAGTACAATATACAGTACACTTTACTGTACATGTTGTTAAACAAAGTGTAAACTGTGCGCTATCAGGGGGGCTATAATGGGTGATTATGTGCTGGTGTAAAATTACACTATGCAAATATTATGTTATTTGTGGTTTACTAATGTGTTTCTGTCAATAAAGGTTTGAATTGAGTTATTTATAGCCCCCCTGGTGAATATCTTTGGGGGTACGGCCATTGACTGGGAAAGTTAGATGGCTTTACGCTCTGTTTCTGCATTTTGGTGGAAGGCTTGTGTTGACAGAGAAAACAAGGCTTCACAGATAGAGTTTCCACTCTCCCTACCCAAATACTGCCCTCAACTAGACGGAAAAAATCTTACGTGTCCTCTGAGACCGCTGGCCGCGCTCTGTGCATGTGTGCACAGGTACGAGGGGGAGGACTTTTAATGTTACATTTGTGTACCAAGCATAAATCCTTCAGAGACAGAAAGAGAGAGGGATTGGGTATTGATAGTTTCTTTCTGATTTAACACTTTGTTCCATGACAAGATATTCCAGAAACTAGCAGCTACATTGTTATAAGATGTGTGGATATTCAAGGTAGCATAAAAGCTCACTTTGAAGACTATTTTAGCTGCACCATTAGGCTGAATGAAAGAGGATGAGCCCAGTCTATTTTTTAAAAAGACTCCAAATCCCCTTTTAGTTTCTACACAAGATATTTCGTAATCTAATGGGAGGAGAGGCATACACTTTTCCAGCCACATTGATGCTCCAGAGGGGGATTAACCCCTTTTTCTACTTAATGACACAATGGTCTTTTTTGCAACACAATACCACATCACATTAGCATGCATTGTGGGAGGCAATAAGCAGTGAAGCCAGAGTTTAACAGTTAGACAATAAGCCTAGTTATAAATAATTTCTGTGCAGATTTATTGTAGGATGACGTTATGATTATCCGGGCTATTAGTCACACAGAGAGACAAAGTGAATTAGTTCAAGCCATCTTTTGTTTGTGTTGTCTTGTGCGTTAGCCTTCAAGAGTGTGCAGAATCCGTTGGAGGGAAATAACGTTTGACACTGTGTTAACAGTACAAACTAAAGTCAGAAGGATAATGATAGAAATGCATGTGTTCACGTGTGTACGTCAGATTCCGGCCGCACCAGGATGCTGACCCTAACCGCCCCCGGGTTGCAGCAGTGATTGACACTCTGATCTCTTACAAGAACAACGATTTAGGAGCGTGGATACGGGGAGGGGACATCGTCATCCAGGACTCTGGGTAAGACCGATTAATGTCATGTTTTCAAAAGAACTGAGATTTACCAAAAAAACAAACGTGAATAACAAACTGTGTTTTTAATTCTTGTTTGTATGCACCACGACACCAAGTCAAATCCCTCGTACGTGGAAACCTACCTGGTAATAAACCTGTTTCTGATTCTGACCATGATGACAAGACGATGTGAGAATCCCACGACACGTTTCTGTGAAGACACGGTTCACAGCTTGTAATTGTTTGGGAATCATTTGCCCTGCGTGTCCTCCTTCGCCCTCTGACGCAGCTGACCAACCTTGAGCAGCCGCTATCTCCCATAAGGAGGGGCTGGTTGGTCAGCTGCGTCAGAGGGCGAAGGAGGACACGCAGGGCAAATGATTCCCAAACAATTACAANAGACAACACAGCCCCCAGGTTCATCAGGGCACACAAACCTCTCTACCACGGTAAGGTGCTGGTTCTTCAAAGAGGCAACAATTAAGTTATCAAGCCAATTGCATTACCTACTACAACTTGAATTGTGTTGTATGTCAATTAACGCAGAAATCAGAGTTCAAATTAAACACAATATTAAGTTGATGTACTTACCAACATTATTACGTCAACACAACTTATAAATTAATGTTTGCAACTTAAAATGTTTATCTAAATCAATTAACTCACATTTTTATCTTGCAACCATGCATTTAATTAAGTGGAGGTGAAAGGTCGCCTGAATTCGTTTTTAGAGTGGAGAAAATGTGGTTTTCCACCTCTGTTATTTCCTTCAGAGTCTGGAACTCCTGGGATTTTGCCCTTTTATTGAAAGTCATTCTATTAATCAGTAGACAATTTTCAGAGGATAAGGTGCAATGGGTAATTTTGATTTGAGAGCTGAAGCAAGCCGATCCTAATTTAATATTAATGCTCTCTGTTCTCTGTTTCAGAGAGATCCTCTTCTAAAATGTAGACTAAAGCATCCAGGGCCACATATTTATGAATACTAAAATAATGAGAACGATCAGGTTGCCAAGAACTGGATTTGTCAAACAAAGCCTGACGGTATAATATAAAGCATTTTGACGCTTCTTCTTTCAGTTTGACCATTCAACATGACAAATAGTACAGAGCACAATCTCTGCTCTTCTGCGCTATTGATTTTCTGTATGCAAGTCATCCAAAAAACAAAGAGATTTGACATCTTGATTGGACAACCTGTTATCTTTTGTAATGGTGCAGATCGAGAGCCTTCTGTTCCACTTGATTAATATCTGAATCATGTGTTTGCTGCACCCACAGTGCACTGCTCACACTGTGGATTCAAAAGCAATACTGATTTTCTGTTGTGTTCATGTTTACGGTTAGAACTGTATGACAGATGATGTGCGGGCAAGGATATGAGAACTACCTGGCAACAATATATTTGATTGTCTTACAGTGTTGTTTTCATTAATAGTGTTATAGTGTGTGCTTATCTTCCACCCGCGAACCTTTGTCCTCGCGTTTGGTCCTTCTGTGATGCAATTTGACTGTAAATGTTTTTATAAGTGCCATAGAAATTATTATTATTATGACAGTCAGGACAACCTGAAGCATTGTTGTTGAGAAGTTTCAGTGTTATAATAAATGGCTTGACCATTTAACTTAATACAGCAACCTTGTGCAATAATCAAACCATTGCTGCAGCTCATAAATAATACACTGTGGCCAAATTTCAGTCAAAATGATTTATTTTTAAATACGAGGTTCACACAAGGCTTTACATTTTCAATCAAAAGCTTAGGGCACTGATTAAATATCTGATGATTATATGTCAGATTATCCAAAAAGTGTCCTGCCAGTGGGAGGGTCCACATCTAAAAGCCTGGTTTTTATGCTTCTGACTAATTTTTCTGCATAGAAATGAGCAAACAAGGATTAAGGACATTTAAAGTGAACCTGATGTTTTTGTGCCCGACATTCACTTGTCACTTGTGTCACTCACCTGTCACTTGTCTCTCACCGAAGCCTTCATGAGACTATTTTTCCATTTATAGGCTGATTACTTCTGACCTCGTTTTATATGTTAATTCAACACACAGAGCGTTGAGCAGCGAGAAAAAGAATCCAAACAAAAAGCCCATCCAGATGAGTATACAGAAAAGTAATTTGCCTGGCATGAATACGCAGATGCCATTTAGGATGATGACGCACCTCCCCCCGCACTTGGCATCTGTCCTAGGAAGTTAAACACTGAGGCTGAGGACTGTGGAACAAATTGTAATCAAAATAATCGGAGACCACTTCAGTCTTCTGATCTTTCATTTGATTCATGCTCATAGCACTTTATAATTTGTACAGAAAGGTATTTTAGTTTTACCATGGGCAGTGTACAATCTCCTGCTGAAAATGACACTATAAGTGCTATGAGAGTGAAACCAATGAAATCAATGTGTAAAAAGACAGATAAACAAGGAGCTTAAATTCACTGTTGGGCTAAGAGGAACCGCAGATTGATGTGATAATTATCTGTAGGTTAATTGAGTCTCATTTCCTTTTACTACGCACAATTGTTCGATATAAAGTTAAGTTTGAAAAGGTTACATTTAGGTTTCACTGTGCCTATATACCAAAAAAATTGGCTCATTCTTCTTGATTGTTGTCTTTCAGTCAGCTGAGAGTCTTTCAGCCTGAAGTGCTGCTTCACAGCTTGTTTTGAATCATTACACACTGAAAACTGGGCTTAGACCTTATTGACTGCAGTGCATCTGCCACTAACAAACATAACCTTTTACTGACACTGCTTTGGGCACCATGAGGCTGTGGTCTCTTACTTTTCTGTACTCAGGAATAATATTGCAGGGATATATTTGGGTTTCCTGAACAAAGTTAGACTGAGCCTCTGTCAAACCTTCCTCTGTTCTCTGTAGAACGGCCTAAGGTTAGATGTATTAAAAGCCACAACATTGCAGCAGTGTTTATCTCAGTCCACAGAGATCAAATTTTCCATAAACACACAGCTGCTTGTACTTTCACACATGTACCAACTGAATCCAGACTTTTTACATATTATCTGCAGCAGCTTGGTAGAATTCAATAATGGATCACATCACCAACAGTGTCTTGTGGCTGCTTTGAGTTTCTGCCTAAAAAAACATAGTCTGTGCTCCCTCTCTACAACCACTGTCCAAAAAAAGGAAAATACCTGGTTCGTTCAACACATGAGAGGGAGAGACACATAGAAAACCAGACGAGTCTTAGTTTTAATGCTTTTTAACACAGACAACCCACAGTTTCAATCTTACGTTACTCGTCTCTTGGTATGAGGTGACGCAGCAGGCACAGCACATTTAACAAACATTAAATCTCTGCTCCAAGTCGTGTGGAGAAATTAAAAATGATTTAGGAGCCAGCTGAGTGAGTGGGTGATTCTCATTGATAAAACATCTGCCACAAGCTGAAGTCAAAATGCAGGTAGTGTTCAAAAGAGGAAAAATGTCAAATAAAAGCCATTTAGAGTACCATGAAGAAGAAATCCACATCCCTCAAGGGGCCGTATTGATTCCAGAGCCAGCCAGTCGAGTGATAAATGTTCCTTTTTGGCTATGTGCGCAAACATTTGTTTTTATCAGTAAAGAGCACATTGCAATATCGATGGCTTTTCCTCCCCCCATTCTGGCACTAACTGAATCGGGCTGAGGGTTTGAAACAACTTGACATCCCTCTATAATTTATGTTGGCTCGAATGTGCATCAAATGTTGTTCCAACTAGATAACAACACCAATATCAGTTGATCTTTTCTTTTTCTGTTGCGATAATGTCTTCCAACTTATAGAAAATCATTTTATCACAGTGGGATTTTTAGAGGCTCCATCTTAGTTATTTATCTCCAAATCCTAACCAGGCATATCCAGTAATGAAATATATGATAAGCATAGTGGGACTGCGGATATCCCGCCCTGGGAATTATAAAACAATTAGCACAAAAAACAAATTAGGCAAAGGAAAATGTAATCAAATCATCAAGTTCATAAATGAGTTTTATGTCAGGGATAAATGATGAAATCATTACTTGCTTTCACCCAGCCTTCCTCAATATTTCGCTGTCTTGCTGTTTAACAACTTCTTTAAGTTACAAACACTTTCTTCATCTTGCTTCAGAGTGGATCGATCAATGTCTGTGGGAGAGGAGCTTATATATATATATTTTTTGACGGATTTAGTAAATGTGATGAGAGTTGAAAATAAACAGTATTTATTTCATTTGAGAAAAATAAAAAATTAATTAATTTCTGTCACTTTCTCTGTTCGTACACCCCCAAAACATAGACGTTTAGTGATGTTGGTGAAGTGCCATTGTTACACAAGAACTCACAATCCATGTAATGATTAAATTGGTTTCTGACTCAGGAGAGAAATCAGACGTTGAGATTAGCTCGGTGGATATGACAAAAATAAAACAGACCTGATCAAAGTGCAAGCAATCTGCCTTTTCCTCCTGGTGTCGTGCCATCCTGTCACAGGAGATCTGCACGCAGCTTATCACAAAAGATGAATACAGAATACTGCTGTGAGGATTACCAAAACTACAAAGCAGAGAAATATCATATTTTAGGGCCGAGCCAAACACATTCATTTAGCTTATCTTTTCTGACAGTAAAAAGCACACACTTTAAATGAAATAAAAAATAATGATTATCAAACAGACCGTACACAAATGCCTTTAATTGGGTCACAACAGCATGAGCTTCACTTGTTAAACATGCACTGACAAAAGCCTATGTAAAACGTTCACAACACCATGTGGTGTTTACTGAAGATTAACAAGGCAGTCTACACATGATCAATGCCAGCATTACTCTGTACTATAATAAATCCCTGTCTTCGGAGTGTTTTGGCAACATAATGTGAAGTAACGTCAGCTGCAGCACCTCCTACCAGATTACAGAGAACCAAGAAACTCAGAGCTGCTGAAGGTGTCTCCAATTAGATTATTGAAGATACAGTAGAATATAAAAGATGAATGTTGTTAGTATTAAAGATGTACCCACACTAAACTTAGTAAGTGCTTACTCAAAAGTCAATAGACAGAAAATGTGTTTAATAGGTATCTGTTTTATATTAAATTCCTAATTTTAGTAATTTATTTTTGTTCTTGATTATTCATTTGTTATAAATAAATGTGCTTTAGCTCTAGTTTCTTTCTTAAATCTCTTGCTTCCAGTACATTCTTTATTTTGGGTGTAAGACTGATATTTGGACAAAACAAGAAATGTAAAGATCTTTTCAACTATTTTCTGAATTTGTATACATCATTTTAAAACCAAAAATATTTGACAGATTGATTCCTCAATAATAATACAAATCAATGAAAGAAAAACTAAAACAATTTATACAATAACATCTCTGTAGATATTTATTTTATATTGGTTTAAGCTCGGGTCTTGCTCCTGGAAACAAAATACTAATTAATGATGACATTTATTTTTGTGACTTTTGTAACAAAAAAACTGAATTGAATCAAACAGGCAAGCAGATTTTTTACCAAAAAAAAGCTCTTAAAACCCTAAACCCTCACTGTGTACAAGATCAAAGAAGCCAATAACTGCCAGCTTTTTCACAAGCTACACTCTAAAAAAAAAAAAACCCCGGCTCCACTTAGATAAATTGAGGTAACAATTTGCGTTGATCTTTTTAAGTATTTCCAACTTAATCGATTATTAAATTAATCCGAGTACCCATTTATAATCTGATTAACTCAATTAGTTCAGTACTACAAACATAATTTGCTTTNNNNGACCGGGCAACTCTCGGTGAGAGATAGTTATTGTTGTGGGACACCTGGAACACATCCTTCTCGGGGTGTAGATGACCTCGAGCCATAATCAACAACAAAAGTGATTCAGTGTCTATTGAAGAATGTTGATTATTACACTCTGAACTAGTTAAAACCTGGAGCTACAGGAGGGGTCTTCAGAATTGATTGTGGCATCTCTACCGTGTGGTCAACTCGTGGCCCGTGACCTGTCTTGTGAATTCTCCGGCCGAAGCTCCAAATAAACCGTCAGTGTTTGCCATCAAAGCTCCAGCTCTCCTCGTGTCTCTCTGAGTCCTGACTCCCAATTGCTTCAGAAGTTTCCGGCCCACAGTAATGACTGGCTCTTTTCCTCAGACTTTCTTCATAGATATTCCCCTAGATCTTAGAGTGCTGACTAACCTGGGATTCACTATTTGACCATGCACTTATTTTGCCTTTCCCTTGACAGATTTGCAGACAATGGAGTGGGACTGGCTTTTGCCAGGTGTGTACTTCTAAATCCCTCTGCTCCTTTTATTCATGCTTTCACTTCTCCTTGCCAGAAGAACTTGCCAAATATTTATCAAATATGTATCAATAACGAGCTAAGAACAGGCACTTTGTCACAGACATTTATTTCCTTCATAATTAAGAAGCAATGCCGTTTTTTTCTATATTGTCCAATGTTAACATATATGTTGGAGATGATTTGTTATGTATGTCTACATGCCCTGATCTCCTTATTTCCCTCCAGTGATGGAAGCTACCCTAAGGATGAAGGCTCCAGCCAGGAAGTGACACGGTCCTTGTTTGTGGGTGAAAGTCGAAACAGAGGGACCAACGGAGGACAGAATAAATACTGGGGCTTAGGAGGGGTCGATGCAAAGATGAGGACACTGCCTAGAAACAGGTGAGAAGGAGCGAACAGCAGGGAGGGAGGATACAAGGGGTAGTAACAAGGAAGGAAGGATATATGTGAGGAATTAAGGGAAAACCCAAATGGATCAGAGTTTCCTCAGGAATTGCAGGGGATGCTTTTGGAGGAGTTGGCAATCCACAAATATGCTGGGAAAAACAAACAAGGACGAGCGAGCCAGCAGAGCCAGCAGAGCCAGCAGAGCCAGCAGAGCCAGCAGAGCCAGCAGAGCCAGCAGAGCCAGCAGGTAGTCGGACAGATGGACAGCGGAGGCTGCTGCAGCTGCTTTAACACGGAGCTGGACTTGTGAAAGGAAGTTCTGTTTGGAC
>NW_011369951.1:7164877-7169163 GCF_000735185.1 Notothenia coriiceps
ATCCGAGCAGTAAGATCTTTATCATGATTTTTGGAAACAGAGCTCAAATTATCTTTAGCTAAATGACGTTCCTTTCTTTACATTTAGGAGCCTGTGAAGATCTTTCGGTACCACTTTACAATAAGACTACCCTTATAAAGGATTCATAAAGGGTTTATAATTAGGTTATTAATTAGGTTGTAAACACTTTATTAATCAGTAAGAACCATTTATAAACCAGTTCTATACGTCAACACAGGCTCACTATTTGGCAAGATGACTAAGCCTTATATTGGCTACTTAGCGAGAATCAACTCAGTGGACAGCAGACACCAAGGATGCTAGCTGATGAAGAACACGAAGTAAGCTAGGTAGCCAATATAAGGCTTAGCAGTACAGATACATGTGGGCTCACTATTTGGCAAGCAACCGGTCACAGTCGCGCTGTTTATCTCATGTCTTATAAAAGTTTATTAATGACTTATAAAGTGTTCACGACCTAATTAATAAATTAATTACAAACTATTCGTCAACCCTTTGTACGGGTAGTCTTATTGTAAAGTGGTACCGATCTTTCTATTAGCTATCCCATCGATGGGTAAACCAGACGGATGTTTGACTTGTGTCCTAATGACAACTCTTTGGATAGGATTTCCATTCTGAGGTTTAGAGAGTCTCTCCAGGCTGTAATACCATGTTGGACTAAGTGGACGGCTCTAATGAGGCCAGATCTTTTAGGCTTTACGTCCCCTCGGGCTCTCTTCTCTCTGCCCTTCTCTGTCATTACAGAGATCGTTATAGCAGAGGAGAGACTTGCAAATAGCTGCCCATTTTAGTCTCAAGAACCCAGCTTAATGTCAGGTTGTGACCGCCGCTGTCACCACTGTGTACAACTTTGCAGCCATTTTACAGGCTCCATGACCGCACAGTGACATCTGGCTCAGTCGTGCTGTCTGTCGTCACCGTGGTTACTGCCAAAACTGCTGACACTCTTTTTTTTTTCTTGCCAGCGAGAAGATATTTCCATAAAAATAAATGGATAATTTGATCCTTTAATTAAAGTTCCAAGGTTTCATTAATAGCAATTACATAAGACTTAAATCGTTGTCTGGCGGAAAGTGGTGACTCAAAAAATAGAGATAGGAAAACATTTGTAAATTCTTTGTTATAATTATATCCCAAGAGCATACGTCCTGACTTAACCCTCTTAACATTTTCCATATAAGATTGTTGCTATTATTGACATTATTTCTCATAGTTCTTTTAACTATGATTCTCTAAGACTGATTGGTTACACAGTCCTTCATTGAGCATCATTTAAACTTTACTAATATTCAATAAATCAATCACATTTTATTTATATAGCCCAATATTACACATGTGCCACAATGTGTAAGGCATACCACACCCTCTGTGCTTAGACCCCTCAACTTTTGATGGGAAAAAAGAAGGAGTCATTGTGGGGGGAACCTTTGGAATTGTGAAATTGTCTCACAGCCCATATGTCCAAGAATTATGAAGCACGTCATGTCTGAGGCAGCTGATGTCCTGCTCCCTATTGAGTCATATTTTTATTAACTCCTTTTCAAGTTTTGGGTTTAAGCCAATCTATGACTTTATCTGTCCTTTGGCTTGCCTTATCGTGGATAACTCCCTCTCCATCTCCCTCTCCACTGTAGGACATTCCCAATCCGAGGTTTCCAGATCTACGATGGTCCGGTGCGACTTACCCACAGTACATTTCGTGGATACATCCCCACACCGGAGCGTTATACCAGCGCAGTGGGATTCAACCTGAAGAACACCTGGCAGCTCACCCCACGAAACAATCTGTCCCAGCTCAGCTTCCACCCCACTGTGAGCAAACGTCTATTGTTGACATCCAGGCACACTATACAGTTACTGATTTCATACTAGAATCACATAGAGTAGACAGATACAGTGTGATGCACAGTAACACTGAGTCAACACAGAGCTGTCCAACCTTTCACCTACATACTTCTTTACAATACTTTAGCCAAGTTATGTTTCAGTTGTGATCTCCCTTTAATGAGCTTGTAATAGCTCTTTACAGCCAGTGATTGGTGTAGGAGGTGTGTGGCGCAGTGGGTTGTGCGTTGGTGTTGGGATCAGGGGGGCACAGGTTCAAACCCCACTGCAGTCAGCATGTCGTTGTGTCCCTGAGACACTTCACCCCAAATTGCTCCTGTGGGGATTGTCCACAGTAACATGTAATGTAATGTCTNGACTTAAATGAAGCTCAGCACAAGTTCTTTCAGGAAGACTGGGTGTATATACATTCACTCCGCAGCTGCTTATAATCAGCTCATCACAACCTATTACATTTCACCTCATTCTCCAGCAGCCAATCAACGTGCTGCAGCCAAACTATAAAATGGTTCTCCTCTCTCCTGCAGTCAGCTGTGATTTCAGGTGTTCATGCACCTTATCATATGGCATGTGTCAATAAATGTTCAAACAAAATGAATTATCTCCTGATTGAAACATCATGTGTTGAAATAAACAACTGCAGTTCAAAATAAAAAGTGAATTGCCTAATATTTTTGTTGTGGAATCAATAAATTTTCTTTAAAGGCAAAAACATGAAAAAGCTAAGAAAAAAAACTATTGAATACAATATATTTGGAGCAACTTAATTTATAAATGGTTGTCAACTTAAAAACGTGTGTTCACAATGATGGTAATTAAGTACATACAACTTAAAATTCCTTTTAAATCATACGTTAAAACTAGTCGGAACAACTTAATCTTTGTAGTAATCAACTTCAAAACTTTTGTTTATGCCACCAATTATTAAGTAAGTGGTAATTAAAAACACCTCTGATTGTAGAGGAAAAGCCTTCTCCCCTAACTCAAATAACTTTGTTGCTTTAAGACAATTTCATTAGAAGTTGTCTTAACTCAATAAACATCGATGCAAACTGTTGCGTTGATTTTCTTTGTTGAGCTAAGGCATTTGTTTTTAGAGTGTAGGTAGCAGGTAATGAGGTTCCTGGAAATCGTATTTTTGGGGGAAATTGAGGTTCAGCTTAATAATGCAACATTTAGTTTAGTGTAGCCCTTTAGAAAACCCATTTGATAGGCGAGTAGTTGAAGTAGTTTGAATCGCTTGTCTGAAAATAAATGTTCTGTCTGTAGTGTTTCAGACTCCGACAGGTGCTTTATAAAACTGTATGAATTAGATGCTGCTGAAAGGGAGCATGAAACTTTTTGGGGATAAATAAAAAAGAACTACAGGTGTTCAGCTCCACTTTAAATACTCTTATGTAGCATTTTTAAGTGCTTTGCATCCTTTATTTCAAACAGAAGTTGGCAGAATCAACAAGTTGCATTCATTAACAAAAATATGTTGAGCCAGGAACATAGAGCCCGTCTCTATCCTGTCAAAGGTTTTGGGCTGAAAGCCTGGCCGATGCGTTTTAATGCCACTATTTGACTTTCCAAGTCAGATGGATATATCTTCGTATTATGTCTTGGGCAGTACTTTTCCAGTGTAGCCAATTGTATTCAATTCAAGAAACCAGGAAAGGTCATCATACTGGAAACATTTAAGTAATATCTTCACTATTAATGCTTAATCTGCATCAACTGTCATGGCTGAAGGTGAGAAAATGCACAAATGTATCTTGTTCGTTTTTATGACAGTGTCAGTCTATTGTTCTACCACTTCGCTGCAGACTGAAACTTCACAGCAACTATTGGAGGAAGTGCTTTAAAAAATTGATATTTGGACATTCAAGCCCAGAGAATAAATCCTACTGACACCATGTATTTGTTTACAAAGAATTAATTATAATACTGTTGTGATTCCTTTAATATCCCCTCTACTTAAAACATGTTTACTTTTTGCTCAAGTGAGAAAAAGGGCACTTCCCAAAATCATTTATTAAAAAAATGTTTAAAACGTTAAAATATTAAATGTTAAAAAGTTAAATATAGTTGCAGATCTCTGACTTACTGACCAATTTATTTTTAATACCCTCAGACTCACGCAATTGTTTAATACTCAACAGAATTCTACAAAATAATCAGCTAACACAGAGACAATAGTCTTCTTTAGTATTCACTAAGCACAAGAGCAGACAACAAACTAGTACAATTAATAGTTATTAAATGAGCAGCCAACAACCAAAATTATGAAGTTACTGTTTATGGAAGTTACAGACAAAAATATCGTTTTTTCATGTATTTGTACATGTTGTTATTTTGGTCTATTTCGCTTCCATGTTTTATTTCACTCTAATGCAGGGATGGGCAAATGGCGGCCCGGGGGCCCTCAGATTAAT
>NW_011369951.1:7169203-7176317 GCF_000735185.1 Notothenia coriiceps
ACTAGTTAAATTAATAGTTATCAAATGAGCAGCCAACATACAAAATGATGAAGTTACTGTTTAAGGACATTACTGGCAAAAAGATCGTTTTTTTCATGTACTTGTTATTTTGGTCTATTTTGCTTCCATGTTTTCTTTCACTCTAATGGAAATAAAACTTCCAAGAAACACATAAATGGTGTTCGTTTTACTACCCTGTCTGAATTAATCCATAGATTTAAAGCTAATCTGCATATTTAAACATAACATTTCAGGGGAAAATATTGACTTGACGTAAGTAACTATCTGGGGAAGTTGTGAGGTGATATGTTTTTTTGTTTTATCCTTTTCACCTGCAACTGCATGCAAATTAGCGCATTTTAATTAGGCCTAGTTAACGCCTAATTTGCATATCAATGTAGCGATTGTGATGGCGTTATTAGATACACATTTTACTGTATTCACTTTATGTCTCTCCCCTTAAGTACAGTACATTAGCCTGTATGCCCATGATAAATTACCTTAGCTAAACCTTGAGCTAACTTATCCATTAGCCTTAGTTAACTATAATTGTTATTGTCTTTTAGCTAATTAGCTGTAAACTCGAGGCACTGACTCACCTTCAAAATAAACCATTAAAGAGAGATAACATAAGGTGGGAAGTGCTGTTACCTGTCTTTCTAAAGTGACTGCCGATGACTGTCCACACCGCTGTGCAGGAGACGGGGAGGGAGGGGAGAGAGAGAGCATCGGAACTTTACAGTCTAATCTCCCGACCTCATGTTTTTATTTTGTATTCAATCAATATATTTTTGGAAAGCGAAACTGTGCGCAAACAGCAGTAGATATATATTCATTTATTTAAAAAAAAAAAGTGGGGGGGGGTAAAGGGCACTTTCTCTGGAGTAAGAAAAAGGGCAGGGGCTCAAGCCCACTTTGATGTCTATGTGTGCACGTACCACAGGATTAGTGAAGAAATCGAACCATTTACCTCATGTTTAATAGATGACCTGCTCAACCTCTTCAGAGCCACAGCTAACCCAAAAGGATATCTTCTTCAAACGCTGCCTCAAAGATCTGCTAGCATCACTGTACACTCTCGTTTTAACATAATGAAAATGTGAAAAAGCCACATGAGCTGAGTGTTCATGACCAGCAACAAATGTTTCTAAGAATCTGCCCACCAGTGTCATGAGAATTAGGATGTTTCCCATCTGTGTGTTTTCTCTGTCTGTCACTCTGACGCCTGACACTACTTCACTGATAACAGCAGAAAGCCCCTGGCTGGTGGACAGGATCTGCATGTTTACTGAAAAGGATAAAGATGTAGCTCAAAGGTCGAGTTTGAGAAACACTAGTTTACACTTTCCCTGAGTCATGAGCTACAATTTTACCTCGTAAGTGGTTTGTAGAAATGAACACATTAAATAGAAATTATAAAATTAATGATGGGGAAAGTTGTGTTTGATTGACCCCTATGGTAAAAGTATTCAGCGGACAGTTTCTCTGAAGGCAATTAGCATGATTAGGGCATTCCGGCTAGTGCACATTCGGTTAAATGCTTGGCCTCCGGTACTGCTGCTTGTAGCTTTCTCGAGAACCACTCACCCTAAAAGCTTCACACTAAACAGTGTGCTTCCTTGGGTCATCAGCAGTACACTTGGCGATGTGAAGTCGATGGGATAAACGTTTGTAGAGACTTGAAGGATATAATTACATACAGTATACTGTACAGGAGGCGTCTGGATTAATTATAGATTGAGAGCTCTGGCAGAGAAGTTTGATTTATTTTTCAACCTCAATGAGTTTTGTTTTTTAGGATGAAGAAACTGCACCACACTGTTTGTATAAGAGTCAAGAATTACATAAATGGGTGCCAGGATATGTTTTTGTTCTTTGTTCTGAAGGCTCTGTAGAATGTGCAGAACAAAGTAATTGGGAAATAAACTCCTGGCTAAAAATAAATATTTTTTATTTTCCTTTACAGGCTCAGCATTACTCTCAGTTATACATCCTAAACAGATCATGATGACTCTGAATATTCAATACCATCATGTTAAGAAAGAGGGCTACACGCTGTTTCAAAACCAATTCCCATTCATAAATGCCCATGAGTGCATTTCTTGTGTTCTCCAAGTATGTGTGAATGCATGAAGCTTATCATCTTGAAAACCCACGTTGTCATTTGAACCTCTCATCTCACAGAAGAAAGCCAGACGTATGTGTATTAAGTCTCCAGTCCTCAAGGACCTCATCTATGTTCAGTACTCAACAGATATTTACTGTATTTACATCATAATACTGTCACCGTATTTGTATCCCAGAGGAATTCAAACCTAAACCAGGAGGATGTGAACCGCTTCCAATTTTCTTTTTGAAAGGCTGTGAACATTGGTTTTTAGGTCTCCCGCAGCGCACTGAAATAATGTCAATACTCGCGCTGAGCAATTTGTTTTCTATTTGCAAGTCCACCTGCGTCTCTGCACAGGTCACTTAAACCACAGTCTATTCATCTCATCTCTTGCTGACCTTTTAAAAAATGCCTCTAAATTGACTTTGTCACCCGTTTTGGAGGGGGGAGTGGGTGGGGGAGAGTCACTTGCACTCTTGACTCAGAAGTCTATTTCCATTCTGACATGGATTTTGAAAAGCACGTATGACAGTCGTGTCTCATGTGTAATCAAACATTTCAGATCTGTTTAGGGAAAACCTTTTCACAGGCACAACATGTGCATCCTCACCCACAGAAATTGCTGCATTTAAACGACTTTTATTAAAATGGGGTCAGTGAACAACAGATAGGATAATCTTAGTATCCTCAAGAGCCCTCTCTTTTTCTGTATGTAGTCTCAAGAGAAAGGTCTTTGTTAAAACAAAAGACACTCAATGTGGTGTATTATATCCACAGTCAGAAGGAGTAGAGATGGAAAACATGATGGTGGGAGCCGTTCCAAGATTTAATTGAGATGTTGCAAACAGACGTCAAAGAAATCACTCAATGCTTTGAAGGATCTTCTGCATGTGTTGCTTTTAAAATGACACAACTCTGAACCTATGAACTCTACATCTAAACAATTTACACACGCTGCATGCTTCACATCACTGCTATTGTCGGAGTATTTATTACTTTACTTGAATTTCAAAACATTATGACGAAGGGAAGAAGTCAAATTAAAAGGCATCTTTATACAGTTGGTATGAATGTTATCTCAACTCCAGGATTTGCTACAGCATGTGTCTCCCATGGTTCAACGATCTCCAAGGGTCTGGTTTTACTCTCAAGTAAAACGTACCACAGTATTCCCACTGCAAATAGCTATACTGTTATTTCCGGGCTATCTTTAAATCCCTTAGGAGGCTTTTTCCGGACATATTTTGTTTCTGTTCATGGGTGCTGGAAATATGCAACAAAGGGTCAAAGCACTGTCACGCGTTTTATCTTGCGCTTGTTATCAGATAATAAAAGCCTGACAGCAGTCTTCACAACTAGACGCCTTATTTTCCCTGTAGTGTCAAGAGCATTCAAGGGAAGTTATATTTTTCAGGCAACATCAGTGTTCCTTTATAGTTGAAGGGAGTTTCTTTCTTTGTTTAATAGTAATTTGCTCGGTGTGTATCGGCACAAATAACAGCTATCATTCACACAAAGCACAACAAGTTTCCTCTCCACCCACTCATGCCTGATCCGGCTCATCTCAGCATTATCTTATCATTGTCTTATCACAGGACCCAGAAAGAATGACAAACATCTCACCTGTCATAAAACTCTTCAAGACAGTGTTCCCACAGTTTGTGAAATATAGACTGTACAGATGTTGTCTTAAAATGCCTGTTCTTGCTTTTGTTCCCATCAATATTTTGTTCTTCTGTCTGTGTCTATTCAAACAATAGGAAAGTTTATCCTTCTTCAACTCACATCTTTGATCTTTGCCTCTGTTCAATCCACCTTCTTTTCCCACCAGATAGATCCAAGCCAAACAGTTTGGGCCTTTATGCTAAGCTAAGCTAGCCAGCTTCTGGTAGTAGCTATATATTTAAAATACATACATGAATGTGGTATGAATTCTTATCTAACTATTTGCAAGTATACGTATATACAGTTGCAAGAAAAAGTATGTGAACCCTTTGGAATTACCTGGATTTCTGCATAAATTGGTCATAAAATGTGTTCTGATCTGCACGTTTGAAGTTTGCCAAAGAGCACCTGGATGTTCCACAGCACTACTGGCAAAATATTCTGTGGACAGATGAAACCAAAGTTGAGTTGTTTGGAAGGAACACACAACGCTATGTGTGGAGAAAAAAAGGCACAGCACACCAACATCAAAACCTCATCCCAACTGTGAAGTATGGTGGAGGGAGCATCGTGGTTTGGGGCTGCTTTGCTGCCTCAGGGCCTGGACAGATTGCCATCATCGACGGAAAAATGAATTCTCAAGTTGATCAAGACATTTTGCTGGAGAACTTAAGGCCATCTGTCCACCAATTGAAGCTCAACAGAAGATGGGTGATGCAACAGGACAACGACCCAAAGCACAGAAGTAAATCAACAACAGTGGCGATTCGTCGTAAGACATGGCGTGGTTAGGGGTCTCGTCGTGGGTTAGTTGACACGTAGAATCTCACTATAACAAATCTTTGTCTAGAAAAGAAATTCTTAGACCTCATTTCCGAGATACCTACATTATAGTCAGACAGGTAGACAAGTTAGTTCTCTCTGAGTAAAATAATTGGTCAACTCGGCTCGGACAAAAAGTCCGGAGTCCGAAGCTTTTACTGGGTAAGGTCTTTGTTTAACTGTTTAGAAGGGAAGACTTTCCCCATTTAAATTAGGTAGAAAAAGGAGGTTTTCGTTACTAGTTTGGAGTACTCAACCTACATATCTTTTTCAGGTCTTAGTTATATCTAAAAAAGATAAAATTTTCATCTAAAGTCTAACTCTTGTATCATCCTTTTTTTTTTTGTAATGGAATCGCTTTTGGTGGGGAACTTATTACGTCCTACCATCTGATTTTCGAAAGTCCTTAGGTTTTGATATGTGTATATTCATGGGGACATAGTTAGTTGTCTAACTACGTTTGTTCCACTGTAAACTGGGAAAAATCCTCGTCTAAATTCTTCTTTTTTATTTGTGTGAAGACGCCCCAGTAAACACTCGTAAAAGGTTATAGCATGATGCGGGTTGAAGGCCAGCTAAAACTTGCTAACAACTTGTGGAGAAAACTTGGCAATTCTCGGTTATCTTAGTTTACTTAGTTAGTTATCTGGTTTTTACGTCTTATTTGTCTTTTTTTATGGAAATAAAGTTCCTAAAAATATCCTGTTGTTGTCTTGTGATTGGAACACGTTGTTGTCAGTGCTGTTTGTTACTGTCTGTCCTTTTTGGTCTTGAATTTAATGTGTCGTTCGATAAGTGTGTTTGTTCTGTGGTCCACCTCCTCCCTCCGTCTTTTGGTGTCCCCGTGTTCCACGTTGTTGTTAGGCGCATTTAGGTCCATCTTCCCTTTTGTCTGGCCTCGTGTTGGTCCGGTTCTGTCCCCACTTGGTGAGGCTGTCGTTTTGACTTGTTTTATTTTGTACCTTTGGTTTCGTGTCTTTTTCTGTTCCTGGTTTTTGGGTGTTGGTGTCTGTCTAGCACTGGGTAATGGGGGTTGTTTGCAGGGTTGGCCCTGCCCGCTGTACCTCAAACCGGTCCTGGGGGTCGGCCTTGGAGGTTGCCCCTTTGGTGCTCTCCGTCCTTGGGAACCTCTGCCAGCCAAGCGGCTGTCTTGAGCCCCCCGACCTCAGCGGGATTACGGGGCTGTCCTGGTGCCCTTTTCGGACCCCGCAGGGCCGCCCTTCGGGTTGTCCTTCTGCTCCCCCGGACCGCACCGCGCGCTGCGTGGTCATACCTCGCTTTGACCGACGAGGCCCGGCCGGGAGAAGGCCTCGGCGTACGCACACCGCGTGGCCTGTGCTGTCGGGACCCGGACGCGCAACGTGCCAATACCCCTCGTGCCTTAAGCCGAAACACCGGCCGAAGACCGTCCACTTGGTGTAGCCGAACGAGCGCGCGCCTTGACCCGCCGTTGTTACCGCGCGACCCCGCGGTCCTGGATGTCGCGTTGGTGACCGACGACCCCGACGCTTTTGGTTACACGAGACCCGCGGGGGCTTTGACCCCGAGCCTTGGTAAGTGCGGACGAAGCGGCTAGCGCGCAAGCGCCTTAGTACCGAACACCCCGCGCGAGAGAGCCGTCGGGCGGTTGGTACCACGACACCGCAGACCGGAGAGGGAAGTCGTCGCAAAAAATAACCTAAAAAGTTACGGTAACTTGGGAGTTGGAAACGCAGGTCGTTGGCGTTTTCGCATTGCTGGTATTAAAAGCCGAAGACCAACATTTCCGGAATGTAACTACACTTACAGGACCTAAAAGAGGGGACGGCGTTCAAAAACCTAGGGAGTGTCATTATATGAAATAGACACCTTAGAGTCGAACAATCCAACTATATAACCAAGACCCGTTCTGGCTATCATATTTCAATACAAGGTGACACCTCGAAGACACGATTCACGGGGCCATATCGGTAAAAAAGGGTGAGGTCATTGATTAAGTCTTCGAACCATAATGGGAACACAAAAGCAAATCGAATTTGTAAATTTAAATCAATTAGTAACAGAACTATCGACGTCAAAGAAAGGGGCGAATGTCACATACTGTGTAAGTATCAATTTAGAATTCTTCTGGAGTTCTGGGGCCGGACAAAAGGAAGTTCTACCAACGTAAAACCCCCGAAACTGACCAATTTCCCTTGCGGGCACTACCTCGACTAATTATAACGTCGGACGCCTCACCTAACAATATATATTGGGTCAAGGGAAGGGACTTTCTTGAACGCGGACTCGAGTAAACCAAACGCAGGCTGGCGGAACCGGGTCTGGTCTACTTTGGAGGGCCGAAGGAAATCAACTATATAACGGTATTTTACAACCACCATCAGGGGGTCTCGTTTTTTCCAGGAGGAGTGAGGTAAGTTCACTACATCACTTGATAGGAGTTGTATATTGGTTAAATGTATAGGAATTGAGGGTAACGAAGTTACCCAACCAACCAGACAGTAGTAAAAAACCAGAGGGACCAAAACAAGGACACCA